>NC_034424.1:8316976-8413920 GCF_002078875.1 Numida meleagris | reverse complement strand
CCGCGCGGTGCCCGCTGCCCCCGGGGGGGGTGAAGTGCGGCCGCCCCGCGGCCCGAGCAGAGGCCGAGCGGCACCGCATGCTCCTGGCCGCCCCGTCCTCACCCCGCCCGCGCCCGGAGCCGGGCTGCTGCCGTCGTCCTGGCGTATTCAGGTGCCTCCATTACTCATCAAGAACGAAGTGGGGCTATCGAGTAAATGAAAAACCACCGCATGGCACTGTCCCCTGGCTGTTATTTATAGCTGCTTCCTTTTCCACTTTTCAAAGGCTACCGTCCATGTCTGCAGCAAACCATCAATCCTCCGGCTCGTACACCTGGCAGCCACCGCCGGGCGCCATCGGGGCGAAAAGGAGAGCGGAGGGAAGGGTCCCTCGTTAAAAAGATGCCGGAGCGGTTCCCCGGAGCGGTGTGAGGGCAGCGGGGCCCGGGGCCGGGGCTGGGCAGGCACCGCCCCAGGAGCCAGCAGCAGGCAGAGCCGGGGTCGCGGGGTCCCAACAGCTCGAAGGAAGGGCGGCCATCGTGTTGGACGCGAACAACGCAGAGCTCTTCTATCACCTAATGCCAGCCGGGTCCTTCTCTCCCTCGCGGGGTGGGCCGCTCCGCACCGTGCCCAGGGGATGCAGCCGTCGCCCACCGGCACGGGCAGCGCCTCCCACCCCGCAGCCTCAGCCCCGTCCCGCATGCAGAGCTCCGCACGGAGCACGTGGAGCCGCGCGTGTTGCCGCCCCCCTCTCCCCCCGGCAGCGGTTTGAAGCTCGCTCACCCCTTGCTGGCAGATGCCAGGCACAAAGACAAGCTCGCTGTCCTCGATCTGCTTTTCAAGGCTTCTATAAAGTAGGGCACCAACATCAACCCAGCGTCAGGTTTTTGATACATGGCTGGAGTAGCCAAAAATAATAACAGGCAGCTTCAGTCAATCGTTTCGCTCTCAAGTCTGCAGCAGCAGCACAGGGGTCCTTTGTGCAGCAGAGCAAAAATTCAGGATGTGCCAGCCCGGCTCCAGCTCAGCAGCTCCCAAGCTGAGCCCTTGTGCCATCACCATGCTGCCCCATCCCCGTCCCCATCTGCCAGCCCCGGGCGTCGCTGCCCTCCTTCCCCTCAGCACGGTGTCTCCCTCGCTGCGGCAAAGCGTTAAGGTCAAGTTACAGTTTTACTGAGCGCTTTATCTCTCTGGCAAGGCATAAAAATGCAGAACCTGAACTTTGGAACGAGCCTTACACATGCAGTGGGTGGAGAGCAAAGGCAGCAGGAAAAGAGAGAACCCAGATCCTCACTGCAGCCCAGCTCTGGAGTATTTCCTTTTGCACATTTGGACACATTATTAAGACAATCTGGAAGGAAGCAGCGAGTGCAAACTGCACACGTTTGGCCTTCAGCGGGAGCCAGATGTGCTGGGAGCAGTGCTGCTGGGCAGCACAGGCTCTGCTCGCTGAATTTCCATGTGCCCGGCCTGACATCCCACCCGGTCGGTCTGTAGGTCGGTCTGTGCACAGCTGCACCTCCGTGTGACACAAACGCTGCCCGGCGCTGACTGCTGCCCACCGACTGCGCTGTGTTAGTGCTGACAGCCCCTGGGAGCTGCGGCTCTGCCATGCAGGTCGCTCGTCCCACCCTGTCCATGCTTCTGGGCTTTGGGGCCAGGGGGTATCGCAGTGCGGCCACGGGGCGCTCACAGCCTCCTGCTGTGCTCCCCTTCTGCAGCTATTAAACCCGGATAGCTCTCACTTTTATTAGCTGTGAAGCCGGTGCTTTATGGCCACGCCAAATTCCCTAATGACCTTGAAGAGTAAGAAATGGAAGGGTCAGCGGTTATCCAGATTTATTCTAAATTTTAAATCGAAAAAAATTAAAAAAAAAATTTAAAAAAGCTTAGAAAAAGGTAAAGTCAAAAGCTTGAGGATGTCCTAAAAAGCACCGCTGTCCGGAGGTTCCAGCCTGCCCCGATTTTGGCACAACAAGCACCATGCGCTGCAGCTGCACAGCTGGCCACTGTCCCCGGGCTGCTGGAGCTGGAGCTGGGGGTCACTGTCACTGCAGGCCTCTGCTGAAAACTTTTCAGTCTACATTCCGCACCTTATGGCACCACACGCCACGTACAGAGTGGCAGATGCTACTCAATGTGCTCTCAGGACACCCCATGCTCACAGTGGCCGAGCAGCCCTGCCCAGAGTGTGGCTGTTTGCTTGGGGTGTCCTTCAGATCGGCACAACGCTCAGGTGAGGCCAGAGGGCCCAAATCACCCAGGCCGATGGTGATTTGGAACAACGGCAAAACCAAACTCCTAGGTTATTAAAAGATTTCTTCACCTTCGCTATTAGAATGTGCTTGATGGTCAGAGACAGTGCAACTGATGTCAAGTGCTTCTGCACAATCAGGCTCCATACCCAATAGTACACGGAAGGAATGTCTAACCTCTGACTAATGCTGCCTGGTACTCTGTATTTCATACCAGCCAGACAGAGCATCTGGGCCGGCCGACTTCCTTCTCTGCTCGTAATTAGCTTCACTCCTCTGCTCTCCTGAACAAGCGCTGGACTTTCCTTAGGAACGTAACGCTGATCAGCAGAACCCCACGCTTACTGAGATGCCATCGTCCTTCCTGGAGGTTTCATTTACAACGTAACACTGCTACGAGCAGCAGATTTTTATAAATCTTTTTGTGAAGCCCCGTTCCTGCAAACATCCAATATCATTCTGCGCTATTAGTCGCGCTTCGGAGCCACTACTCAGCACTCCCAGCAGTGTGAGCCAAGAAGCATTTGCAGGACTCAGGTTTTGAATTTCAAATCCAAACTCCAGAGAGGTGCCAGCAGCGCACGGCTTTGAGCCTGACACGCAAATACGTCTTAGCATCCCAACAGCACTTTGTTTTCACTTGTCCTTCTGCCTAACAACGCTGGCATACGTAACGGCCTCAGTTTAATGGCGTATAACTGACTTTGGAGACTGAATGATGTTCTTAAAAAAAACCAAAATTCAATCAATGAAAATTTTATAACAACAAGAAGTCAGGAAAACGTTCTGCTGAGCTCTTCTGTAAAAAAAGAAAAAGCTCAAAGCATTTTGAAGTTTGTTCTCATTGTGTATGTTTTATCCAGAGACAGCACCACGATATAAAGCTGATTTCTCCCATTCGCTACCTGCCCTGCAGCCAGATAGATGTCGGTGTCTTTCAGGGATATACAACACATCCTTCTCGTGGGACCCTGCTTTTCAGATGGAATGAGAGATTCACACAGCCAAAGCTGGTGATTTTTCCGGGGCACTCAGAGCTGTAGCTGTGGGCACTGCACTGTGGGCACTGCTCCCCTCTGCCCCCAGCACCTGCTGGGACAGCGGCCCTTGGAAGGCACAGAACGGCTCTGCCCCTTGCACACAGCAGCTGTGTGTTCCCTGCTGTAATGGGGATGTGGATAGCAGCAGGAAGGGCTGAGGGCAGCGCAGTGCCCAGCAGTGGTGCTCCCAGCCACATGGCAATGCCCTGCAGCTCCGAGTCCCTCCGCACAGCCAGGTTGTCCCCTGCTCAGTGCTCTGCACAGCCAGCTCCAGTCTCCGACACGGACACAGTCTCTACACACAGCCACAGCCAACCTGAAAGCATCCCAAACCCCCAAGCAGGGAGACAAGCCTGCCTGCAGAGCCATGCAGTGACACCTGACAGGACCTGACCTCAGGAAGAGCCTTTGCACCAGAAATCCAACAGGTCCTGACTGCAGGTAGGAGAAGGACAGATATCTTTAGAGATCACCTCCTTGTTTTTACAGCTCTCTCTGCATTTGTCACTCCACCAAGGCTGAGCTGCTTGTTTCTCCCCAGAGGCTGGGGGCCAGCCCTGCAGTGAGGCTGGGAAAGCCCCTGCAGCCCCACAGCTCCCAGCCCCACATCTCCCCATCCCTGCAGCTCCCATCCCCACAGCTCACCGTATCCTGGCCAGGCCCCCCGTGCTGTCCCAGCCTCCCTGAGCAGGGGCCCTCTGCAGGGCTGGGATGGATGCACTGCGTCGCTTCTCCAGCTCATCTTTACAAGTGCCAGTGTCATCACTGTGTACTTCACACAATGCCAGGGGCAGCTCCTTCCAGAGCGGACGTAAAAATTGTTATTAAAACTTACAAACTGTGAAGAACTCCTAAAAAGTAAAAATCCTAGCACTGCCCTAAATTAAATTGCCGCTGCAGCCTGCCAGGGGTACGTGGATAAGCAGGGAGCCAAGCTTGCACACAGTCCTTATCCACAGCCCACACCTGCTGCTCCCTCCCGAAAGTTAAACTAATGAACACAGCGCACAGCCCAGAGTATTTCAGATACGGAAAAGGTCAGAGCGAAGACTCAGGAGTGAAGAACAGATTGAACTGTGTTCATAAATGACAGCCCCATTTTAAACCTAAAGTTATTTTTTTCAATAAATTAGGACAAGTGAGCTTTCCTCCAACTCAGATAATGCATCTCCCCCTGGATATAGACCGGAGGAGGGCACGCACATGCAGAAATCAATGCTAATGCTTTGAAAGATTAATCTCTGAAAACTACTTCAATGGACTAGAAATGATTTCATACAAAGCTCTGAATAGCAAGAGCAGATAAAGCATCACAGCAATACCGAGAGCACGCACAGACTGAAAGGAATGCGTGGTGCTCTCACCGTGCCCCTCTGTGCCTGTTTCCCAGCGCTGCTCACAGGCTGTGACACCAGTGCCACGGCTGCCAGCTGCTGAGGAGCCAGCTGTGAGCGCACGGGTGGCAGGGCAGGGCCTGGCTTCCCCAGGGTGGGAGCGCAGGCTGCTCGATGTCCAAGGAGAGCCACGGCTTGTGACTTCAAAATGCAGTCAGGACGGCACTCTGCAGGGGAGGGAGGACCTGGCTCGCATCAAAGCCAAGGGGAGTGCACTGAAGGCTCTGAATGTATTTGCCAATGTGGATGTCTCCATGGACTGTGCCTTTTGGCACCTGGCAGGACAGAGCTAGCCACGGGGCCAGCAAGTTGTACACGTCTAAATCAGACCTCTGAAGTACAAAGTCCCTCAGGCTGGCTGAGTAACATCACTAACAGAGGATGCCGAGCAGTGTGGCTGCTCTGGAGCTGCTGCCCTGCTTCCTGCCCGCCGCTCAGGCTGGCAGTGTCACGTCCCTTGCCAGGCCTGCCCGCTGTCCTTGCAGCCAGCCCTCCCCACTGCACCTGCGGGTTTGGAGCCGGGCTGCAGGAGGATAAGGGCCGCAGGGCTGTGCCACGGTGGGGACACACATCAGCTCCCATGTGCCCCCCAGCCCAGAGAGCAGACAGGGCTGGAGGGATCTCATCTTCCCTTGCAGAGATGGAAGCTGAAACCTACAGTTGTTCTCAGCTGTCTTTTTAAAGAGTCGTGCGTGATGGCAAAAGCTAACAAGTATAACAACCTCCAATTGCCATTACCAACATACGACCTTCGAACTGAGGAAACTAACATTTGCTTTCCTAACTTTCGATTACCTTATTCCTCTCAAATAGATGAAATTAGACCCAGTCAATCTTTCCAGTCAGAAATATTTTTTACCGCCTTCCAGATGGGACACGAGTTAGTTCTTGGATGTGCTCCGTGCAGCCCTGCGTGGTACACGGTATCTCCGTCCCCTTCTGCAGGCGGCAGAGCGGGGCAGCAGGCTGAGCCAAAATGCTCTGCGGGCTGGGGTGGGGGTGGGAGCACAGCCAGGCCTGATCCCCGGCTCAGAAGCTGCACAGTACAAACAATTTCCTTTTATAACCAAGTTATTTTAAATCTATCTAGTTAGACAGATGCAAAGCACTGACACAGATGCACTGAAACTGGTTTGATCCTTGTCTGAACAGGATTAACTTGCCTCGGTTATTAACTAAATTAAACTACAACTCATCTTCATTGCAAAAATGGCTGTTTTTCACATGTTGTGTCAGTGTATGATTTTTACAGGGAGAATCTGGGAGGCCTTCCCCTTGCAGTGGGTACTTGGGGTCAGCACACAGCCCCCACGCTCACTCGGCCCCAGGTAACTGGGAGGTACAGCTGTGCCATCTCACCTGCAGTTTTACTTCATCCTCATTGTGTAAACCTACACCTCAGGCCATGAGCCTGTGCTGGTAACAAGAAGAGTTAAAACCACTTAAAAGCTACACTGAGAGCCTGAGCTGGTGTAATGGGATGGAGTTCAGCTGAGCGGGGCTGCACAGAGCCGTCCTTTGCTACAGAGAGAGCCTGGGTTCAGCTCCCAGCCCCGGCTCTGCCCTTCTGCTCCCTGCAGCGGCTTGGCTGTGTGGTTCCCCAGCTCTGACAGGTTACATCTGCTGAGCAGAAAGCCAACATTTCTGTTTTACTTTCTTCCAAGAAAATTCAAAATGTTTCTAGCCTTAAATTTTGATCTGGAAACTTGGGGTTTGGGTTTTGTTGTTGCATTTTATTTCTTAAAACACCAACTCCACCAATTCTTGTTCTTCCAGCCGGCAGCCCTCTCCCCACCCTCTGAACTGCCGCTGTGCCAGTGCCACGGAACCACTTTGTCTTCCTGTGACAGATGCTAAGCTTAGCCCCAATCCCTGGGAGCAGACAGGCCCAGCGTACGCGCTCATTAACAAAATTGCAATCCCCCTGAGCTCACGAGGCTGCACTGATTACACCACTACAGCTAACCCAGCCGATGGCCAGGGCACGTGGACAGGGAGCACAAGCTCTTCCAGAACTGGCAGCAAAGTGTGTAACGCTGCAGCGGCTCTAAGCCCAAATAACCCAAAGCACAATGCTGAGCTCTGGGGTCCAGCTCTGCGGGTGCCTTCCCCACACCCAGCGCCCTCGGTTTGCCCTGCCCAGCCCAGCACAGCCTGCTGGTGGGAGCCCAGAGCTCCCCAAGCACACAGCCATGGTGCGGCTCCGCTCACCTGGCAGTGCACCGTGCCTCCTGCCCTCCCGGCCTGAAGGGCTTCGTGAACCATTTCGGCCGATCGAAACTGAAAGCAGCAGGTGAGTTCCCAAATGAGAACAGTGCTGTAAACACGGTGAAGCAAAGTCCAGCCCAGCCCAGCTGGCCCCAGCTGCCTCTCGCTTGCCATCACAAACAAGAGCCACAAGCCACTGCTGTCAGCAGGAAGCACAAAATCCTAAAATGGCCTCAAAAAACAACTGGAGCCATTTAAAAAACACATGCGGTGTAGGCAGGGTTGCCCTGTGTGTCCTTCCCTTGCCAGGCCTGAAGCCCGGCCACCGCCAGGCGCTGCAGATGGAACTCCCCAGGCGCCAAGCGGGCTTCACGCTGTGGAGCCAGAGGCAGAAAGCTCCATTTTCCTGTTCCCAGCCCTCTGCAGTTACTTCTCCATGTCTGCGCTGCATCTGTAGCTCCCTGCCCTCGTCCTCCCGGCTAACCCAATTGCTGCGAGCTCCACGGAGCCGGGCACACGTGGAGGATGGTCCCGCAGGGGGGATCACGTGGTGCCCGATGCTCCAGGCCCGGCTGCGAGGCTGTGCGCATGCCCGCGGCGCCGGGCTCTTTCCATTAGGAAACCATCAGCTTGTCAACAGGAATTACATGGACAGACCGTGGCTGCTGATGAGAAACTGGGCACAATCGGTGACTGAGTCACTCCATAACCTCTGGTCAGATCCCATTTACAGGGCACGAGGACAACAAGTCAGACTGCTGGGCGCATTCAGCATGCAAGGGCTGGGACACGCAAAGCGCTGATACAAAGCAGACTTCAGAGAAATGAAAACAACTGCCAAGAGAGAAAAACGTTCCATGATTTCTTCTCCCCTCCTCCGGACGCTCAGAAAGGCCGCAGCTGATGCGGCTCCTGGTGGCTGGCTCGGGGCCATCGGGGGTGGCACGAACCGGCGCTCCCCGGGATGAGGGATGGGTTAAATGCTCCGCGCTCCACAACCCGCACGCTTCTGCAAAACCCAGCTGCGCTAGCAGCTGCCATGCAGCAGATAGACAGCTCTGCAGAAGCTGCCAAGCATCTCCTCACAATGCACGCGTGTGGTTCGCAAAGGATTGGATTTTTAGTTTATTTCATTTTTTTTTTTTTAATAATGACATTAGAGCCGGTGAAAGTGCCCCCTGGTTTCCATGCAGGCTGCTGCAGCAGGACGCAGCCCCCCAAGCAGCCTGGTGTCTCGGACAAAGAGCAGTTTCCGAAGCATAAACGTTCCTCCCTATGTTTCATTAATGATACTCTTTAGCAAAACTGCTCGGAAAGATGAATCATTTTACTCCCCTTATGTTTTTATTTTAGCAACGAGCAATGTAATTGTCTTGTCTAAAGGAAAATAGAACTGGAAGGAAACTCGGGGAGGAAACCCACAGGCGCGTTCCAAGCGCACGGCTGTGACCCATTAGTCAGAGCCTAACTTGGGCCATCTTCCTGCCCAGACAGAAAGCCACAAGGATGCAGCGAAGCACAGAATGTTTAATCTACGGCTGAGCACATTGCCTGGAACAAGCCATTAAAACGTGCGTTGGGCTGATGTGCAATCGCTGATACAGTCTTGGCCTATCTTTGACATGTGCCTTCCCTATAGCATCTCATAATTTAAGGAACAAAAAATGCTTCTGAATGCCTTTGACTGTAGAAATGTGAAAGCAGCTTCCTCTGAAAGCCAGTGAGATCCCAAGTGGGGCCAGGAAGCCACTTGAGTTGTGCACCATAAACATTTCCATGATGCAAATTAATAAGTCTCTCTGAGGCTTGGGAAGTGTGCCACATGCAGCATTGCTGAGGCCATCGCTCTTTTATCTAAGTTGTTTTCTTCCTTTATCCTTGCCTCACTCTGTGACAGGTTTGAGATTTTCAGCATCATAACTGCAGCCTGGCTTGTCGAGCTAAACATCAACAGAGGTTTATATGTGTGTGAGAAATGTGAATAGAGATAAAAATAGTTATTAACTCGCTTTAGGAATACTAAGCAAGTAAGATGGGTGTGCTCCAGCAAAGGAAGGGGCTCCAACCATTGCTCCCACATCGCCCAGTGCTGCTGGCTGCAGAGCCCTCTGCTGCCAGGGCCCATGGGAACAGTGCCCGCCCCAGGCCCCCCTGGGGACTCCCTCCTGCTCGCAGCCATGCAGCCCGGCTCTCAATGAGATCCAAACCGTTCCTCAGAGGCCATCCCAGCCTGCTGCAAGCACTCAGCAAGAGGCAAGCCCTGCCAAGGGGGAGGGAACAGCAGCGTGACCTAGCGGGGCAGCCTTGGACTGCCAGTGGTTCACAAAGCTTGTTCATTCTCCCTTGCTTTCCACCACTCCCAAACAGCCTTGCTCCCTTCACTCTGGAAAGTGTGCTGCACAAGAGTTTCTCTCCATGCCAATAAATGTTAGAGGAAAACGGCACTGGGTGGCAAGGCAGAGTTCTGCAAGGTGCTAGGGTGAGACCCTGCAGCCACAGCCAGCAGAGAGCAGTGCCAGCACCGCACACCCATGGCTGTGCAGCGGGACGTCCAGGGACCTCGCTGCAGAGCACTGCAGTGCTCGTGCCACACTTGGGAGAGATCTTAGCCATGAACAGGAAGAGCAGGCCTGGCCCAGGTGCTCACCCGCTGCACAGAATGCGCCTCTGACATGGAAATACACCTTACTACAATCAGAGGCCTTCAGTCCTCATTGTAAGGATGCTAAAAGCTCCAGCTACTTCGGCAATTACTGCAACATATTTTCAGGCGGTTTTTAAGGGCATTAGCAAGATAAAACGAAGAAAAGAAATATTGCTTTTAAAAGGAATGTTAAACACGCACCTTATCATCCAGCCACTTTATTTTAATGAGGTTTGTTTTACTTCTCCTGGTATTTGCTTTGTCACACGGCACAAGTCTCTGAGTGTTTCCATAGGCACCAGTGACTTTGCTGGGCTGCACGGGCAATGCTGCAGCCTCTCGTGCCCCATCTCGCCAGGCAGTGAAGCCTCAGCATTCACCGTGCAAAAGCTCTGAGTCCTGCAGATCAGAGGTGTTAGGAGGGAGCTGTGTGCCCATCCCTGAAGTGGGAACGCAGCTACACAGTTTTATTTATGGGGATATTAAATATGCAACAATCATTCCCCAACATCAGAGTAATAAACATCACCGCTCCATCTGATCTGAAATCAGCAAGCGTGCTCCTCGCGTTCGCAGAGAGAGACACAATGCTAAATTATTTATGCTTTGTATATGAACAAATACAGAGAAATAAGTTAATTTGGTACAATTCAGCAGAGCAGATTCAGGGCAGATTATTGTACACCCTTCAGTCAGATCACACTCCTCTCTGTAAACAATTGTTTCTCCTCAAGGAAAGTGGGTTAAAGAATTCTAATTAAGGGATCGGGAGAAACATTTCTGAAAAGTTTTTTTTAGATCTGACTACCCGAGTAGCACTGCCACCCCTCCAAATCGCCAGCATTTACTGAGATACAACAGCAAAAGAAGTGGAAGAAAAAAGGAAACAGAGCCATTGTGCCTCATCTTAGCACTTCTCCCTATCACCAGTCACACACAGCAGATTTCTGAAAGCCAGTGCCTGTCCACCCAGCAGTGTGATGTATACTGCAGCCCCGTTCCTTACAGAGTGGAAATAACATTGCAAGTGGCAGCCAGCAGTCACCGGGTTGTCACATGGACTATAAAACGCCTTGTCCAAACACTGGGCACTTCTGGGGATGGGCAGCAGCTGCAGCACCTGCTCGGGCCCACGTGGCAACTTCCAGCTCCGTCGGGGCAGTCCCAGCCCGGGTGTGGACAGGTCCCTGAGCGCTGTCACTGCCTTGACATGGGCTGTGGGTGACATGGGTGGTGGGTGACACGGCAGGGGAGCCAAGACCCTGCTCCCATTGTGGCCCCTGGTGCAGCTGCCTGCTGGATGAGACAAGTCATTGTAAGGACAACCCCCCAAAATGGAAATCCAGTGTTTTCATTGTACCTGCTCTGTTTTCTTTATGTTTTATTCAACATTTTCTTGACCACACAGAAGGCTGTAAATACCAGCAGGTTAATGAACTCCTATTATAATCATTATCGCTATTAACCAGGGAGGGCTGTGAAGTTTCGGGGCTGTTGTGCAACCCTGCAGAGCTACACAACGAGCCACCTTCATTCCCCGTGTCACAAGCATGGGAGAAGCTCTCCAAACTGGGCCCTGATGGCAGCCCTGTGCCCCAGCCCCAGCACTGATGGATATTACGCACCCCAGAAAGCTCAGCCATTAAATGAATTAAAGATAATCCACAGCTGCATGGAAAACTTGCTACTCTTCATATAAATGCAGGATTGCTGTCACCCCTTCCACGCTGCCCAGAGACTGCCTATGGCAGTATTAGCCAAGGGTTTGCTGTAGCCCACTGTCACCTCGAGCCTGGCAGGAAGGAAAATCCTGCTGACGAGGGAAGCGGTGCAGCTGCAAGAGGAGTAAGAGGAATTCTGAGACAGGAATCCCTTTGGAGACCGATTTCTCAGCAGCCACAGCAAGCCCTCTGTTACACACGTGTGCATGCCATGTGATGGTGAAGGAGATGAGACGAGAAAGAGGGGATGAGAACCGTCCTTCAATTTCTCAAGAGTTTAACTTAAATCCCTCATTCTGAGCCTAAGTCTCAAATCAGGCTCAAGGAAAGAAAAACTTAATTAATCAGAGGTAGCCAAGTTCAAAGTGCGCCTGGGGTCAGCTTTAGGGCTCCTTCACTTTGGAGGTGCAGGGTTTGTGGGTAATCCCTGCCTGCTGCAGAACGACAGCTACAGGATGCCTGCTATTTGCTGGCAGTCACTAAACGTGAAGGTCTTCCTTCCTTCCACTCATCCTTTCAAAGACGAATGTTGACACTGAAATGTACCTGAGGTCCATATGCAGCACCAGGGTTTAAAATCCCCGCTCAGCCCGGTGGCACCGTGTGCAGTTCCTCGCGGGGGCCCTCACCGTGGATCCCGACACGTGGAGACGCTGAGGGCAGCAGCACAGAACTGCTGGAGCTGTGCTGCGTGCTGCTGCCTGGGGGAGCAGGCCAAGGGCACGCTGCCATCTGCCCAATTCGTGCTTTGGTATCACCTCCTGAGGACGGCGATCTGCTGGAGCTGCAGGTGACAGCGGTTCTGCAGCTCTTCGGGAATTGTAGGGCCAGATCCCGCTTCTGTGATAGAACTGTTGCTGGGGATTTCAGGGAATGCTCATCAAGACTGTGTTGTCTCCTGGGGCACAGAAGAGATGCGTGGGGGATGTCACTGTGGGTCACCCTCAGCGTCCTCATCTCAGGACAGGGCCGGGGCAGCAGGGCTGTGTGCACCGTGGAGCAGGGGTGGCAGAAAGGCGAGAGCTGCTGGGGCTACAGAGCAGCGCTGGAGGAACAAGCTGCTAAAACTGGCTGCAAATGGATTCAGACTGAAAACCAGAAGAGGGCTTTTAACCAGCAGAGAAGTGAAATTTGAGGCCGGCCTTTCAGAGTGGGGAGACCGCGGGAGCAAACCTCAGTGAGGTCAAGATGGAGAAAATACGGTTATGAAGAACCTGGGTGTCAGAACCAGGACAGGACTCCGCACCTGCTGAACGAAGGTCCCTTCTGGTCACAGGGCACACGGCCCGGCTGGCGCTGTCGTTCCCTCGCAGAGGCACAGCTGCACCTGAAGTCCTTCCCAGCAGCTGGCACAGAAGGACGAGCTGGGACAGCAGCACCCAGCACCGCTCCAGCCACCACAGCAGCCCTGCCCCTGCCCGGGGCTGGCCCAGCACCCGCATCTTCCGCGGACACACGGACCGGACCCAGGCAGTGAGCTCTGCCCCAGAACCAAACAGGAAAGCCAGCATTTAGTTCCTTCATCTCCACACGAGGTATCTCATTTCAATTTAATTTCACAGTTGTAATGGATTTTTCAAAAATATTCAAGAACATATTTACTTTCCAACATCTTATTTCCTTTCACATTTGAAAAAAAACTTTCTATCTAATCCCTCAAGTCATCCCACAGTCTGAATAATTTCAGGTTTTTAATCAATAGCTGTCAGACTTGTCAAATTACTTTAGGGACCACAAAGCAATTTTTAAACATTCATAAACCCTCGTAGAACAGTTAAGTGCACTGAATTTTAAAAGAAAGAGGAACTGAATAACACTGATCAAATAGGATTATATTCTGGCAAATTATAAATTAGTTTTTTATGAATCATCTCACAGCTACTTATGTAGTGTCAGGCTTCTACTACTGCAGGGGAGAGAAGTGACTGCTCACCTCGGGACGAAGGAGCCTTTTTTTGCTTCCAAGCCTACTGAGCAGGAGCAAGGAGCAAGGAGCAAGGAGCAAGGAGCAAGGAGCAAGGAGCAAGGAGCAAGGAGCAAGGAGCAAGGAGCAAGGAGCAAGGCATTTTCTTCTTGTCCTTTGGAAGAGCAGCACTCCTGTGCAGCTGGCTGCCCAGGGCTCTCTCCCTTGTCCTGCTGCCTCAGCCAGGAGTGGCCAAATCGTGGCTCCAAAGCTGAATAGATGCATCTTGGCTGCTGGCCCCTTCCCAGCCCAGCCTTTGCTTCCCAGCGTGCTGCTGGCACGCCGATCTGTCTGGCATGTCAGTCTAGAAATGATGGTCGCCAAAAGTTCTCAATTTGTCGGACAAAGACCATCTGGACCCACAACGCAGCTCGAACCATTTATGGGGAAGATTTTCCACGTTGCACAAAGGCGAACTATCAGCTGAATGCAGAGCTGTGCTGCTGTCTGTTCTGCGCTTGTTGCAGGAACAAAGAGAGATTGAGAACGTCTGAAGAAGTCAAACGTGTTTATCCAGCAGTGGCTTTACACACAACAGTTCCACCTCATCATCACAGCATCCTTCCTAAATTTGAGGGATGTGGCTTGCATAGGGGAAAAGAAAGGAGCTTCACAGCTCCACCAAGAATGCTGGAAGTCCTCCAGGAAAAAGTACAGCTGAGATCAAAGAGAGGGTGAGGGATGATGAGGAGGAAGGAACGCTTCAGCTGGCCACATGCAGACTAACAGCACAGACCCCGTGCCCTGCTGCTCCCGGCCCAACTCTTCCCCTGTCCCTGAGCCACCCCCACACTCCTTGCCCTCACCGTCTGGGCAGTACCTCCTGCTGCCACTGAGCCCTGCAGGGAGAGGAGGCATTTTACCCCCACTGTGGGTGCATCACGAGACCAGGGCAGTTCCCACTCCCGGGGACTGGAGGCGGGAGGGGACATGGGATCAAGCAGAATGCACCGTGCTCCTGGGGACAGCGGGAGAGGAGGCACTGCTGCCCTGTGAGGTGCAGAGTCCCACACAGACACGGCTGTGAGTCAGAGCACAGCTCCCAGGTTCTGCTTTGGAAGGGCTCGTCTCAGCCCACGCCTTGTCCCACCGCTGGTTGTCCCCTTACAGCCCCCAGAGCTCTGGCACACGCAGGTTCGGGTGTGCTCAGCACTGCCCGCTCTGCCAGCAAGGCTCCCCACCCTGCTGCTTCGTGAGGCACTCAGTGCTGCATCCGCTGTAGATGTCCTTTGCCAGAGGTGTGCAATTCTATATGAAAAGCCTCTAAATACCAAACAATGACTGCTTTTAACCTTTACACTGATTTCCCAAAGGATTTTTGCTGTTGCCGTCTTAATCGGCGCAGTACTGACAGCAACAGGAGACATCCACCGCACACGGCCCCATCTCTGGACGCTCCCAGCCCACAGCTGCTGTTTGCTTGCCCAGGCTCCGATGCCACGGAGCAGGAGGTCAGCAAGCACAGCTCTGGGCACCCATCCAACCCAGCTCTGACACTGCTGCAATGCCTGGCCCAGCGCTCCAGGAGCTGAACCTGTCTGGGCTTTGGGAAATGCTGTTCCGGGAGCACAGGTGCCAGTACCTGCCCAGGCCGAGCCTGGAAATAATTAACAGAGGCAGCTCAGGGCTGGAGGTGGAAAGGGAAGGAGAGCGGATGAGCTGATGGATAGTGCAAGCAAGAGGGAAATGTGGGACTGTCTGAGTGATTCACAGTAACCGGACTCGCTTTTTTATGTAGTTCAATTTGAGAAGCATAAATATTTTTCAACAAGGACATTTCAGCGAGTTCATTGGTTTTTAGGGCTTAGTCTGCTTTTCTGCGTGTGGTGCTTTGTGGGCCCGTCCTGCCCGCCCGCACCCAGCGGAAGGCTATTATTCTCTTTCAGCTTTCTCAGTATTTAGTTTATTGCTAACTGTTTGCCCAGTGAACTAGAAAACCAAATATATCCAAGCACTCTGCGCTAACATGCAGATGCTCATGCAAACATGTGTGCAGTGACATGCACCGGGTGTCCTCGGCCACAACAGCAGAGCTGCAAGATCTAAATATGGGAAGGAACGGGGCAGGGCACCGACCAGGTCGGCTCACGGCAGCGACGGAGCAAACTTCTCCTTCTAACCGAAACGATTAACCCCCCCAAACTACACTTGATAAGGATTCAAGCATTACATTACTCTGCATTAGTAAGAATAATAATAAAATCAGAGTGCTTTTTGTCATGAGATACCCAGCCCAGGGAATTGTGAAAGAACATTTAATTACAGGGCTGTTTCATTAAACGTAAAAATTAAACCAAAGACAAGAGGGTGTGATTTTGGGAAGGAAAAAAAAAAAGCAGTAACATAATGAAAAAGAGGGATCTATACGGCATAGAAGGTGACAGGGAACACTCGCCACAGGAAGCACAGAGCAGAGCTTCCCACGTTCAGGGGAAGAAATGTGCCTGGGAGCAGCTGCAGCCCCGAGCCCCATGGCCCCTCCACCCCACGCCCGGGGCTGCAGGTCCCAGCACGGCCTGCCTGACCCTGCTTTCTGGGCACGCCAGCTTTTGCTGCTTTTGCTCCAAATGACCCCAATCCCTCATCATTTTGTGTTCTCCTTTCCTTTTACCTTTTGAGACCTCCCCATGCAAACAGCTGGCGTTGAGGTGTGGGTCTGCTCAGCACGCAGCAAAGCAGGCTGGGGCTGCTCCACGCGTTACCACGGGGGCACCACCAATATGAAAACCACTCAAGTAAAAATCACCTGGGGGGCCCGAGCCTGGCACTGCTTTCCCCTCAGAAAGAGCCGCATAGAGAACCGCTACCAGAGAGGAGCTGATGGAACCAAATGTTTTCCAGCTGACCAGAGGGAGAGAAACCCATAAAACGTGATAGGAAAGCTCAGACAAGGACACTGAAGGTGGACGGCAGGCTGGCTCGGGTGCCCTGCGTGTGGCTCCCTGAAGGGCAGCGTGGAGGCGTGGGGCAGCACCTGCCCCCCCCCCCCCCCCGCAGGACCGTGGGGCCATGTCCCAGTGCTCCCCGCGTGGGACCGCGGGCAAGGTGAGGCCGGCAGCCCTGGGATCCGCTGCTTATCTCTGTGGAGCGCTGCAGCAGCTCAGCCTGCACCTCGGGCACCGCGTGGCGGTCTGAGACGCCAGGAACTGGGAACAGCGCAGGAGCCGGCGGAGCAGCACCGCTCTGCAGGGCAGGATGGGCGCGGGGCAGCCTTCACCCCACTGCGGCCCAGAGGGGGTGGGAGGGAGAGAAAAAATACACAACCGAAAGGCTCCGATCTGTCTGAATGCTTTGGGTTTCTGTTACCTCCAGCTGCACCTCTTCTTCCCAGATATGAGCTCACACCTGCCAACGCATTGTTTTAAAATAGTCGCTGTCGCTTCCAGAGTGTGTTTGCTGTACTTCCAAAAGTGGAAATTTCACCAATATGAAAAACAAAATACATCCTGAATGAATGTTAACACCACTACCGGCCCCCAAACCACTCCCTGCAGCGGTATTATTGCTGAGCGTGCCCTGCAGCCATCCCACCTCTGCCAGCACCAGCTGCTGCCCGGAGCGTGGAGCCCAGCGCTGGGACCGGCACTAATGGGCCCCGCACTTGGCTGGGCTCTGCCAGCGCTGCTGCTAATGGCCACAGACACCCTCTGCTTTAAAACACCAAAGTGCTTTTCACAGCTGAGTAACTCCAGTCACCGTCGGGCAGGCTTACAGCTCTATCAGCAAGCACGACACAGAAACCGCTTCCTTCCTATGAGTGATGCTTTTCGTTGTCTTTAGAAGGATGTTCTGAACAGAGATCAACATACAAATAAGAGCACAAATACATAAAAATTGAGATGCTATGTTTTTCCTGAGACAAGGAAGATAACCTTCTAACCACAAAGACACCACTGGGGCTCAGTGCCTTGGATGCAGTGCCCAAGTGCAGCACACAGCTGCCCCCCAGCTGCCCCCAGGAGCCTCTCCTGCTGCCCCTGGCAGGCCAGGAGCACAAGGGTTACCCTCATTCCTCTCATTAAAGTAATAAATCTGGCTCAGGAACACAGTTCCATACAAATACCATGAGATCTGGCCTTAATACACTCAGCTTTATAATTAACACCAACATGAGTGCCTGTGAAGGCTCAGAGGTCTCTGGAGTTCCTGATCAGGGAGTAAGCTTGTTTAAGGCCCAGATGTGTGGGGTGTCCCAGTGGTGCTGCGGGGGGTCCCGGGGCCCAGCCCCTCCGAGGGGATGTCCCACACCAGGGGCAGCCCCAAGCCCCGCAGCTCACAGCGAGGCAGCAGGGCAGGGAGCGCAGCACCGTCTGTAACCGCTTCTTGACTAAGTGGGAGAAGAAGCAGAGATGGAAAATACCCCGAGGTTATATGATGGTATTTAAAAAAAAAGAAGCTCCATTGAGAAACTACTGCTGGGATTTGATTTGCTGTCATTCCCATTGGCATTTCTGAGAAATTTCCTCTTTATAAATAAAACATATTTTAAAGCAAAATGCCTCGCTTCTGGGTATTCTGGTGCAACCTGGTGAAGAACGCTGCACAATATTTAGAAAATAGAGCCCAGCTGATCTGACTGATGGGCCTCGGGTCTGTGCTGCAATCACAGCAACTGGGATCAGTGCCCCAAAGCAACAGGAACTGTACAAATATATAAAACGAGCAAAGCCACAGAGGCATCATTTCAAACACAAACCGCCGCAGCCATGCAGTCGCTTAACTTTTGCCAACTGTGAAATGGGAACAGAGTCTACAGCTGCTACTTTGAAGAGTCGGGAGACCTCATAGAAGGATATTTAGAAAACACTACGTATGTGTTAGACTTTACTTTTCTGAGAGCATTTTCCTGCATGCTGCCTGACTCACCACATGGCCTTTGGCGAGATGCTTATCTTCTCTGTCCTTTCATTTACGTTTCTCAGGCAGTATCCCCAACAAGCCTCCGGTCTATCCAATACGGTCTCCTGGCCCCAGCAGTAGCTAATAGCTGATGTTTCAAAGGAAGGCAATCTTGTTAACAGAGGGAAAATATAGTTCCTGACCCTTGAAGGCAGGCAGGCAGAGCCCTGAAACTTTTGATTTATTCTTCCTGCTGATGTTCGTTGCTTAGCTACAAATATTCTCAATGCTCATAAAAGGCTCTCTCCCTTACTCCTCCTCACCGCTATGTTTTAAGTCCAGCCACGGTTTATTTTTCCTGAAACCTAGGTGATAAGATTTCATGTTTTAGTTCCACCTAAGGCGTAGCACTCCCTCCTCCCCCCCAGCACCGCATCACCACTGCCAGCACGGGGCAGAGGGGCCAGGACAGAGAATCACGGCATGGCTTGGGTCAGAAGTGCCCCAAAGGTCACCCTGCAACACAGGGATGGGCAAAGCCAGGGCTTCCCAGCTCCGGTGTGGGAGCTTGTAAAGAAGAGACGAGAAATGGAGGAAAACAAACAGAAAGCAACAAGCCTGAGAAGCACACAGAGCCTGCAGCTAACAGCGACCTGCTGGCAGTTCACTCCACGGACCCACCGAGGTAACACCAAGAAAGCCGGTGGGTCTGACATGCTGAGGGGCGAGACATACAGAGCAAACGGCCCCGTCCCCTCCACTGCACACCCCCCTGTCCCCAGTCTCTCTGCCCATGTCCCCAGCTGCCAGCAGAACGTGGCTCCAACCTTGCAGCTCTGCTGCTCCCTCCTCTGTGGGGCTGCTGTAACGTACAGCACTGGTCGGCACCGGATCCATCTCCCACTCCATCTCCCACCCCGCAGTGTGTTTGTGTGCCGGACAGGAAGAGGCCCTCAACAGGTGCCATGAGTCAGGAGGAAACAATAGCCCAGCCTCGCAGGGATGAATAAAATGACTGCGAAAACAATAACCCTGCAGAGCCGCCCCTAGAACACAAAGAGCAGCTCCGGGTAGGAGCACTGGGACAATTGTGAGCACCAGCTGTTGGGAATGGGAGGGCAGCAGAATTCAGTTGGGTTTTTTCCTGTCTGCTGAAATTAGGGAACAATGGGCAGAGCCCCTCCTGGCAGGGCAGGAAGCGGCCAACGGGAGCGTGTGGGGTCAGCACCCACAGCCCTGCTGGGCAGGGAGCAGCGGCAGCAGCGGGGGGGTTCCTCCCTCCCCAGGATGATGTGCGTTGCTGCGGGCTCCTGTTTGAAAAATGCTTTGAGGTCTCTTTACTAAACACTGCTAACAGAGATGTCTGAATTATATCGAATGTTAAAAAGGGTTTTATGCTTCCACCGAACAATGCCCCCTCTACTTTGAATTTTAGAAGTCAGGCATAGCCGTTTTTGTAGAGACAGACAGGTGGATACGATTTCATACAGCAGGACGGGGGATGCTATGCAGAGCTCAGGGAAACGGGTGTCAGCTGACTTGACAATGCTATCAGCGCAGGAGCCAAGAGCCAATTTTAACTCATTTTGCTGTTGCACAGCCCCTTTAAAGGACCTGGGAGCAGAGCTGGGCCATGCTTTGTTGCTCTGTGTAAGCATGGCAATGAAGAAACAGAGCTGAAGGCAAAGGTCTTCTGCTCAGCCCAAACCGGATGGCAGATCACTGTGACCCCAAAACTACTGGATAGGAAGCAACAGGCGAGCACGGGGCCGTGCTGTCACAGTCTGGTGACTGAATGCTGGAGCAATATGAGCAGCAGACAGCACCTTTTGGGCTAGCAGTGCCTCGTGGTAGGTGAATGGACAGCGGAGCACACAGCAGCGCTGGCAGTCAAGGGGCTCTTTATCAGAATTGTTTTCTAACTAACAACCTCGCAGTGATGCCAAGAGAGAACCAAAAAGCTCCCAGTCAGCACTGCACTGCAATCAGTGATTAATTTGTTGCAAGACACTTTGCTTGCTGTACATGACAGAGCTCATAAATTCTCATTTTTATTGATGTTGTCCTGGCCGAGGGGGCATGCTGGAAGAGGCTGCCATGCTGCAGGCGCCCTGCAGAGCTCCTAGGACTGCTGGCACAGCGCGGGTGGCCGCAGCCATCAATGCCACCAGACTGGGACAGCCACAAGAGACTCTCTCACTGGCTGGGAGCGTCCTGCTCCCACATGGCAGGCAATCTGGCACTGCCCTCTCTTGGCAGGTTCTACAGAATTTGATGCCCTAGGCTCTACTCGTGCTCACCGTGACGAGCCACAAGGAGGACCATGGGCTCACCAGGCCCTGGCTACTGCCCTCACTATTTAGATGTGCTCTTTGCACCACTCCTCCAGACCGCAGCATCCTCACATCTAAAATTAGGATGGAACAAGACGGTGGCTTTGTGTTTTGCTATCTCAGGTGATACAACGCTTTTCTGAACAGCTCTTCCCAACACAAATGACAACTGTGTTGTATATTGTTAAATCTGTCATCAAATTGCAAGTCTCAAATGGTGAAAGTCAAAGAGAAGCAAAGAAGGGGAGTGATTCTGTACAATGCCCTGGGGAGTTTAGGGAGCCTTTCAAATAAGAAAAGGTGTTTTTCCTGTCACTTTCAGCAAAAGGAAGCTCTCAAAATTACTGAGTGCTTTCTCATCCCACTCACCATCTTCCCAGCTTCCCAAATACGCACCATAGGGCCACAGGAGCCTGGAAGCTGCTGTGATGACAGCCCAGGCACACAGCGGCCGCGGCTCGGACACAGTGCAGCAGTGCAGCCCCATGCAGGGGCTCACCAGGAGCAGCTGCGTTCACTGCTGCCCTCTGCCCACACCGCTCCACTCACGTCTCCCTGCTCTAACCCTGCTGCTAACCAGGCCCAGCAGGTCCCTGAGCCTCCCAGGAGCCGATGCTGTTCCCCTCTCGTGGGCGCTGCTTCCACACTCTGGGACAGCCCCTGCCGATGCTCTCAGCTGCTGTGGGGCTGGAGCACAGAACCACAAAGACACAAGGAAAGTCGCATCAATTTACCTCTGAACATTAACATGACCACTAATTACCGCTTACTTCATTACGCTACAGTCTGATGGGAGCAAGCGCAGGTGCAGCCTTGCCCTTCCCCCCCCCTGCACATCACCTTCCTCACCCCCCCGCAGCCCCCAGCCCCCGGTCCTAGCAGTCAAAGTCACTGCCTTGGCTCTGCCTACCTGCTCCCAGATGCACATATTCATATGCTGTGTTTTCCAGCTGTGATTATTATTTGCTGAATAGTGAATGGTCCAAAGGGCAAAGGGGGTTCTGCTGCTGTTTAAGGCATGGCAAGCACTGCTTGTCACCCTGCTGCTTCTGGGAAAAGAGAGATGGGAGGGAGCAACGTTCCTGCAGCCTGATGAGGACACAGATGCTTGCCAGACTTCAACCTGAAATACTTTCCTTCTTTCCTTTCCAACAAAACCCTTTTCCGCCCGGCGCAGGAGGAGCGGAGCGGACAATTGGAAGGGAAGTGGGGAGCGACCAAGGATGGGGGAGGAGAGCGAGGGAGAGAAACCCGCCCGGCTCCTTCAGCCCCAAACAGAATGCGAGAAACCAACTGCAGAAGGGATGAGTAACAAAGACAGCTTTCAAAACCGTGTCAGGGTTGTGCCTTTCAGGTTCACAGCACGGACGTCAGGAAAGGACATTCAGTTTCACAAATTACATAAGTTTTAGTGCAGCTCCCTTTAAAGTTTGCTGTGCTGTACTCTCACCACGTACACAGCCGCCCACACACACCCGGGCTGCTTGCAAACACACCCTGCCCCAGTCCACAGCAGTTCCTTTTTTACAACCACGCAGAATTTCCGAATTCTCCCGAGCAATCTGAGCAATCTGAGCAGTCAGTCAACCTGCACGCAGCGGCGCAGCGCTCTGCTCCCTGCCGCCGACCCCTTCCACAAGAGTAGGTGCCATCCACACAAACCCCTTTGCCGCTGGATTCCTGCACCTTTCTTCCCTCCTCACCACCACCCACACGGCCGCCCCGCAACCCGGGCACAGCTGTGCCGGCGGCTGAAGCCCGGCACGGTGCGCGATGCTGCGGCCCCAGCGGCTGAAACAATGCACTGGAAAGTCAGGTTTGTCCATATCTGCTCGCTGGCCCACTTTAGAAAAGCAGTGCATGAATACCAAGGATCTTCAAAGGTCCAGCTTCTCAAATCTGGATCAGCCACATCCCGACCAAGGCCACCAAGGTGCTGGAAGTACTTCGTCGCTGCAGTGCCATCGTTATGTGGCAGTCCCAGCAACCGCTGAAATGAAAGGTGAGCAGACGACTTACCTCAGCCTCCACGGCGCAGAGCAACAAGCCCAGGGCAGAGCAACAAGCCCAGGGCAGAGCAACAAGCCCAGGGCAGAGCCGCAGGCCACGCTCCGCGGGGCACTCAGCTCCGCCGCGGGCAGCACTCGGCCATTCCTGGTGGTGAATTTTCTGCTCGCGGAGCTCTGGGCTGCACGCCTTCCTCTGCAGTGATAGCGGGATTATTAAAGTAAACCGACTATTGCCCTTTGTGGAGGGAGGGGGGAGGGAAGCTCGGCCCCTTCCCTTCCTTTGTAATTCAAACCCTTCCTTGAGGCAGCTCTGGAGGAGGCATCTGCTCCGGCCCTTCCCGCTGCCCGCTGCAGGTGCTGGCGGCCGTCCAGGCTGAGCGCACCGCACCGCTCTCGGGTTTACATGGCAAAGAAGCTCCTTCCTCGTTACACTTCATCTAGCACGCTCCTCTCTCATGTATAATTAGTGCAGTACAGGAAACACGCAGGTAAGAAGGGAGCCTCAGTACGCGCACGCTCCCATCTCCTTTCCTCAGGAGCAGCTCCCAGCCGCTTCCAAGGCATTCCCCATGCAGCAGCTCCCGGGAGGACCTGGCTGGGCACCGTGGGCACCGTGGGCACCCATCCCCTGCCATGCCCAGGATGTCAGCCCTGACCCTGTTGCTGTCAGCCAGGGCTGCAGGAGCTCAGTGGGGTCGGGCAGCACCACGCTTATCGCTTCCAGAAGGCTGTTCACCTTAAAGGCTGAAAGTACAAATGCTGTCGGCTCAGCTTGCAGCCTCCTTCCACTGGTACAATTCTCATTTTAAATTATAAAAAAGTCCAGGCACGCAGGAATACATCCACAATGCAGGCATATCGGAATTAAAGGACATCTCCCTCAAATCCTCTTGAAATCTAAACTGCCATCATTAGCCACAGCCTGTGTGATAATAAACTCGAGTCCCTGACAGCAACGAACGTATCTCATCTCCCCACGTTCCAGTCCCACAATGCTGCGCAGTGCCCTGGCAGGCAGCCCCACTCCAACAGGTTTTCCTTCACTCTGTCAATTAGAAAATTCTGGCGAATTACAGGAATAAAAGGAAAAAACATGAATATTTTGGGTGAGTTCCCACAGCTCCCCGTGCCTCTCCCCTTCCCGACACACAAGCTGCTCAAGGCAGTGCTTTTCACTCCCTTCTGATGGCAAATGTTGAGATTTGCTGCTCCAGCACTGAGCACAGGCAGTGGGAGCAGCTGGGTTCCAGCTCATGGGAACGGGCACTGCACGGGGACGTGCTCTTCTGCAAGGCACATTCCTTCCAAGAGAAGAACGTGGAAGGGCAGAATTGCAAAGATGTTTTCTATTACATCCCTATTCCATGTCCAGACCTTCTGCTGGCAGCTTGGCTGCGACCTGTGCATGCCCACAACATGCATTTCACTGTCACTCCAATGCAAATAGCATCTTCCTAATCTACCAAGTGCAATTTGCACAGCTGGCTTTTAGGACACAAGAGCATCAGCTGCTCTCAGTCTGTTCTTGCACCAGAAATCACGATGCATCCAAAACTCAGGTACAGGAAACAAAACCCTTCTGCAATCCCCACGATGAATCCTGTGTTTGCTGTCTGCAGGCTAAATGCTGCTTCCCTGAAGGCCAGCGGTTATATTCCCACCGACTTGGCAGGAGCTTTGGTTGTGCAGCAGCCATCGTGGGCTAACTGCAAGCCGCCCATTCCCCATTTTCCAGCTCACACCGACTCCAGGTTGGACAGTTATCAGACACCTACAGTCTTAAGGGAAATATTAAATGAAATGATTAAAACACAGACAGTTAAAGTCGAGACTGGTAAAAAAGAGAAGCCGGGCAAACAGAACCCAAAAGTCATGACACGAGGAGCTTGCTTTTCTTCTGTGTTACACTGGTGTAAAATCAAACTAATTCTGCTTATTTTTTCTCGATATACATGTAGCATAATAAAATAAGAATTGACCCAGCACCAAATATTCCCTGTCCTGGGAATGGTTCCCAGCTGCTAGCACCACAGAAGGTCCAGCAGAGCCTGGGAGAATGAATCCATGTGCATGCTTATCTCCTAATTTCAGACCATTCATCACCCTTTGCCTGGAAGCAACAGTTAATTTACAATAACTCAATGTCAAGATGGCAGTTTAAAATCCTCCTGAGCATTGCCCTAGGAGAAGATTTTGTCCTGGCTCTCTGCAGCCGCTGTGGATTCAGCTGAGCCTCTCTTTAGTCACTTAGTTTTAGAGCACAACAGAAACAAAGCGGGAGAGGAGACCTGCCAGGCTGCAGTGAGTTTGTGCCCAAAGCCATCAAGGAGTCGTCTCCCCAGCTCATTCCTTTGGGACTTCATAAGTCACAGAAATTACAGGCGGAAATGAAGAACACGGCCAATCAGAAACCCTGTGTGCAATGGAGATTATTCCGTATGGTTTATTGTTTTCTCCAGACTAGATTTAGATAACACATGAATCTTGCTCAGAGGAGGGAATACTTCCAGCCTGGAGCAGAGAAGGACGTGCCCTGGGCTAACATCTCAGAGTGCAGCTTTCTGAAGGGACCGTGACCTGTCCCTTACGTCCTGCACACAGTGACCCGGGTCCGATCCCAGGCCCCGAGCAGCGCTCCCTGCACATGGTGCCTCACATCCCTCGCTCTGCTTCTCTCTCCCTTACTTAGTTCGGATGTGGCTTTATCTTTTTGTTTTAAGGACTTTGCTTAGCACGTTTTGCTAGCACTGATGGCCCTTGTCACTGATTGTCCTTTTATCAAGGACAATCTGCATCCAATGTTTTGAAAGCAGTCATTCTAAAACCTTCAGGTAGTGCCGTAGACAATGGCTGACACGCCATCTATGTAAATCAGAAGGTGTCTAAAGAGAGTGTTTACAAGCAGAATGCTGCTAAGAGTCTGCCTTGGTTGCAGATAACGAGGCTGAGACAATGACAGATCTCCTTCCCCTTGCAGCCAAGAGCAGCTCCTTCTGATTGGCTTCACTGTGTTTATCCAGGATGCTGGGAGAGAGCAGGCACCAAATATGCAATTAATTGGCAGTTTGCAAGAGCATATTGCCTAAAGATAAACAGAGTGGGTGATCGTGTCGTATGTAAAATGGCTGAGTGCTGCAGATGTAGTGTTGACCCAGTTTAAAAAAAAAGGGATTTTCTTTTGTTCTCTTGAAAAATAATTGTATTCCAATGAGTACTTTGTTGCACAGTCCCTCTGGCCTTTGAACATTTCGTGTGTGTAAGCCATTCCATGTTCTTCCTTAATCTGGAAGTACTTAGTAAATTAAGAATTTGCTGAAAACTTTTCCTGCTGACATCAGTAGAACACTTCACCAATTCAGATTGTTGAGTGTGGCAGAAGACGAGCGCCTTGCAACGTGGCATTAACGGCCCTCACTCTTCACAGGGGGTGTTTCGCAAGCAGGAAAATGAAAGACGTCATCGGGAAAAAAAGCACAAAGATGACATAAAGTCCAGATTTGGGTAAGGAAATAAAGAAAACGAGAAAAACACTGAATGCTGCTTGGGAGCTCAAGACAAACACTGGGGAAAATAGCTGAGGCTGGAAAGGGGAGGGAAGGCTGAGGTAATGCTGGGGAGCATGAGAGCCTTAAGAAAGGGCACACATGCCATGATCAGAGCAGCAGCATGAACTTCTGGATCGAATGCAAGGCACACGTACTGAACAGTGAGAGGATGCATTAAGAAATGTCCTAGATGCTGACTTTCAGGCTCCATGCCTCGTAAAGCAGAGCAGAGGCCCACACAGCTACCAGGCACACCAGCATGGGCAACAGAAATCGATGCCCGCACAGGACAAAAGGACACTTGTCTCTCTCCTTTTTGTATTTAGTGCTATTAAACTGAAGACTAAAGCATGAGACAAATCTCTCACTTCATTTTAGCACGACCACATTGGCATCAACAGCACTGTTCAGATGGAGCAAGACAACAAGTCACAACCTGGCAGCTCCACTGCTGGGGCCAACACACAGAGATTACATCTGCCCTGGCCGACATGACGGCTTCAGAAATGCCTTCCCTGGAACTGCTGATCCCAGGGAGAGATCCGTGCAGCACACCAGGGCTTGCTGCATGTCCTCGGCCAGCTCCTGGCAGCTCCATGTGCTGTGCCCAAAACTGTCCTTCCCTCTCCTTCACCGTGGGCTCCCCAGTGCGCTCCTGTGGGCCGGGCCAGGCCCCACTGCGGTGTCAGAGTGCCCTGCAGTTCTGGTGTTTTTGCATGGCAAAAATTCTGCTGTGCTTTAAAAATCTTTTTCTCTCAGATCAAAGTTTCTGTATTTGAGCACCTAAAATTAGCTAGCAAAACAAGTGACATTTTGTTCGGAGATGCAGAACTTTCATTGATTTTAATGGATTCAGCATCCCAGAAAAGTAGGCCGCTTATTTATGTACCTACATCAGCATTTGCTTATGCATTGACCTTATGTTTTGCAAATCATGAGACATCCGCACGCACCACTCTGTTATTCCCTTTATTTCTGTCAGCAATCTCATTCGAGAGGTGGATTTCAGCTCTAAATGTGCCTTTTTAACTTCTCCTCTATTTAGCAAAACACTTGGACACCAGCTTAACATCTTCTGTAGAAAAGCGCTTCACCAAAAAAGCACTGATAGGTTTCTCCCCTCCCTTTGGCTGAGATGGGGCACAAATCTTTGGCTCCTCACAGAAAACTTTCTGTTCCTGCTGAGCGGCCCAGCCGCCTTTGGAAGTGGTCCTGCCCCACTGCAGTGTGCCTGCCCCAATCTGTGCCGCCCTGGGCAGGACCAGGCCCAGCGGCTGCTGCACCGCCTGCGGGAGGAGAGCTGTGTAATTCAGCCCTGGTTGTTTAATGTTCTTGGCAGGAAACAATAGATAAAAATGGACTGGACTTTCTGCCATTAACAATGCAAGTTAATGAAGTGAAATACTCTTTGCAGAAATATTGTGACGGATATCCACAGAGTCAAAGGAAGTCCAAGAAGTGGCGGGGCAGACAGCGCTCAGACCTGACTGCGAAGAAAAGTCCCCGTGGCCCTCACCGCCCGACCCTGCGCCAGGGCACGCGGCGCACGTCAGCGTGCACTGCTTTCAATGTGCCCAGAGCAGACCCACAGAAGCCAATGACTTGGCACTTGCAATGACGGTGACATGGGAGCCCAGCACGCAGACAGCAATTCCATGGCAAATCCCCGCAGCCTGTGTGGGCTGCTAGCCTCATAGCCCTGTAGCCCCATAGCCATGTTAGCCCCGTAGCCCTGTAGCCCCTCAGCCCCACAGCGCTCCCTGGGCCACGGCCTCCCCTCCCGCGCTCACAGTCCCACGTTGGGAGCAGCTTCAGGAGCAGCTGTCCTTGCTCCTAGCAATGCCCTCCAGCATCAGGATACCGTGTTCCTCAGTGCTGCGAGCTAAAGCTGCTCAAGGAAATGTGATGCGTGCCAGACTCAGGATGTCTAATGGGAGCTGACACTGCCGGCACCAGCACTCAGATGGGAAGAATTCTTCCAACAAGGAAACCAACTAAAAAACATAACTGATGCTGGTACATAGCTTAGAAGGTATAAAAATCAAAACCTAAAACACAAAAAATCTTTACTTCTGTGCAACTCAGAGTTAATTTAAAAACAAGGAAACATTCTAAAGGTCACCTGGATCCTTTGCATGCATCCATATACCTGAAAGGCAAGGCAGTGGCTTCCAATTCCATTTGAGATTTTAAAGTTTATGGATGTTTCTGACCTCATTAAACCAGAGCTTCATGGGAAAAGACAAACAGGGTGACTGGATCAGGTGAAGGATGGTTTTCTGCATGGGCACAGGCTCTGCGTGGTGCCAGCAGCGCTGCAGGCCCAGAGGAAGGCTGAGGCAGCCCGTCACCGAGCTGTAGGGCCATTCCCCAGGGGCTGCTCACAATCCCGTTTGGTTGTGTCACTCCCAATTGAATCCCTGCCACTGTTTTGTTGTGTTGTTCCCGAGCTCGTCCCTGCCTCATCATTTTCTCAAAGTTCCCGTAGATATATCCCCCTAAGACAAGGAAGACTGCAGCTACAGCAGCTTAACCCCAGAGTGTCTCTAACAAATGTATCAGCTGCCAGTAGCTCCGTGTAAGTGCAGAGTTTTACTGCAGTCATCGTAACAGGATCTGTCACTACGGTGTCCTCTGGATGTCATTAATAAATAATATATGAAACCACTCAGGAAGAGGGAGAAAAAATATTTCTCATGTTTTCTGGAGCACGCTGAGAGGCCAATGGCAGTGACAGGGAAAGGAGAAAGTGAAGGGGACGGGCTCGGGAACGGCAGCTTTGCAGTGTCCCAGAGGTGGGCAGGCAGAGCAGAGCATCCCAGGTGACCACATCGTGTCTTAAAGAGTACATAAATGATTGGTATTTGGCTGCTTTTGCAGATCTCTCTCCTAACCCCTGCTCTTTCTCAGCTGCTTTATGCTTACCCTTACTCACAATAAGAAGGGAAGAAGGAAACTAAGCAGGCAGAGGAATGTCCTTTTCAAAAAAACAAGCAGTGAGCTATCCTCAAAACAGCTGCTTGCCAATTAGCTGGGAGAGAAAAAACTCCCAACCCAATGTACAGGCAAGTGAAACACACCCTGTCCATTGGAGAGAAATGGCCTCATCATCATTTACCAAGCTAATGCTTTTCCCTTGTGTGCCAAGCCAGCACAAGGGCAAGTGAGTTGGTTTCCGTTGCCCGTGCGCTTCTCAGACTGTGGGAGACTCAGACCCATCACCCAGCGCTGCTGCTCAGTCCCAGCCTCCCACCTTCATCCCAGCACCTCATCCTCAGCCCCCGAGCTTCACTGCATCCACTTCTCTGGTTTAAAAAGTACTTATCCCAAGAAATGCACAGCCCACATGCGGCCACATTCTCAGCCCCTCATACACAAAGCTCAATGACTTGCTTTAGTTTGCTGCAGCGTATGATGGGATTTCAAAACATGTCACACCTTTCCAAGAACGTGTTCCCGCTCCCCACCCCACCCTTTGCTCTCCACACTGATCTCTGGGGAAGGCTGAAATCCAAATCCATCTCCTGGCCAAAGTCTTTTCATCACCAACAGCTCTGCGGGTGCTCAGGCGCGGCCCTGGAGCTCACTGCTGCTGGCACTCGCTCCCACTCAGCAAATGTCCCACGCTTGGTTGGGACAAAGAGTGGAGCAGATGTGCTTTCCATCAGTTCTTCTTCGTTTGGTTTGCAGGAAGGATATTATTTCCTAAAGGATGAGTCTGTTTATTGGCTGGGGATATCTCAAGTGCATTTATTTTTTGTTGTGAATTTGGATTAGAGGCATTTCCTTGTTCCTGACAGTTGCTGGCAGCATGCTGTAAAAATATGATTAATTAAAGTGTGACTCTGAATCCACTCAGAGGCTTACATTTTTCCTCCTCTAACATTAAATAGAGAAAGGGGCATTTAACAAAGTTGAGATCTTGATGCAGATTTCAAAGCACACTGCAGTTTAGCTCAGCATGGTTGGGAACTTCAACCTTCAACATTTAAAAGCTCGAGGCCCTTGGAGAGCACAGACTTCAGCTTCTGACCAATCCCAAACACAGAAATAAACAAATAGGAGACAAATAACCAAGCGATGCTCAAAAAGGACGTCAGCAGCAGAGCAGAAGCAGTGCTGATTGCCGGAGGGGCTCCTTCTGAGCCCGTGTGACATTTGTACCTTTGCACACAGATCTCCCATAGAAGATGTGCAGTCCTGTGGCACTGAGATTTTAAACTCTAACAATATATTCTGGCTCTTGCTCTCTTCCAGTGAGGACCCACTGGAAACCCTGGAAGACCTTCAAAAATGAGCAGTGTGGTACTTGAAAAAGAGACACAACTTCACTAAATTGAAAAATTTGAATTTCCTAACTTGGACTTAAAAGGTACTGCTGAATCTTTAATGACTGCGTTATAGAGATGGTTCAGTCTGAGAAGGGCTGAAGGTCTTCCTTTGAAGAAGCCAAACTTATGAAAAAAATATACAAGAAAAATGTCTGCTACATTCCAAGGTCACAAAGGGTTTCATGCAACTCTGTTCCTCCTGACTTTGACTTCCTAAACGACAGACACTTGCTAATCCGGAGCACCTACTTGAAACCGCAGATAATTAGCTGGGGATGGGAAACATCTGCTAGACTAAAAACATATTTCTGTAACAAAGAGTTGCAAGCAGCAATGTGTCGCAGATACGGATGGAAAACAGACCATTTATTTATTTGTAAGCATGGAATTCTGATTCAATAAATGCTATTTTTGAGCTTGATTGGTTTTAAGAGGTTAAGTATTGTTCAGCCTTCAGACTGCTAAACTTGGAGAAAAGGATGAGGAATGGGAAGCACTGGTTTTGTGGCAGTTGTTAGCCCACTTTTCCAAGCCAGCTCTCATCCCATTTTTTCCCCATCTTTAATCCCCACGGTCATTTCCTCTGTCTGCAGCACAGCTCGGATCACTACACGGGCCTCACCCAGACACTCCCCTCGCCAGCAATGTTCTCCTGAGAGCTGTAATGAGCAGGGCTATGTCTGGTTTGAATACTGAATATTGTAGGAGGCAACCTGCTAGACAACATGTCCCATTTTAATACGTCCAAGTCACAAGAAGTCTCCAGCACACACAAGGCTCAGAGGTTTTAAAAATAGCAGCTGGGCTGTATGGCAGTGCACGGTGCTGGTGCAGCCGGTGCAGAGCTGCTGCCCAGACCCCAAGGCTGGCAGCCCACGCTGTGCTGCCCCAGATCTATGCTCCTGCCAAGCCTGCAAGCCAACATAACACAAAACAGACATTTGCTTCTTAAGGAAATAAAAAGATCAATGATTCCCCATTGTTAGGTAAGGACAGGTAAACTGTGACGCTGAGTCATCAACTGAGACGGTGCGAGACTAGGAATGTAAACGTAAAATGAAATACACAAAGTTTGAGTGAAAAGACAGTACTTATTAACCAATTTGCATGCTAGCTTATGTGATTTCTATTGATGCTTCCTATTTAATTCAGTTTTTATTCATTTTTTTGCATGCAGATTAAAACTAGATAAGAGCATTGTGATGGGCAGAAGGCTTAACCCAGCAGAACCCCCATAGCATACCATGTAAGGAGCTTGGGTTCATTACTAATCCCAGGAGCACCGCGCTGACACTGGTTTATTTGCACAGCCCTGAACACACCAGAGCACACCGGGGCTCAGCAGACACTGCCCATGCCGGGCATCCTCCGGGAATCCCAGAAACTCCAACCTCCTCTGTCCTCTCTGTGGGCATTTTGGTAACAGAACAAAATTAATCCCCCGACACTGTTCTCTGTTCTTCTCATCCATCCATCCATCCATCCATCCATCCATCCATCCATCCATCCATCCATCCATTCATCCATCCATCCATCCATCCATCCATCCACCCATCCCTCCATCCACCCACCTACTGGCAGTTTCAATCAAAAATTAAATTAGATCAATATGAAGTATCGTGTGTGCAAACAGATGTCAGACCACAATATGCTATGATCAGATCAGATGGGTATTTCCTAGAAAAACAATATTTATCCGTATTTAGTAAAGAAAGTGCATCTGCTCATCCAGAACCCAAGAGATAAGTCTCATAATGAGGGTTGGACACTGCAATCGCTTCATGGACTAAACCCTGAAAAGAACTGGTTTTACTCTGGGAAACAAATACTATTTCTTCCCCCCCGAGTTCTGTGCTCTATCCAAATGCGTCCTCTTCAACAGGTCAAACCATAGGAAAGCCAAAGCTCCTCACACTGCAGCATCCAAACTACCGGCATGAATCAATATTTTGCGGCTAAGACTCCTCTCTAGTTTTGTCCATGGAAGACAACATCTGAGACTCACATGAGAGAACCCAAAGGAAAAAACAAAGCACAACACACCTTGCTAACATTTGCTCCACAACAAAACACAGCACCCAGGTTAGGATGCTAAAAAACAGGCACCAATACATTCCTCCCCCATAAATCTCCTTCCCCCATAAATCTCCACGCTCTCAGACCCTGCCTGGGATCCTCAGACGCTACGGAAAGCAGAAGAGACCTGCTGGGCGCTTGCCTCCTCCAGCACATCCTCAAGCACTGGCAGTAACGGGAGCGCTTTCACTCTCCCGGGGCAGCCTGCTCCCGGCGGATATATCGCGGTACCCAGATAATGTCCTGACGCGTGGATGCCTTCATCCTCCCACCCTGTCCCATGTTTATCTGTCAATTACCCGCCCTAAATTCTTTCACCTCCCCTCTGTTGACACTCTTTAAACACACAGTTATGAAATTCGCCCTCTGTTATCTTGTAGCTGACCTAGAAAACACAAGTGGTCGTGCCCTGTGCTCCGCTCACTGCTCAGGAACTTGCTCACATGGGGATGTTTCCCAAACACGGGATCTGATGGTGCTGAGCTCTGCACAGGCCATCGGGGCCCCATCAGACACCCCCCAAACAGCGCTGATCATCGCTTTAGTCTACTCCCTGCCTCCAATCTAGCTTGTTAGCCATTCCCAAAACTGAATATTTTTTAATTACTGTTTTCTGAGAATTGGGATTATTTTCTCTCTAAATGTATTCATCTGATTATCTCCAGGATGAAATTCATTTGGTTAATTACCATCTTTTTAATTTGTTTAAGACTATGTTTCTATTTCTTCTGCTGTAACACCTCCCTGCGTAGCTCTGCCTGCATTTATTCAGTGTCTGACAGACTCCCATTTTGGGATGCGAGCAGGAGATTTCCATAAACACACACGCACCAAGCCTTGCAGGCAGAGCCAGCAGCCTCACTAAGATCCAACGTGAGAAGCAGCACCAGCCCAGTGCCCACACTGACTGCTCACGGAGCGCAGTCCCAGCCCTGCTCCCGCTGCTGCTCCCACTGCACCCCCACGACTCCCACCCCGCAGGGCAGCCCTGCACATTTGCACAGTGACTCCGAGATTTCAGTTTTTTCAACGCACGTGGAGTAACACTAAAGAAAAGCAGAGAAAGAATCATATCCCATTTAGAGGATCATCCTACTTGATGGTAGCTTGGGTTTAGCTTCAGTTGTGATCCTTCTTCTCGTTTATGCGCATTTATAGTAGAGCATCTCCCTGATTTCACAGCAATGTGTCTCTATTCCAAGGGGAAAATCGTGTCCTTTAGACCAGTGCAATAACATTCAGATATCCTGGACTGAAAAATAAAAAGGAAACACTGCCAAACACTACATGTCGGATCAGAACGAGGCAAGGGGAACTGTCTCTGGACTTCAGCTAGTGTTTTCTCTCTCCCCCAAACCAGATAACAATCCTGCTTCGCACCGTCACCTTTTCAAATCCGTTCATGTAGTCCAAGGAATCCTCTCTAAGAAGCAATCTTTTACAACATCTCATTAATTTGCCAAAAAACTAGCAGATTTTACCTAATGCCTAGCTTATTCTATCATCAGCTTACTACAATCCTGAAAGAGAGGTAGGTGAGCTCATTATCAAGATCTGAATTCCAGCCAATGACACACAAACTGGAAGAAACCTCATATCATTTTACTAGTTTCCTAAACTTTCCTAATTGTAGTAAAAGAGAACAATGGAGACATGAGGAGAAATTTCAAATATTTTGAAGCAGATGGAAAAGCCTCCCAGAGGAGAAGGTGATGGCACCCAATTAAATCACATGCATGAACTTGAACTGCTGGAGCACTACCGAGCATCCATCAGCCTGGGAGCACCGCAGAGCTGCCTTCGCCAGCACCACCCCTCTCCTCGTTCAGAAAGCTGTTTGCCCCTTAATGGGACACATTTCCCAACTAACTGCGTTGTTCTGCAAATTATGGGCTATAAATTATTAATGGTTGAATATAAATCAATTTAGTTCACCAAAACAGTATGTGCTTTATGTGGGAGATGTTTTCAAAGAAAAGCCATCAGCTGATTTGGCATTTTAATCTCTAGAAAAATAAAGAAGCTATTTTTCAGCTAAAAGGATGTCTTCAAACACAAGCATGCACTCTATTTTCTGAAACTGTATTAAGAAATATCATTTATTGGCGGGATATGGTATAGCTGGTAGCTACTTATGGTGTTCCAAGAAGCTGCTTTGCTCCTATGGCTCCTGGGGACTGCTGAAAGGGGATGGACAAAGCAATCCAACTCATGAACCCATCGAATGGCTGAGGGTGGAAGGGACCTCGCAGCCCCCCTAGCCCCACCTCTGCTATGGGCCGGCTGCCCCAGAGCTCAGGCTGCCCAGGGCCCATCCGTGGCCTTGAGCACCTCCAGGGATGGGGCACCACAGCTCTGGGTACCACTGATAGCATCCTATCACTATCAGACCGTGTAAGAAGCTCTCTCTCCTGCTTGTAAGCTCCCCTCAAGTACTGGAAGGTGCAATGAGGTCTCTTCAGAGCATTCTCTTCTCCAACCTGAACAGCCCCAGCTCCCCAGTCCGTCTCCATAGCAGAGGTGCTCCAACCCTCTGAGCATTCCCTCCTCTGGACCTGCATCCTTCATGTGCTGGGGGCCCCCGGATAAGATCCAGGTCAGCGATTCCCCCGGCCTCAGCTGGCAGCCGGAGCCGGGCACATTCTGCAGCTGCACCCCACTGCAGGGGTTAAGGCCTCAGCGCCGGCAGCTCCCGCCCTCCCGCTCCGCGGCTGTCGGGCTCGGCAGGGCCCGGCCATCTGGCAGCTCTCCTGTGGCCCCAACTGCTCCATGGGAACACAAAGCCCTCGCACCGCCTGTGTCTGAAGAGCAGTTCTGGAGCCCAGGGGCCGCGCAGGGGGTGGCGTGGGATGGCCCCCACCTCAGGGCTGTCTGTCCCCCCCCAGCTGTGCAGTGACGTGTGACAGTGAGGGCTGGGAGGGCTCTATGGGGGTCAGCCCGTCTGTGTAGTACAAACAATTCCACCTTACTCTGTTCGTTGAGTTTCACACATTAACACCCTGAGTGTGTTTAGCAGACAAGCCAAAGCTCACATGCTATGCACTTGAGTTTGCTTTCCCTCTGCTCTCCAGTAACGACTCATTTAACAGCAGCACAGCAATTAGAAAATCAATATTCCATTCAGACAGAAGCGTTTGTCTGGAGCATTACTTAAGGAACGTCTCCCGCAGCCCCTCTCAGCCTGGCCCAGGGGGATGGCAGGAGGGACGCTGGTGCGAGGCAGGAGGATGGATCTGAATGCCCACATGGCATTTGCAAAGCGTTTCAAACTGGGTATAGCCGCCTGGGTACGACATTCCACCGATAAGCACCTCTGTGCCAGAGCATGCATATAGATACGGCGCAGGGAAGTGCAAGCTTGCTTTGTTGTTTAATATCATAGCACCCACCTGAAAAAAACAGAGCCTGACACATGTCATAAGGAATTACTCCAAAAATGCAAGGCCCTTAGGCATTAAGGCCCCATTTGTACTGCAGTCATATTAACCGAAAATAAAATAAATAAGTAACAATCACGGCTTGGCTATGAAAGGATTTTCCATTCAGGCGCTCCCTCCATTGCCGTCCCACGCCTCAGCACGGGAAGAGCAGGGGCAGCAGCGAAGAATGGGGATGCAAAGCAGTGACAAGGCTGAGATCACAATGGAGAAACGACGCGATGCGCGGCGCTGGGCTGAGTGCTGGAGCCCGCAGCCTCACGGCACAGCCCGGCCCGCGGCCCCACGCTATATTTAGCAGCAGTGATTATTCAAGCAGGAGCCCAAGCGCTGCCCATCTGCAGGCTCCGGAGTGGGAGCGCGTTTGGATGCAGTCTGCTTTATTTTCATGTTGTTTGAAATGAGAGCTGTAACTACCAATTGTTGTTGTGGAAAACCACTCCCCTGCGTGCGGAGGAACAGCGACAGGGAGACAGTGTGGGCTCAGGGAAAGCCATCACCTCCGCAGGCCTTTAGGGAGCACGGTCACAGCAAGGAGCCCCTCAGCACAGAGCAAAGCCAGCCATGTCCCCTCCCACGCCCTCCGAAAACAGAAAATCAGGCAGACATGTTACTAAATTAAGCAGCAGGAGTTCCTGCAGCAGGGAATACCAGCAATGAGAGCTGCACAAAGCAGACCTCCCCAATCCATCTTACATACCAATTCCCTGGTTTGTTTGCATGCGTCACAATTTACCATCGAGCGGATTCTCAGCTTGTTACAGCTCAGCAACAGACATCAGCTTATGATCGTAACAAAAAGGCTCAATTTTTTGGCAAACTTATCGACAAGGAACAATGTTTATCGACCTGTTTAGCATCACAGGGAAGCAAGGGGAACCCACTGCAGTCCATGGACCGGGGTGACTGGAACCCCAGGACCTCCACCTGCCTGGTGCCAGCCACAGCGCCCCGGCCTCAGCCCTGAGCAGGTCTGAGCAGAGCTGTCGATGCCTGGCACAGAGCTCGGAGCTCCCTGACCACAGAACAACCGAGCTGGGCGCCTGGCTGAGAGAAGCATTTTCCTGTGCACTTTTGGATACAGATATAGACAAGATCACTGGACAAAATAGCCCGGCCTCATCTTCACAAACTTTTGGATTTTTACATATTCGTTTTTTCTCAGGTGATTAGTCATGGGAATAGCTGCAAAGCCATCTCACAATGTTTATTAGGGTGTTTATTAATCACTTTTTGAATCAGTTGGCCCGCCCTAATCTCTATCATACAATAGGTTTTGACGATTTATTTGTATTTTATTCAGTTATCAGGATGAACACAATTAGAAGGGCTCAATTTCTCCAATAAATTTAACTGATATACTCAATACCAAGAACACAAACCAAATTCAATCCTCCCTTCTTTATGCACCGACATTTGTAGAAAGAAAAAGAGACAAAAGGAAGAAGGGCGTCCAGAAAAACTACTCACAGAGCTGAGTGACACATTCTCAGCTTCTTGGTGACAAGGTCTGTGCTTCCACCACATCACACCAGAGGAAACAAAAACGCTGGGGATGCGGGTGATGCAGCACTCCTCCGCTCCTGAAGAAATGGACACGCTGCTCTCACCCCTGTGAGAAGTGCTGGAGCCAGGAGCAGCAGGAGGTGCTGGTTTGGAACTCCGTGGGGCGGTGGGCACGGGGCTGGGGGCAGAGCGGCAGGCGATGCGCTGCGCTGGGGGAGGGCAGCCAGGGGCTTTCCCCAGGCTGGCTGTCAGCAGCGCCGCGTTCCTGCGGAGGGCTGCTTCATTTCTGAAAGTTGTTATTGGAAAATGTCACTATTCATTGTCAAGAGTTCCCGTGATGCAGTAACTCTCATTACACCTAAGCCCTCTCAGCACAAAATAGCCGCACGCTGATAACTTGAATGTATCTGCAGCAGCTGCCGCTCCGCAGACAGGCAGGTTGTTCTACATGCTTATTAGCCCCATTATTTCATAACTCATTCCTCTGCGTCACGCCGGCTCTCTATCACTTCATTTCAACAAAAAGATATGTTCCTCTGAGGCAATAAGGGATGAGGATGGGAGGGATGCGGGGCTGAGGGCGGCGGGCACGGGGCCCTGGGCATGGGGTGGGTGTGCCCACGGGGCCCTGGAGCCATTGGGCAGCCGTCCCCTTCACAAATGATCAGCAAGTAACACGTAGTGAAATAAGGAAGAAACTGTCTACTTACTGGCAAGGAATAGATAACAAAGATGAAAGACAACTAACAATAGATTTAAAAATACTGCTGCTCTAAATTATGTATCATATATCTGACTCTATCTGCAGCGCTCATTGATAGGAGATATAATTGAAAACAAAACCTTCCCAGCGCTAAAGCTGGCTTTGTATCGTTAGGCAGTGAGAGTTGTTGGAGCATTCATGGGAGAGAACCACGCACTGCAGCCGGGAAGCAGCAGCCAGCAGCCGGCGCTGGGCTCCCTGGGCCACGCTCCGCTCAGCTCTCCTGTCACTGCCTCCTCACTCCCTGCCACCACAGCATTTACTGTCACTGACGGGTACGCAGGGGCTCTGCCTCCCTGAGAGGGCTGGAACTGAAACTAATGAGGGGAGTGACAGCCTTGACATGAGTGACTTTATCTAAGGAGGGCGAGACACCCTGCCTCGCTCTGTACAAAGAGCTGTAGGTATGAAGGCATCCAGTTAGAGAGCACTCAAGCACGTGTTGGAATGGGAACAAGAGGCCATGAGAACGAAACAAAGACAAATAATTCCTTGCCCCTTTCTTGCAGGTTTCACTCGAGGACTTAGAGCTGCTTTAAGAATACACATCAAGGAAGCTGCACACAGTCCTGGGAAGCAGCTGTGCTCTTCCCAAAGATCATAAACCATGTTTAAGAGATGGGAGTTAAAAAAAAATTCATACGCAGAAGTCAGCTGATGACTTCTCCTAAGTTACATGTTCTCCTAGAACATGTTAAAAGTGAATCGCAATTGCTAGCCACTCTGCAGGGCTCAAATGCCTGTGTAAATGAAGCCAGAAGTACTTAGTTAAAGGAAGAAGGATTGAGGAGATTAATGGTAGCTAGACTTTCCTCCCTCGACAGCTCGTGGAGCTTAGAATAGAACAGGGATGCAAGAAAGCAATTAAAAGAGCTAACTTAAATAAATCTCTAAGTGCTGAAAGTTTGCCAGCACATACCTCTAAATTCTTTTTCAGTGCATCTGGGCCCCTTCCTCTAGGGACTTTCTAACAACCTCTCAGACATCAAGATAATTATTGCAAAGTGTGACCCAGACTGTGGTTACTGGTGTAATCAGAAAAACCCCTTGAGGTTTCACATTAGACACAATCTCACCAGCAAAGCAGACTTTCAACTCTTGGCTAACATTTTTGTAATGACTAAACTTAAAATTACATTCTCTACGACTCGGCAGCCCGGCGGGTTGGGTTTACACCGGCTGCTGCAGGACTGCCTAGCCAGGCCTCAGTACCCAGCACGCACCTGCTGCCGTGCAGCTCGAACAGGGGAGAAGTTGGGTGATGGATGGAGAGAGACAATATCTGAATGTTCTTATCATAAGAGTAGGATATCACTAGTAAAGTTCTCCTGCTTTGGCAGACTGGGCACATCTGTTCCCTTGAAACATTACCTAAGCAAAACTGGCTCCTCTAAGATTTCAGCTCCTCAAACTGATGGAATTGTTTTGTCTCCTTGGGAAGCTTACAGGCTGCAGTGGATTTGCTGGCTCCCGGTGCACAGGGAACTTTCACTGCTGGGATATCAATCCTCTCTTGGTTCTAACATGCAATCTCCAATTTAAGCAAACAGGGAATAAGGAAAGAAATGAAATACTAATTGCAATCCAAATTGCTCTATCTCCTCTCCACCCCCGCCAACCCTCCTCCGTGCTCCCTAATCCGTAAAGTCTGAGCGATGATCAGTGAATAATTAATTCTGGCTGAGCGCGAGGTTCCGTGCAGTTGCGCAGTGCGGTGGGACGCCCCTGGGCAGTGCTTGGTGGTGCCCCCAGGGCCCCGTGCCTGCAGCCACCTGGCGCTGCCCTCAGCAGTTTCTTGGCCAAGCCCCCTGTGCTCGCCCACCTTGACACTGCACAAATGTTTCCGAGATGACTGGGAGCGTTAATGAAAGGTACGGCAAACACGCCAGGCTGTGGAGTCATCACGAGCAGTGCCCCGTCAGCAATTAGACCTGTTAAGGTATGGCGTTAAAGTAAGCATTTCAGCACACGGCGGAAGAAATAAAACCTGCTGCAGTGTGATTTTAAAAGCATGCAAAGCTGGCGTTCTGAAAAGAGAAGTGTTACAACAAAAGACAGCTCTCAAGCAGCCACCTTGACCTTCTCCATTGGTCCAGAACACCCCTGTGTAGGAGAAACGCTGCACTGCACGTGGCCCTTCCCTCGTGCAACGGTCCTAAAGCAAACCCTGTGACCCAAGCAGCACCAGGCTCATGCAGGTGACACAGGGCAGCAGCACGGAGCCGTGCCCGCCTGGCTGCGAGGAGGCTGCTCTGCAGCCCGTGGACCACAGCCCTCCACTGCAGTGCTCAGAAGCACTGCGGTCTTTTAAAATGTTGCTCTCACCTTGCCCAAAATATGTATCAATCTTTCTATTTTTATGTATATGTATGTGTCATTGAGAGGGTTACTATACAGCGACACATCCATAATGGAACAAAGCTCCCCGCACAGCAAGGACGGCAAAATATTAATTATTCAAGGTAAGAGTTATGTAAATCATTTGGTAACTACTGCAGGACTACTTTGCAGAGGGACTCCTATGGGGAAGAAGCACTGAACGCTTCAAATAGGAGATGTGTGTAATCTCTCATGTACCAGCAGCAGAGCATGGGGGTTATTGCGCAGGGCCAGCATAATCCCAGAGACATTTGTAAATGCGAACAAAGGGGACAGCCTGATCTAATACCTGTGGCTCTGTACCTGCTAACACACTGGCATCATTTTGTGAACAAATGTCTCTCTCCTGCATGCCATCAATCACGTACAACGCATGGCACCTCCCTATCTCACAGAACTGCTTATGTAACACATGTGGATTAAAGCCAAATTCATAATTCTGGCCTTAATTCAAATCAGTTAAGTATTTTTTTGAAACAAATTATATTTTAATTCTGGCTAAAATGCACTGCCTTAGTTCAATTAAAGTGAATTCTTCCTTCTTTTCATCACACCTGACCTTAATTTTACTGTAGAGAGCATAAGTAACAGAAGTGAGATGTTCTGCAATTGTACTGAAAATGAAAATTCTCAACACTGGCAGTGAGGTAAACAAGGCCATACCACCAGCATCATAAAAAGATACCCACAAGTGAACCATGTACTTGAAATCTCGCTAATAATCATTTCAGAAGAGGCTCCGTGTGGAAAGGCGTTATCAAAGGGTGCAGGATGGGGAAGGACAGAGGAACACATTTTTCCGTGCTCTGTTTTTTTCTCCCCTCGCGGTTGATGGATGAACTTGACAGAGTTATTTCATATTCACAAGTCTCGAACATCATTACACCCTGCGCTCTGTACAACCGAGTGCCGGCAGCGAGCTCGGTGCACGGGCTGCCTCCAGCTACAATCAGCAGATTTCTGTGCACCACCACTGCAATATGAAATTGGATAACAAGATATACATGTCAAACATCTGCGTCCTCCAGCACTCAGAACAAAGGCTTGAAAACCTTGTCCACCTCAGCTGTTGGATGCACACTTACAGAGGTCTTTGCCCCTCACACGGGCCTTCCAACCAAGGCCTCGCAGAGCTTCAATGAAGAACAGAGCCAAGCTTGTTTTTAAATATTTCCTCCTTCCAATAGACACCTAATACTGATTGCCAGTAGAACATACAGAGTAGAAGACAGAAAAATGTGATGCATCCAGCAAGGCAACTTTCCTGAGATGGGAAATTCCATTGGGAAAGATGGAGACCTGAGGCAGGAGCCATGTGGAATCCCGCTCAGACTGAAGCACGGGTCCGAAGCACGGGTTGGTACCAGCACTAATTAATGCCACTGCACGCTGCCACTGCAAGGGAAGGGCTTTTTCTGCCACCTTCCCATTACTCTGCAGTTCCCTGACTTGGTTTGGTGCTTTGATCAAACAGAAACCCACCTCCAAAGAATAATTCCCCATTCACGGCCGGGGCCAGCGAGCCCGCTCCTGTCGGTCTGCAAGGAGTGCTCTCATCACGGGCAGCTTTCACTGTGTGCCAGAACGTTTAAGCTGGGGATAGAAGTATCTTAGTTTTATTGTAAACAGACAATAATGGAAAAAAAAACAAACAGAAGGGTCTAGAACCATCAGAAAGCCTTTTCTGGTATGAAAGCTGTACTGATGGCATTTTTTTTTTCCTCGAGTTTATTGACATGAAGAGTAACGCTAATGTAATTGCATGGAAATTCATGCACACACAAATCCCAGCAGGGCAAAGTCCGAATAAACGGCCTGTGTGGAAACAAAACGTTACTGCAGTGCCGTGGCAGCCTGCATCTTCCATCTGAAGAATATCAAGGCACCGGCAGCACAGCGGCTCAGCTGCTCCCCTGCTCAGAGGCGGTGCCCAAGGGCTCCGAGCAGAACGAGCTGCCTGCTGCCCCGGGGAGCACTCTGCTGCCCCACACCAGCACCTCCGCCAGGAGACGGCCCGCAGCATCCCTGCAGACTGCGGGGACGGCGAGAGGAAAGAAAGTGTCCTCCTGTCTGTTAATCAACCTGACCTCTGCTGCAGAAACAATGCCTTCCGAATGTACGCGTTTGCCAAACATTCTTCAAATGCTAACCATCTGCAGCTGCAATACAATGCTTTGATTACAAACGTCAAAAAGATAGAGCATAAAATTAACTTCTCCTTATTTAGTAGGTTTAGAGAAATGTGGCTTCACGCTACACGAATTTGGTGCCCTCGGTATGAAAACTCCCCATTACGATGTCTCATCAAATTAGAGCCAACGATACAACGATGTCATCTGTACCGCCGCACAACACTATATTTTGTAATTAAGCAGGACAGTGAAACAATGGCCTTGCTTATAGAGAAAAGGTCAGGAATGCAAAACATATTTTTGCAAGCTAATTGTAAGATGGATGGAGCCAATTATCCCAGCAGCGCTGCAGACGCCTAAGTAGGAAGGATTTTATAATTTTGCTACGTGACTCCAGTCGAGTCAAAGTCCGAACTGTGCCCTGTGGGGCAGCGCGTGGGGCTGCTTCAGCAGCTGGGAAGCCAGGAGGCAGAGAAACACGAAGGGCCACTGCCTGGGCCTTACTCGTACCAAGCTGACTATTACCCTTTCTTCCATAAAAAGGGCTGTTTGTTTTTGTGTTGATGCCAAAAGAAAACTCCAAAATCCCCTTTCCATTTAGAGCGTTACCCCTTTAAAATGATTTGAATGCCAGTTCCTGAACTTCCTGTAACCGTACAGAAGATGCTGAGCCGCATAACGGTTTGTGCGGAGAAGGGATCGTTTCCTCCTGCATCTCTCCTTCAAAGCAGTTCTCTCTGATCTCACTGTAGCTTCTGAACATAGCCATTAACTGGAGATCAGTAATTAACTTTCTGGTTCAAGAAATGCTTTGCAAAGGAATCCCATTAAAAGGCTGATTTGCACATTCCCAGCCAAGGTTGCCTTTGACATAAATGCAGTACTTTTTGAGGGCAGCAATCCTCAGCCCATCCCCGAGTACCTGGGCTGCAGTTGTTTGCTGGCTGTGGAGTGGAGTGAGAACAGACGTTACCTCTGCACCGTAACACAGATGTTGGTACCTGATGGATGCTCCTGCTCCTGATGTTGCAACTCGTCACATTTTGCTTTCCAGGTATGGCTGATGGTGCAGAATGGTTTCCATGCACAAACTCGGTGGTGCTTCCTCAAAATACTTGCATTTTCATGAAAAACCTCCACCTGCACCTACTGTTCTAACTCTTCCTAGTTAGAATGCCTGAGAGCCAATGCCATTCAGCTAAGGAGCCAGAAGCGGCTGCATGCTCCACGTATGCCAAGCTCTGCCCTTGCCCCACTTCTGTGCGGGGTTATTCCTCTTCCCAAAGGAAACAAAGCCACTTCTCTGTAAAACAGCAGTCACTCTATTCTCATCAACTTTAACCAATTTCATCATGACTAAAAATATTTGGCCTATCAGGTTTGTTGGGAATAAGCAAACGATAATTAGACCTGACAAGAACTCACAGATTAACTTTACTGTATGAGTACAGATATTGGTAAGTTATTAATGCTCTCCTACTGCATCAAAAGAAACTTAATGAACGTTTGAAACCCATAGAGCAGGCTGCACTGGCGCTACATTAGGAATTAAATGTGCTGCAGTATGTGACTTGTACGCTTTCTCTTCTCTCTGTGGGTTGTAAGGAAAAATTTGTGGTGGGATAAAAATTGAATAGTCTAAAGAGGGAGTAAGAGCTGTGCAGGCCCATGGTGTTACCAATGCATGGCTGCAGCCCTTCCCAGGCTGAGGCTCATTTAACAATCAGCCATATGCTCAGCCTTTTGTAGTGCCAAGAAAAATACCATAAATGGAACATTATCTTCTGGAATTATGCAAACAACAACCAACACAAAAACTTGCAGAATAATCCCAAATGTTACTCATTGAGTGTCCCTTAGCTCTGAAGAACACGAGGCTGAGAAAAGGCGTCCGTAGGAACCATCAGCTTCAGGATTACATCAGAATAATGAGTTACACGGAGTGCCCATCTTTCATCCCACAAAGTGACTCCGTGTCCCTCCCCTCTCAGCTCTAATGCAACAATCCAAATGCCCAAACAACACAATTAGCAAGTGCAGCAGAATAACCTTCTCTCAGTGCCCTGGGCCTACTCTGCATGTCCAGAGCCCAAGCCAGGAACTTGCTCCAACCCATGTTCTGCAGCAGAAATGTGGGTCCAATTAAGGACAATCCATCTGCCAAATGTTTGATTTGTGGCTGATTCCAGAGAGGCCCCTACAAAGACAAACATTCGGCGCTCCATGATAAAAACTTCGTTAGCTGCTGTAGTAAGTCAGGACGTGGGACACACTGTTAGCAAAAAGCCACTTTAACAGAACCCTTTTCTAGCTCTAACAAGTGACTGTGCTAACCAAGCCCTGAAAGGAGCGCTCATCCCGCAGTCCTCCTTGCAATCTCACATTTACATCAACGGACTGTACCAGATGGACGCAGCTCTCACACCAGACCCTAGCTGCACTTGCTCCGATATTGCTTCTTGTCCTCACAGTCAATCACTGTACCCCTGCTGCTGTTACAAGGCTCCAAGAAAAAAATCAGTACGTGAAAGGATGGAGAGATGCGGCCAGCCCGCGGTCACCCATGAAGGCAGCGCCAGCCGCTCATTCCACCTCTGTCAAATTGGTCTCTTCTCAGTCAGTGTGAAAATCAGATGCCATGAGAAACAACCATGCCTGCCCTACAAATGCGAGCTCTGCCTGACCGGAATCAGTGTATTCTTCTAACACGCTGCTCTGGACAATTTCTCAGATGTTCCCTATAGACAAGAAGAAGTTGCCCAGGATTTTCTAAGGCAGCATGCTCGGACTTCCCGGAGCTGTCGGCCCACGCGTGCAGGCCGCAGATCGCGGGCAGGTGCCGGGCGGCAGCAGCGGGACCCCGGCAGACGGCACAGCAGCTCTGCAGAGACAAACCCAAACACGGCAGAGCTGCCAGCTCCTCCCGGGGCTGCAGGAACACGCTTTGTACAAGCAGCTCAGCGAGGCTTGGGAACCTGCCTGTTCCCTTTGTGCCGCTGCGAGGTAAGAAACGCAGACTGACACGAGACCAAGAGGGTGATTTTCAAGTGCTGCCAGTGAGACATTCTGTGACATTTCCAGCGTTTACAGATATTTCCTCGTTTTGCTTTGTTCTAAAACTCACACTGTACAAATGTCTCGCTGTGGCAGGAAGTAATCATGTGCCATTTAAAATTTCCATAATGAATTTAAATGCGTACATTTATCAAACACAGATACGTTTATATCCTCTGCTACATGCCACATCCACCTCGTTGGTTGTCTGTACACGTATGTGCACACTTCATGTATTTAAACACACCCGCTATACACAGCAGGATGAACGGGACATGCAAAAAATGCAAAACTAAAGATTCAAGGAGATATAACACAGCACCAAGTCAGATACGCAGAACCCAGGTAACAGAATTATTTGTGATTTACTACAACTATAGCTCAATACTTAACATCAAGGGTTTTGTCTGCATTTATTGCACTATTCATTTTTGCTATAGCATCTCCTGCAAAAATTCTGCAAAGCTCCAGAACAGAGCGTTGTTACAATGGTTACTTCCAGGAGAAAAGCAGGAGTTTGTGGACAGTCAGCTTCAGTACAAGATGGAGTCAAGAATCAAATATTGAGGAAGCAACTGTGCTGATACCAGATGCTTCTTTGATGCGTTTCTTAGATTTCAAGAGAGATAAGGAACCACAGCACAAACCGAATGAGAGTGATCTGAAGAGTCAAGCCCTTTCATACACAGAGCTGCGTGCATCATGCATTTTAATTGACACGGGAATGTTCAGGAAGACAGAATTATCTGCTGTAACCAAGCTGTAGGTGTGTCACTGAGAAGCCTGGCTGCTGCTGCTTCCACCTCTCCCAGAGCTGTTCCCATGGCCAAGGGCTTCTGCAGAAGGAAACCCGCGCACTCTCATTGATCTGACAGTGCTGGGAACGCCGGGCACTCGAAGCTCCCTGCCAGAATCCACTGAGCGTCAGACAGGTTCCTGGAGACGGCGGCACGTCTGCGTCTCACAGATGAAGCCGGAGCGATACCTGAAGCCCTTTGTTTTCAGATTCTAAATACTCAGATAAGCAAATCCTTGCAGTTTGTTCAAGGCTGACAAATGCTACCTCTCCTCTAATCCACATTTTAATCACTGTGCTGAAAATGCACTACAGCCACTCATTGAATTCCTTTAGAGAAAAGTTGTGGTAAATGTGCTCTGTCTGGAAGGACACTGCCCAGCAAGCGGCACGGCTCCTGCTCAGGAAGAGCTGGGAAATCACAGGACTTAATTTGGGAAAATGACTTTGGCTTCAGGGCTGGCCAAAACAGTTCATTCCCACGTCCTACACTGCCCATTAGCAGAACGAAACAAACCTCATCCACAGAGAGAGAGAAAATACTGCCCTTCGTGCCCGTCTCAGGATGACCAGCAGCTCCAGGGGGATGCCCGGCCGCCCTCGCCCTCCCTCCATGTAGAACACAGAGCCCTGTGTGGAGCAGCTGTGAAAACTGCAGCGCAGAATCGCACCAACTCTGCCTCCCCAGGCAGCAGCCTCTGCAATATTTCCCTGCGCTGACCAGCACAACCCTTCCACTTGCCAAATCCAGAAGGAAAAGGCTGAGGCCTTCTAAAGAAAAACCCAGGTTTGTGAAACATTCAGCAGCTCCCGGCCCCTGCAGTGGGTGAGCACAGCTGAAAGGAAGAAAAAGTTCTCACCGCGTCTGAAACTGAAACGTGTGCTCAGTGGGTCCTGAAGTACTGCCCTGATATTTTATAATAGCACGGCTACAAAATGATCCCATCCCCGAACGCCCAATTTGCCATAATTTTTCAGACCGAGTATTTTTGGCACGTCAGTACTCCTGTGTCATTTCCGAAGAGGTGCAGGTTGGACTGGAGGCAACGCGTGTGGCTGGCAGCGGGGCCTGGCACAGCCAGCCCTGCCCTCGCTCTGCGTGTGCATTCACACACAAGTTGATCCAGAAACGCGTGGCTGCCTCACGCACGCACCCACAGAGATGTACGCGCACAGAAAAATACGTGCAGACCCGCGGCAGAGCTTCACCTTCCAACCGAGCTGAAGAATGACCGCCAGCTCCCGCTTCTCCTTTATTTTGCGGGCAGTTTGCTCCGCCGCTGGCCAACCCACACCACGGAGCAGTGACACGGAGCAGTGCCGGTGTGCGGCTGTGTTAGGGGAAAGGGATCTGGGCGCATCACGCTTGTTATTGCCCATCCAAGGGCTGAGCCGGCGCCGCTCCCTCCCTCCCGTGCCCGCTGCCACGGCTCGGTGCTATTCCTGAGCCGGCGCATCAACTTCGGGTTTATTGTGGGGAGGAAAGCCGATCAGGGCTCCTCGGTACATTCTATTCAACCTAAAAAGGGAGGGCTCGCGCTGTGCGCTGGCCAACGCATTAAAATCACCCCTACCGCAATTAAATAAGTCCACCTCTGTCGCAGGCATCCGAATGAGATGGGCACGACGTTCACAAAGGCTGCAAAAAGCGGCGTCCCCATCCCAGCCCCCCGCGCCCCGAGCCGCGAGCCCTCACCTCTCATTGTCCACGCTCCTGAAGCCAGGTAAGATGTGCCGGAAGCTGCTGTTCCTGTCGAGCTTCGGTTGGCTCTTTGTCCTTTTGATGGAGCCTTTAAGCCGACGGCTGAGGAACCCCTGTGGGGTGAGACAAGAATACTAAATATTAAGACGAGCGGGAGCCCCGGGCTGCTGCCCGGCTCTGCGCCCCGTGCTCAGCCCGGCCGGGCGCTGCGGCGACGCGGGGCTCCGGGGCCGCCGTTACCGTGGCAACCATCGGCTCACATCAAAATCCTGTCGGAGAGACGAGGCGAGCGCACGGCGGCTCCCGGCGAGCCGGGGCGTGTGTGTGTGTGTGTGTGTGTGTGTGTGTGTGTAGGGGCGGGGGGATCGGAGGCCGCCTGCACCACCCGCCCTGGGCAACAACGTCCCGCCCGGCCGAGCCCCCCACCCCCCCCACCCGCTCTGGCAGAAGCGGCCCGGGCTGCGCTCGGTACCCGCGGGAGCCCCGCGCGCGGCACCTGGGCGGGAGGAGCGCGGCGCGCGGAGCACGCGCTGCTGCTGTGCGGGAGCGCGAGTCATGGCTCCGGGGCTGCTCCCCTGCAACGCCGCCGCTGAGCGTTTGGTAGGAAATCTCGCCATGCGTTATTTGCTCACTGTTAGGAGTTAACGTCCGACAGAACCTGGACGTTACGTTTTATCTCTCGGCTAAATAAGGCGATAAAAATAGAATGCTGCTGTGGTGTCCGGCATTTACAGCACAGGAGAACAGCCTGCGTGGGGCAGAGCGGGGCGGCGCTGGGAGCACGAGCGGGGGCTTCGGCAATAGGGCCGAAAGCAGCGTCCCTTCACGCGCCGTCAAACCCGAGCAGCAGATGGGGCCGATCCCTGGCACGGCTCTCACGGCCCGAGGTGCTGCACGTGCCCCCTCCATCCCTGTCCCCCGCAGAGGCAGTAAGATAGGCACTGGAGGAAGCACTGATTTTGACGGACGTGTGGGAAGGGGGGAAGCGCGGGCACCTTCCCGCGGGCTGCTCTGCGGCCGTGCCCCGCATCACCGAGCCCTGGGCAGCTCCTCCCGGCAGCCTCCCGCAGTGGGCACAGGTCGCGTGCCCTCTAGCAGCTCCCTTTTACAACCGATATCCTTCATCTGTTCTGCAGGAGGATAATCGCAGCCTGACTTCCATCCAGCCCGTCATTTGGTCGCGCTATTTAAACGCTCCTTCCCCCCCTGGCACATTCACAGGGCACATCCTGTCCTGCTTGGGTTGCGGGATGCCCTGGGGCATCCCGGGTGGCACTTGTTGTGGAAGTGAGCGCAGCAGGAATCTCAGACATCCAGATACCCAGAGGTGCTCCGCATTCATTAAGCACCACTTCGCCTACAGGTGAGGTAGGTTACACGCCTCCACGTGAGCTGAACCCCGTGCTGGGAGCTGTCTGCACGGCTGCCATAGCGCGATGCTGTGTGCTGTGTCTCACACCAGCGCAATGCAAACAGCACCAACGGCCATCTCAAGAAACACCATCAGAGGATGTTGTTCGTATGGTACAGAGAAACATCGGGAAGTGCAGAAAGAGGGAACAATGTGGCTCCGAAATCACACATCTGGGGACGTCCTCCTCCAGTGCCTCGGCCATTGCCGAGGTGTTTCCTGCGGCGCTCAGCCTCAGCCAGCAGCATCCTCAGCCCTCAGCCCTTCGTGCTCCTGTCCTGGCTGGGTCAAGCTGCAAAGCACACTGTGAAGGAGAACAAAACCAAAAACGTGCACCTGGCCGTTATTTCCCTAATGCCACTGCTGAGCGGTTGATGCCTACGTGCCAGTCCTTAGCAGGGCCAGCCTGGGCACGGCGGGGTCACAGCATTATTGAGGTTCTTGTTAAAATCCCCAACTCAGGATGGGAATTGAGAAGGAAAAACGTGACAACCTTCTGTGAGAAATGATCGTAGCTTTCTTTCGCTATCTTATGTGTCACATCTCGACAACTGTTAGATGATTCGTGCAGGGTCTGGAAATTAGAATTTAGGGTTGCAATAAGGCATCACTTTCCTTCTGTTTCGCATTGTTTTTACGTTCATTGCTACCAGAAGGAGATCACACTCTGCCGTTTTCAGTTTTCATTGCTAGCTTCATTGGGAGAACGAGATGTCAGGCTTTTTAATGCAGACAAATTGCAATGCTGTAGCAATACTGTGCACCTCCATTGTGCGTGCCAGAGACCAGGAGCTCTCACGTGTGAGTTACTGCCTCCCATAATTTTCAGACAGGGTAAGAAAAAAAAATAGAGAGAGGAGCTTGCTTGCCACAAAGACAAGGGAGAGAGAATCTGACCTGGGGTGTGACTGCCGTGCTTTCCTGGTGAGATCATAAATGCATCATCCATTTCTTCCTCATTTATGACTTTAAAGACCACATGATTCCAATCTCCAGATGGATGAGGCTAATCCTACCCTGCCAGCGTCGCCTGCTCCTCTAGCCTTGCTGCATTCTTCTGAGTTCTATTACTTTAAGCCTTGCTCTCTACGTTACATGTTCTTTATATTCTTTAAGTTTATATTGTGAGCTGTCTAGGGCAGAATTGTGTCTTCCAATGTGTGGGCAGCATCCACCACTATAAAAAATTAAAGCACTATCTTGGAAGGTTTCACTGAGAAGAAGTTAATAGACTGTGCTAAATGACAATAAATAGAAATCTGAAGAGCCAAAGAGAGCCAAAGAATCCCTTCAGGCGTTACAAGAGCAGGAAACCACTGGAGGTGCTCCCTGCATCCGACCCCAGTCACACCACGCAGCCAGGCAGAGCGGGGCAGAGCGGGGCAGGGATGTTCTGTGCTGCACCGCGAGCTGTGCACCTATGGGTTCCTTCAGAACCAGTGCAGAATTTGCACAAATGAGGATAACTCTTCTGCTTTCTTTAGTACAGACTTGCCTTTGTTCAGCCCAAATGATTTTTCAAGTTCTGCTAGAATACAAGGAAGTGAATCTCAGGCCCATAGCACCTTCCATTTAGGCATGCGGCACAAGTAAATAATGAAATACCTTTTCAGATGCAAGCAGAGGTACCAACTGTGTAAGTTCATCTCTTGCACAGCCTAACTTCTGTGCAAGATGAGATCTTTTAGGGTCAGTGGAGAGGAGGTGACGATTCCAAGAACGCGGCATCACGCAAATCTGCGCAGTATGGAAGTTAGCAGGGCATCAATGTCCACACAGGAGTGCAGCACAGAGCTCAGTGAGCATGATAGTAAAGAGATGAGCAGAGCTCTCACTGTGCCGCCAAGTGATTTCACTTTTTAAGAGCCAGGGGCTCGCTTTTCTTGTTCTGTTTCTGCAGTTCTGACTCTTGACATCCTCAAGCCTGGCATACAATCGCTCCAATCAGCAGGGCTGACTGAAGTTATAATAAGACACAAAGAAAGAAGGCAAAACAAATCCTTTTGAGGAATGGCTTAATCACAGGCGCTGCTATTTAAGCCGGAACAGGACATCCACGATTCAAAGCAGGACAATTAAGTCTGTTGTGACTTGGGTTTTTTTGGACATATTTGGACAAACCCCAAATCTGACGCCAGCGTCTTTGTCGCAGATGGAAGGTGAGATTTTCATTTTAATTCTTCCTGCTTATCAACCTTGGCATTTCCAATTACTCAAGACCCTGAGAGAACATTTGTTCGTATCATAATACCTGAATATTTTTTGTATTATAATGCTTTTAAAGCGTATGTGCGAGCTGATCAGAGCTGTACACCCGTGAGAAGCAGGAGCTGTGTACTCCCATACGCCCCAGGTCAAGGATGAGCGAACTGGGAAGAAGAGAGAAGAAGGGAGGGCTGCTACACTGCGTGCAGCATCGAGGACGGCAAAGTCTTGTCTGTCTCTTGAGCTCCTGTTTCATTAAGTATAAAGTAACCCCGCAAGTCTCATGTATCTGGGACTGACTCCCACAGCATTAATGTTCACTTGCAGTGAACCCACACGATAAAGTTTTAAAGGCAAAAAGTCAGCACCATGGAAACACAGTATATGTGAAATTAGAAAAAAAAAAAACAAAAAAAACCCCACATGTCAATAAATCAAACGGAATGCTTCAAGTGTGCCTTTGTTCGGAAGAGTCCTGGCGCCTGTCAGAGTTCTCCAAGCACAACGACCAAGCACGATGCAGACAGGGCAGCATGGGCAAAGCCAAGGTGTGCGGAGGGGCCGGTCTGACAGGGACCCTGCAGAAGCAGACACAAGTCCCTTCTTTATGCTCTTACCCAAAGACCACACAGAACAAACACTGTAAAGATGTATCGCAGGAAGCACTGAACAGATGGGGCTATTTTTATCGTTCTTCCGTCGTTTTCTGTTTTGGTTCGAGCAAATCTCAACCAGAGGGGCCTTGAGAGCATGTCAGAATATTTTTTTTTGCTGCTCCTAATAATGAAACTGCCACAAATAAGTACTTGCTGCAAGTATAAATGTGTGATGGAGTATTTCATATCAGGCATCCATTGTTTCTATACATTGAGGATACGTTTACAGGTATAAAAATGCGGGCAAATCTTTTCTACTGGTCCTGTCTTTTTTTGTTTAATATTACATTTCTTTAAGTTTGGAGTCATCTTTTTTTGCTGGTCTTGCTCAGCATCCATCACAGCCCACGAAATTACCCTTTTACTGAGGCTCCATGGACGGATAATTTATACTTGCATTTGTGATCCAAGTAGAACCTTGCCAATGCTAACATCTTATTATAGCCATAAATGTACAACAAAAGTGAGTTTACCTGTTTCTACAGCTACCCATGTTAGTCTCAGCTTTCAAGATAAAAGGAAGGGTTTTTCAGACAGCATTTGATATTGTTCATTACCAGGTAAAGACACTTAAGTGCGCATCTCCACTATTCTCTTTGTAGAGCATGACTGCATTAAACTACTACAGCGACCATAAAAAGCTGAGGGGGAGTTCAGGCATCAAATGTGCTTCCTGGAAGCCCGAGAACTGAAGTAATTCACTGAGTGGTCTCCTGGCATTGATACAAGAAAGGAGGGAACTTCATGTACAGCACTGACCTTTACGGATCAAATATTTTTTATTTGTTCAGAGGCATGTGCCTGTAAGCATGTGTATCCTTTCAAGCACTTCATCTATAATTTATTTCTGTCGGGTCTTTTGATTTGGACTTGCAAGTTCAAAGTTATTTTCCTGTCACCCAATTCTCCTCCTGCCAGATGCGATGAAGGGCTCTATTCAGGAGTGGCCACGCGGGCGGCCTCACGCGCTGCCATAGGATCTGCCTGCAGTCGGCACATGGCTTGCAGGAGCTGCTCAGCCACTGTGTCATTTGAAGTGGGACAACACCAGACCCACAGGAATCCTTGAATTAACCTTGAGAAGGTAAGTTCTTGCAGGTTTATCAATCGACGTACCCACGCTCTGGTTACACGACAAAGAACAGCTTGTTCCAATTGATAAGGCCTGCCTAATATGCAACCCCAAGGAAAGGGCAAGGAAACTTCAAAGGAAAACCAAGTCGGTTTATTATCTCCGGACCCAGAAATTCACACATCGATTAACATGTCTCACCCTTTGTGTTCAGAGGAGGCTAAAGGCACAACTTTGTTCAAGTGGGTGAGAAGCCCCTCAGTGTACCTCCCTGTTTTATTTCAGAAATCCCAGCCATCGTGTGAGCCCCTATGGAAACACCCAGCTGCCATAACTCTCCTGTCTGACACTAAGCAAGACCCATCCATGAGGCAGCAGCTTGCTCTGACTGATGGTACCTTCAAGCATTATGCCACAGGGATAGGAAAGCCGCTCTGAGATACAATGGAATGAGGATAAAAAGCAAAAGAATGAAAAAAATAGCTGCAAGAATATTGTGTGCCCAGCAATTGCAATAAAAGCTCAAATCATATCGCTCTGCGTGCTGTTTTCAGATGTCCTTGGGCATCCCAAGTTTGAGAATAAACACAGAGATACAGTACATAAACGCTCATCAGGGCATGTCAGTGAGCCAGGCCAGAAAGCAGCCCGGGAATGTGAGAAACAACCCGTGTTGGTAAGTGCTGCTTAGCAACACTGCCCTTCTATGGCAAAAGATTAATCACATTTGCAGTGTCATTGGAAATACTTAGTTCCGTCCATTTGAAAAATCAGATGGGGATGCGTTGAAGTCCCAGAGGTTACCAAAGGGACAGCATGGGTCTGTCTAGGTCATGGAAACTGAAATTATGTCAAATGAGAGGCACGGGGGGTTAATTAAGAATATGACAAATCTAATGCATGCAAGTATCAGCAAATCACAGATAGAAGAGGCAGTAACTTCAATACATAACACCTCATCTCTGGTCAATAAAGGATTGCTACTAATGTTCTATTCTTGTATAGATGATACCTATCTTGTTGAAAATATCCTGGTCACAGGTCTTCTCCCACTGCCCTGGAGAGAGAATGCTGCAGCCTGGCAGCTCCCAGCTGCCCACACCTCTTCTCTCAGGTCATTTCTCCTGACACTCAGCTAGAAGTTTCTTTGCAGAATTTCACTCTGTTCTTTTCTATCAGGGAAAGACTGAAATGGTCGCCCCCAGCCAGCACACGCCTTTAGTCCTTGACTGAGAGAATTACCAAAAGGTTCAGCAAGCCAAGGCCCTCTGGTAAGGCAACCAGAATCTGGGGAAGTCTGTGTGCACCAGCACTGGTGGCACGTGCAATGTCCACAAGGAACAGCAGCGCATTGATAGCCTGAGTGCAGCAATGCAACTACCAGGAAGAATCTTAAACACAGCTGCAATTCAGCAGCCATCGTTATTCAGGGATCACCCGATTCTTCAGGTTGGATTCTTTTGTTCTCCTATTAAAACAAAACCACACTACTCTGGATTATTTGTTCACATTTCCATAATTATCATACTGTCAACATTTCATATCCAACCCAGACACATAAATATTCCTTAGGAAGGTAGGAGAAGGGTAATTGAGCAATCAGGGATGAATGATGCAGAAACAGAGATACAAGCAGAATGCAAGTAACCTTGAAGAACAAAGACAGTTATTTACCCGAAGAGAAGAGCAACAAGAAACAGACTACCTAGATGGAGCCAAGCAAGGATGTCACCTGGGGAAGAAATTCAATGGGATAAAACAATTTTCTTATTTAACTGGCACAATGGAATCAACCATCCAAGAGGACAGACTGCTCATATACAACACTTCTTTGCCTGTTGTTTAGCAGGAACAACCCTGACAGAGCGCTGCCAACATTGCACGGGAACATAAGTGATGCCAGGTGATGCCTTGCCAGAGCTGCTTCCTGTCTGGAGAAGCCCTGAGTCCTGTGGGTAGGGATGTAGTTTCACTCCTCAAACTATCACTAACTAAAACGTGCTCACTCCCCCAGTTTAGGCTTTGAGAGTGATTTTTTTGCCGTAAAAACTCAAAGCTGAGATATTTATTTTAATTTGTTTTACTGCAGGTAATTGCTCGCGTGTTAAACCGAGTAAATCTGAAAGCCACTCAGAATAGCTGGCTGTCACATATATGCCAAGCTGCATTCTGGTAATTGCCAAGTCAGTACTGAAATGGCCTCTTTCTAAAGTACACCCGTGTTGATGGAGGCAGAACTTCTGAGCGAATGGCTGCGGGCAGCACGCATGTATGAAACTTTACATGTGAGCCTGTACGAGCGGTGCAGTCACCTCGTCTGCATTTGTGACTGGCCGATCTTCTCTGTGAGATGGCGGCCATGCCTGTGATTCTTCTGCACAGAGCTTCACAAGAAGCACAGCCACTGCAGGCCTGGCATCCAACGCGTTGCCAGGGAAGCACTCAGATTTCCAGCAGATACCCAGCACCAGGTAGAAAGCCGCAGGTAAAAACTAACTTCTAGACTCCTAAGACGTCCCCTAGCAATTTTCTATGCGTTTTGTTAAAGAATCATCCTCACTGGGTTAGCCTCGTGAGAGCTGAAGTGGCTGCAAACAAAGCCCCCGAATGCGCAAGGTCCCCAGCAGAACTGTTAAACGGCTGGGGAACATACCCAGTGAGTTCAGAGACTTCACTTGCTTATGATATAGGCAGTTTTAAGTATTGAATTTTCATTAAATGCAGTAAGTTTCACATTTACCATCTCCCATGCACTGTATACACAGGAGATTTATTTTACAATGGAAAGCAACAGATTCCAATCTGGTAAATATTTCTGAAACCTCAGATACAGAGAGAATGAGTGCCTTTTAGATTAGGAGGAATAACCCCCAGCTGACACAAAATTATTCACACTCCTATAAATTCAAACTTTTACAATACTTTTAGTAGCTCAGTAATGACTTAAACACTTGGTATCAGCCGTGAATCATTGCATTCATTCTGGTTTTAAAACCTAGTAGCCATTTCACTAAAGATAAAATAAAGAATTTATAGGACATGGTAGGACTGTATATTTGGATGCTTGGTGATCCCATTCGGGCATGAAAAACAGCCAAACTCTGCAAAGACTGACGGTTTCTGTCACTCAGACTTTTTTACAGAGGGCATCCAAGGAAGAACACCTGCAGGTCCATGACACCTGCAGCCCGAGCACGGGGCGCTGGGACGGAGCTGCGGGAAGGGCAGTGCTGGGGCTCTTGCATAAACCCAGGTGTGGGGCAGAACCCCGAAGGGTGAGTGGCCATTGGGCTCCATCCGTTTATAGCGGGTACTTCACTCATGTACAATAGGCACGCTAAATCACTGCCCTTTCATTTAAGGAAAGAAGGTGCGCTTTTATATAAATCGGGTTAACTTCAGTCTGTTACAATATCAGAAAAGCAAATGTGCCTCTATGTATCCCAACATATCCTAATGTGTTCTGAGGAAGATCCACGCTTCACCAAACTCGCTGTCTGACAAGGAGAAATGAGGGAGCGCGGCGGGGAGGCAGGGAGCACTGCCCCAGCAGCTCCTTCTTGGTGGGGCACAGGGAACATGGCTTTCAAGGCACACGTGTCCGAGTGATTTGCTGCACTGACTGCACGGCAGATAGGCAGCAAAGCCAGGATTACTTCTCAGGAATGCTTCATTCCTACACCAGCGCTCTGCTTGCTTAAATACATTGCCTCACGTTAAAACAGGTATCAAAGCTCCCCAAAATGAGCAATAAACGTACGAGAGATGAGAAAGCCGTCTCCATAAATCTATTTACATCGATGTTCTCTTTTAAAGCCCACTTTTGCTATATGATACAGAATAAAATGCTTCATGAGCGTGTTTTATACACGCATGCCCTACTTTGATTTATGGCCGAGGAGCAGCACACGGACATCACGCTGCATCTAGTCGGCAGCTCTTCCCACTCACTCCCATTTGAAATCTTCTGGGTAGAGCAAATACTGGAAGGGATAACTTCATTTTCCACAGTTTTGAAGATCAGCTCTAAGTCTACACAATGGTAAACGCACTGCATTTTCACTGACAAATTCTGTGCATTTTTAATAACACATTTCCTACAAAAGCAGCTGCTAGGCCAGTGCAGTTTAAAAAGCAGTTGGTAGATAATATGTTTAGAATAAAAAAAAAATTATTATCCTTTGAAGGCAGAGATTCGTTGTGTAATTTTGCAGTAAAAGTCACTCATTTAAAAATGAAACTCATGCTTCATGCAGATGTTCTTAGCTCCAAAGACTTCCACCACATTCCTGAAACTTAAATTGGAGCATTTGTATTCAGCAATAATTACATCTGCAATCAAACAAAGATGTGAAGTTATGTGAAGGTGCAGTGAATACCTCCTGTAACTCTGACAATGAGTCAGTCTTGCATTTTCCCTGTGCTACCTCTCTAGACAGCTTAATTTCCAGACACTGTGCAGGCAGCTGAGATGACGTTTTGTTTGTCCCGATCTCACAATTTAAGAAAATTTGTTGTGTGTCTCAGTTTGATTCAGCTTCTGCTTACAGCTCTGTGAAAAGGAGAAAAATTACAACGGAGGAATAAATATATCCCTCGTGACGGCTACAGAAGCATACTGACCTGGATTAAAAAAGGTTTTCTGTCCGTAATGACACATGGATCAGATTGTTTTTCTTTAATTCAGATAGCTTCAGACTGTAACAGGCAATAATAATTAGGATGGGGTAAAAGATATATTTTTTTACTTGAAGCCATACCACAAAGAAATGGACAACTTCAGGTGGTTTTATACATTGGCAAAATAGTTCACGACACCTCCAAGCCCTTCCTGGCTGAAACAGGACCGGAGCCCAGCAGCACACACGCTTCCATGCAGAGGCTGGAGCTGAAGTCTGTACCTGCCCCCTCTGCGAAATAAAGCAGAAAAGCTGCCAGTGGTTTTACTTATTCAGATGAAATCTCAAATATTCACTCATTAATTTAAATTTAAAATGAAAAACACTCCAAGACTCCTTTCTGTTTTGCCCGCATTTACTCCTTTTTTTTTCCACCCAAGCTTGCACCGTGTGTCTGACCTTTGGGTTAAGGCGGTGAAGAACGAGATGGGGGACAGCAGCACACGACACTGGTGTTTCTTAGGATACTCACCTAGAAAACTGTCAGTGATATAAAACAAAAAAATATGTCCTTGAAGAACTGGAGACAAAAATTACGGTCATTGCTGCTTTATACCTCTGCAAAACAAGACGACAGGCATCGCGAGCAGCAGAGCCGTGTTGGGGTCTTGGCAGATTATTTCTTGCCTGATTATTAGCAGTAGATTTACTATCTTTAAAGCAGAACTTTGTCGCCCAGCAGGAAATTTCAGTTCTAGGCAGATCTAATTCTCCTTCATTTATTCCTTAACTGTTTTGAGTCCTACTCATTATCGAGGGAGGCTGCATTCGGTGTCTGACACAAGGAGGCACCGCGGCCCGAGCCACAGCGCTGCCCCAGCTGCACAACCCGAGCCCCTTGTTTCCAGCAAGGTCCCCATCTGCCTCCCAATGCCAGCAACAACACTCGAATTACTGTTCACAAATCCTTAAGAATTTCTAGATTTGAGCAGGAAGTACGAATCACCAGGAAAGCAGATGGACACCTCTCTGCTCTGTTCTTGCAAATGGGCGCTGCAGCAGGTGGATGTCATTGGGAGGAGAGCAGGGCAGGCAGAGCCAGGCTGCGCTGAGCGCTGCGAGTCCCTTTCTGCAGAAGAGTGTACGCAACTACAGTGAGCTATTTAGGAAATAAAGATATGATTAGTTCTGGAGCTCATTTCCGTGGTGCTTTGAAGAGCGTTGCAGGTAAGATATGATCCACTGTAACTATAGAGGCCAATAAAGAAGGGAAAGTTCCTGGCAGGGCTCCAGGGCCCAGGAGCACCGCAGCACATCAGGGACAGCTCTGTAGCCTGTGCCATCTCTCTGCAGTCGCCCTTGATGCCTGAGCCACGGCTGCCCTGCCCTCCAGGAGAAAACGAGGGTGGGGAGGACGACTGCTCCTTATCAGAGCACAGTGCTGGGGAACAGCGGCAGTGTGGAGGAGAAAGTGGATCTTGTTTCCACGGCAACGGAAGTTTGAAAAAAGTATATAGAAATCAATGTCATCTGAGCACGTATGATTCTGTGCAGCCCCACAGCAATAAGAAGTTATTTGGCTGCCAGAATCATGAGATCGTGTCATTGTGAGACTGTCCAGATCAGCTCCAAGCCGCCGTGCGGGGTTCAGAACAGCAGCGGCACCGCCTGGAGGAAGCATCTCGCGTTCAGCGGCACCGGTCTGGGACCTGGAGGGGAAGAAGCCTCCACAACAACCTGCCAACAATCTGCCCCTGCAGCCCTGCTCACAGGGAGCGCCCTGAGCTCCTGCAGGCCTGGAAAGCTCTGCTCAGCCACTGCCATGGACAGGGTGAGCTCCCCTGGGACAGAGCACGCCTGATCTCCTGCCACGGCACCAAAGCTCCCATCAGAATGTGCAGGCAAAATGGGAACCATCTACCACGGAGAAAATCCAGGAAGGGATGGCTCAAAATATGGCACGGTTCGGGCTGTTAAGGAGAGGCGTTCAGTCCAAGAAAAAACTCTGTTTCAGAAATTAAGTTCAAACTTGGAAATTATTTAATGATAACTACTCAGTGTTAACTGCGGCAATGAAAACATTTCTGTTAATTCCATTACAATCAATTCTGTATCTAAGTTAGTGTCTAATATCCATGAGCTAAAGCAAAACATGCTTCCAAATGGAAAAAGTTCACGCTAAGGTCCTCATTAGACAGACACTCATGGCTGCTGGGGCCCTCTAAGCACCACTTCCTTGCACTGTTTGTCTTGTTTTCTGAAAGCACAACGTCAGTGCTACTGAAAGTGGGAAAAGGGAATGTATTTATTATCCTGCCTTTTATATCTGCAGTACAATTCTTTATCTGTGAGTCAGAAACAAATTAAAGGGGCACTGTCAAGTTGTGTATTTAAATGCTTTTCTTTCCTCGGTGCTAGCAGCAGTCTGGGAGGGCTAAAGAAGGTAAAGCTTTGCTTGTTTACTCTTTACTTTTCATTCATTCCATTCAAGTGAACCTACTCAGATTCATTTGTCTTCCTGCAGCCCATTAATTAGCACAGGGTGTTTGCATTTGGACTTCCAGGAAATGGATTAAAATACCACCGAATATTGTTTGGTAGTAATTTTGAAATGAGCAAGAGGTAATTGCTTCTGTTCAAATCACCCTTTGGCATTGGAAGACTGTAAAGAATTGATGCCAGGTACATCAGCGGAGAATCCAGAGAGAGCTTCAGGTTGTTGCTCTCTGTGGGCAAAATTCAAAGAGTTGCAACAGAACAAAATAGAGCGGGGTGCTTGAGCAGATAGTTAATTGTGAAACTGCCACCAACAGAGAAACAGACAGTGTAAGGCACAGTCATCTGCACAGTTTCAATAATCTTCACCATTTTAAGTGATGCCTTGAACTGTTCCTCACAAAAGATGACCAGCAGCATTACTGTGCAGTCCCAACTCTTTTATACAGATTGTGAAAGATGGGGAAAGTCATATAATGCTTCCACACCTTAGTTTCCCCATTTAGTTTAAGGCATTATGATAATTTGCAACCCCACAGTGACTGCAAGCTTGAATTCATTGAGATTGGCAGAACACTTTAACAGCCTCAGATGAAAGGTGCTACAGAAGTGCCAACTACTATCACTGTAATTATCATTCAATATACACTGATCAAAAGAATGAAATGTGAATTAGCATTTCCTATTAGCCCTACTTACAGCCTAAATGTTGAATATTCCTCCCATGGGCTCCCTCCATGAAAACATACAGGAACTGTTGGTATTTCTCATGCAGCTCCAAGAGGAGCCCTGGAGGAGCGGAGGAAAGGGGATCTGCCAGCATGGTGGATTAAATGAGAGTCTCTGACTGCCTTCAGGAGCTGACCAGGCTCTACTAATTGTTTTTGCACAAAGCATCCAATAGTGCTGGCAATGCCAGGTTCTCTTCCATCCCTGCTTCCCGCACGTAGCAGAGCTGGCTTTGCTGTGCTCCATACAGACTTTCCTGTCCAGCCGTGTCACTTTGATAGCAATCACGAGCAGGGCAAACCATCCTCCACAAACCTAAAATAGGATTACTAGCATTTTTAAAGAAGAGTGGCCTCGGTGTATGAATTAAGCTGTCGATGAGCCCCGTGCCTCCTCCTTTCTGTACAACTGTCCTTTAGACAGCTGCAGGCTCTAAACAGAGACCTCGCTGGAACATACGCAGTTCAAAAAGGAAAAAAATCCATCCTCTGCCTTGCCGGGTCCTTTTCAGTGGAGCAGGTCATAGCACACGTCTTTTATCCCGCTATTCCCGACTCCTGCTTGATGCACACAATAAATGCACAGCAGTTTGAACTGCAGCTCAGTGCTGCAGCCTGACAATGCCACGGCTCTGGAGCGACGCTGCCTGCCAGGACTCCCCCAGCTGGAACCTCCACGTTTACTTAGAAGATCCGAAGCACACAGGGTCAGATTCACATCACTTAGAACAATCTATTTCACTTTCCCATTGCTGTGCTAGCTAGCACTAGGTACCCTCAACTAGGATTTGCCCTATGTCTCATAAAGCACACACAGCACTTAAAGTCCAGAGATTTACATTACCTGTGAGATTTACATTAGCGATGCGACTTAAAAAAAAAATATTAAGAGACAAGGATGCTGTTTTAATAGCAAGCAATTGAAAATGAGGTAACGGGGTGCCGACACGAACAGGAGGAAAGGCAGGCACGTCTGCTGCACAGCAGTGACGTAGAGGCCAGAAACCCACTTATTCCTTTTCATATGACAGCATCCACTTGGAGAAGAACATTTAATTCTCTTGAAACCAAAGGACGATTCAGAGAAGCAATTAGGAGTAGCTTAACAGTGGCTAACACCAGGACGGGGAATTAGAAATTAAGGACTTCAGGACATGTTTCCTGGCTTTGCTGCATGATCACATCTAAGTTAGGTAACTCTTCCCCAGTTTTCCCAGCTGCAAAATGTGAGTGCTAATAGGCAGCCAGCTGTGCAGGGAGCCTGGCAGCGTCAGCCACCGGCATTGGGGAGGACAAAATCCGCATGCTCTTACTGTACCTGACAGAAATGAATCTGACAGTTAAACAGCGCTCCTAATTTTTGCAAAACATTGCCAGTGAGACTAGAAATAACTGCAAATGCTCAAGATGACCTCGTTTTTCTTCTGATCCCTAAACTGCTCAGAAACTCAAAGCTTCCAAGCATGTCCTGTTCCTCAGCGTCTGAGCTGACAGATACATTCCCAAAGTAATTTGCATACTTCTTGCTGCTGCTAACACTGGTTATCCAAATTCAGTTGCAGTTGACAGTTTAATGATAATAGCTTTCTGTTTATATATCGTCTGTGATAATGTTCCTATTCTCCTTAAATTCAGTCCCCGTAAAAGGGTGCTCTAATGTATGCAGCCACAGACCAAAATGATAGTAATTTTCCCTTCCAGTTGGAATGGTTTAGTAAACAATTACATTTCAATTAAAGACGGGCTGTTCGTGCCGAGGGAAGCACCATCCAGCTCTTTGCAAAGTGCAGGAGGATACATTTGCCAAAGTCAAACTATTAAAACACAGTTTACATGACTGCTTTTGAAAAAAAAACATATTTGGAATGAAATGGAAAAGAGTGAATATTGTGCACTGGGAAAACTTGGGAAAAGTCCTTCAGTCTCCCACTGACAGCAGCTTGAACCAGGATCCCTTAAGTTAGGATTACATTCGGTGGAGTGGTAGCAGGGTCACTTGCTTTCATCTCTCCAGGAGTTTCCATTTACCAGTATGCCATTAGTGCTTAATCCTTCATTTATCAAGGATTAAAAGCAGGATAGATGGAGGAATGCCAGAAGAGTAGCTTATAATGCATCACTGTAAATTCAGCTGTGTACTCAACCCAAGCAGAAAGATAAACTCTGGGAAAACACATTAATGTTACAAGCAGAACTAAAACCGAGGAAGATTTCCTATTTCATCGTGGCTCCAGTGCCTCACTAGAGCGAGCTGCGTGCACCTAGTGCCTGCTCTGCTGGGGGCAACCAGCCCAGCACGGGGCTTGAAACTACGTGATCTTGAAGGTCCCTTCCAACCTCAGCCATTCTGTGACGATTTGCAGCGAAGCAGCATCCAGGCCCACATCCCATCTGGGAAGCACTGGGAAATGAAGCACAGAGAGCAGCTCCTGCTCCAAGGCGTCACATCCAAAGCACAGAGCAGCAGACAGGCACCAGATGAAAGACCAGGAGAAAACACAGAGCTGTCAGTTACCGTCACGACTGCCAGTGGTGATGGAATATGTGTACACCACTGAGTTTGCCTTTTGAAACTTCTGCCAGAATTGTCTCCTCTCTGATCCAATTTACACAATTCCATGGATGGATTTCATGAGTTTTGCGGCCATTGTGCCTTCAACTACAAGAAGTGCAGACACATTTTCTGAGACTGTGGAAAGCAAATGACTGATGCTAGACTTGAGGATTAAGCGGCTGAGAGAAGAAAATTCTAAACCCTATTCAGCATTTTGGGGGTAAGAAAGAGCACACAGATGCTGCATCAAACACAGCTCTGTAAGAAACGCAGAGTGCCATTTTCTGTCTGCTTAAACTACACGTCACGTCAGCTCAATCTGTTAGGAGGGAGGCTCCTTGCACAATCAGTGAGGAAGAATAACAGCAAGAAATCCTTCTGGTTTCCTGGTTCAGTCACCGAGTCCACCTCTTTCGCACAAGCTCTGTGCCAGTTGGTGCTCCTGCTCGGCCTGGGAAATGCACGAACTCGATAAACCGGGCTCTAACACAAGCAGTCAATAGATGGCAGCACTCCAATGGCAAGTGTCAGCAACCTCACCCTTGCTCCTCATTTCCCTGCGAGGCGTGCAGAGCAGGAGGGTTTATAGCCAGTGGAGTTTCTCATTGTCTGGTCGCTGTGTTTGGTAAAATACAGCACAGATTTCAAGTTAACCCATGTCAAATATCAAACTATTTGAATTCCATGCAGAGAAGCTAAGTGCCTCTCCATACTCTTGCAACCAGTGAATGCTTCAACAGCAAGACTTCAGCCACCTCCCCAGGGAAGGAGCCCTTGGTCACACTGGTGCCTACAGCTCTGGAGCATTGTCAGCTGCTTCCAATTGCCCTCTGTCAGGGAGACAGCTCCAGGTCACTACCAAGCAGGCGACATTTGAACTGACATCTCATGTGTCATGGTTTTGTGATTTTCGGTTATTGGTATTCCACATCATAACATCATGTAGTGGACATACCTAGTCCAGTCAGTCCAAGTCCTAGAAGTCAAGCCTTCTGCCTTTCTGTCCTCACACACTGGCTTCTATCGAAGCCCCTGTTTATTAGGCCTCCTCGTTCAAGAGGCAGAATCTTGCCAAACCAGGAGGGTCCCAGCCAGACTACTTAACTCTCAATGTCCCCTGCTAAGATGTGTGTGAGGACAGGGTCAGTCCATTCCACCAGTGTTATCAGGTATGACACAACAAATCCTCTCATTAGGACCAGAATGTCCCTGCTTGCATTTGGGTTTGATACTGACACGCACCGCATCTGCTGTTCCTAGGCACTGATGCAGCAGCCAGAAAGGTCTCAGCTAATCCACCCAAAGCACTGCATAGCTGTCGATGTGAATTACATTCCTAGTTTTCCGATAAGATTTAGACCAAAACTGAATTCTGAACTAAAGCTCAGAGCAGATTCAGAATCGGGGGCCTCAGATGAGAGTCACTTGGATTAAAGACTTGGCTTCATTAGGCTGCATCAGATCATACAAAGCTCTGATGGCACGAAAGTTCAGCGAGATAGGTTTAAATGGAATATAATTATTTTACAACTTGAGATGACTAAGATTAAGGGCGTTCCTGTAATGTTTAATAAGCTCTATTAAAAAATTCTTGATGTGGAAGGAATAAGAACAGTTCACATAGAGCAGTTCACACACTGAGATGTTGAAAACCAAAGGCTTGATTTTCAAGGTTATATTTTAGGACTTGAAAAACTAGTATAAGCTGTTGTTTTCCAAAGTTGCTACAAAAAATGTAACACTCAATTAACTGTAACTTGCCTGGCAAACTTCGGAATGGGAAGAGAGCACTTCCACTATAGATGGCTTTAGTTTTCAAATGAGCGAAAGCAACTGGGAGTGTAACGCCGTCAAAATAGCTGAATGCAACGGCTCCTCAACTTAGCAGTCCCTTGGAGACCCAGCGCAGAAGGATGGAGATGTCAGGGAAGAACAATCAGCTATAAAATATGAAAAGCCTACAACATCAAAACCTACAGCAGAAGGCTCAAAAGTAATAATCCCATTACCACTAAACTAAAGCACTAATTACTATTCCCAGTGGCTGGAGTGGACTGACTGCTAATGTTCCTGTCTGGTTAATGAAGGAAGGTGAGGGAGAATATTTCTTAAGTCAGACATCTGCTGAGATCTGGGCGGCCATAAAAACTATGTACGTAATGAAGCCATTCATATTAATGGCAATAACATTCGGAGGGCTGAGCAGAAACAGAAATGAGATGATAGTGCATTGTAACTGAGAGGAGATAAATGCTATGTATTATCCATCTGATGATTGCCTTTACTTAATCCATACTGAATAACCCAGTCAGACCCAGTCATAACCCTGCCAGTCAGAGCAAGCAGCCACATCCCATATAGGCTGGTTCACTACCATGAGCTGACCTGCTTAACGACAGGAATAACTTCCCCAAAAACATAAAGCAGGAGACGTGTCCTTGGAACAGAAATAAGCAGCATTTGATTTTCACCGACTACAAGTGCACTAAGAAAAATACTCCCAAGCCCGCTGTCTTTTGAAGAATCCAGATTTTCCCATCGTTCTTTGCCTCTTTCACCAGTAGTGCAATGTTTAAGGTTCAAAGATACTCATTTACTGCGACAGATTCTGTTGAACGAAAGGCACAAAGCAAAAGCATGCCTATTCAGTTAGCTTTACTGTGTTTCTGCTTGCTGCTCTCAGAGGTTCAGAGCATTTACAACTGACAATCAATTCAGATAGATAGCATATGGCTTGTGAAACAAGGGGTTAGAGACAAAAAAATTAGTTTCTCTCTTGGCACTGGAACACGATGCACCTTGTTTAGCAGGAGGGTGGTAGCACAAAGGGAACTGGACCTAAGGACGCCCTCTGTGCTCTGACCTGTTCCAACGGGGAACTGCTGCCGGAATAACTTTCATCAACTCGAGAAGAAGAAAACCAAACACGCCCCTACAGCAAATCTCTTATTGTTTTTCTGTTTCACTGTCTTTAGTATTTGCCGTATACCATACGTACTCGTTCAAAGCAGAGCTCAGCTCCTGCCATCCACTCTCTGCCTTCAGCACTTCTTCCCATCTCATTTAGCAAACAGGTCAGCACCAGCCCCCCCCTCATACATATTCAGCATGTGTTTGGATACTGTGCCTACAGAACATAAACGCCAGAGAGAATGTTGTGCATTCACTAACTTACAACTTACAGATCTAAAATAAACTCCTTAGGCAAACCACTGTGAGTGATTCATTCCCAGTACCAATGCTCTCAGGTGAACTGGGTGTGCTCGGGTTTTTTTTAGATTGCACCATTGTCTTTACTTTGAAATTCTGGTTCTACCCACCTTGGTTTGTTATGAAGTAGCTGAGCCCATAAAGGAGGTGTGGCTTGCAGAGGAAACATATAAACACACATCAGGCAAACCAGCTCCGAGACCATTGGCCTTTTCTCTAAATGACAATATCTGTGCTCAAGCTTATTATCCACATACAGCAGACATTTTCCTTCCAAAAATATAACCTCCTGGCGGCCGTGGCAACCACTCATCCTGAGTACACCCATCTACAGCTGTGTAAGGCATGATGCTTGCACTTATTCTTAAAAATTTATAAAGACATTTCTCTTACTTTTAATGGAGTTTACCTCCAAATGTTACCCAAAAGACCTAGGTTTCTTCAGCTGATTACAAATCCTCAGCCTCCCAGAGGGCTGTTTCATTAACTACAGATGTGTTGGGGCTGATGATGCATTAAAAGAAAATCAGCCACTCGCAGCTCCAACTTCACTGCCCATTTTCTGGGAAGTGTTTTGATCTCGTCATTGTGCTTCAGTTTGGCAGTGTACTCCTCTGAGCTTGCTCCGAAATAAAATAATTACTTGGATTTGATATTATCTACTAGATAAAACAATCCTTGTAAAAATTACTGCGATCCATTCTAGAAGTCTATGTAATACCTGAAGGATGCGAGAGAAAGGAATTACATCAGAGGGGGAGCACTGATAAACATCGCCGTGCATGTTCTGACTAACGAAGACTTTTAACTCAGTGCGGAGCTGATCTCCGAGGCGTGATGGGGCCTAAAAAGCTCTAAAGCTGTGAGCCAGCCCGCACATCCCATCTCACAGGAGCGTGGGCAGCTTGGGAGTGTGGAGCTCTGTGGTTGAGCTCCCTCCTCTTTCAGATTCTGCGGTGAAACTCTTGGCAACGACTCTGTCATATGCACATGGTAGACCTATGGCTCAGCACCAACAGGTCCCTTGGTCAGCCACTAACTGACTTCTTTGTGTCTTCAGCTCCCTTATTTGTAATGGGCGCAGTAGTTCCCTTCCCCGCAGAGCTCAAAGACCCGGTTTGTTCTGTTTGTGTTTGGTATCACTGTTACTCGTGTTAGCGGTGTTGCTCTTTCCCACTCCCAAATGACTTCCCATTCTTTACCTACTGTTATCACAACAAAACAGCAATGTTAGCAGAGAACTGGAAAGCAAAACGATTGAAGAAATGTAAAACAGAGAATGGCTCCTCCTGGCTCCTGCTAGGAGAGGATAACAGTTTCTGGGGAGCCATCAGCCTGGCAGGCTGTTTGTACAGAAGCTTCTGTAGAAGGATGAGGATGTAAGGTACAGTTTCAGAGCAGGAAGTACATCTATGAATATGGTGCATGACCCAAGGATTCACAAATGAAACCTCACCGGGAAAATCTTCCAAATGAAACAACTCACCCAAACCTGCTCTAGATTCTAATACAAATCTTGTTGCTTTACAAAGAAATATTTTACAGCCGCTTGTTGCTCACGGTATCTAACAAAATCATGTTGACTTAATAAGAGGTACACAACTCGTTCCACGTATACCACCACCTCTACTCTCAGGATGAGTAAATTCTTCTCCCTTGTGGCAAAGCCCCTGGGTGGGCAGACACTCACCGTGACACGGAAGGGCGTCGTGGCTGCAGGCTCCATGGTGGGGTTCCGCTCCGCGACCCCGCTGGGCATGCTGCGCCTCTGCCCACACCTCTCGGGGGGGGACTCTGTGGATGGCAGAGAAGACAAAGGAGAATTACAACACACCAACACAGGAACAGTATGGGAATGGCAGCAGGCCATGCGAAATGCAGTTCCTTCCTTTGAGGTGCCCTTGTAAATGAGCTGGCACCACAATCAGATTTCCTACTGCCACCTAGAACAATGTTCAATCAGCAAGACTTTCACCTTCAACAATTAGCATTTTTTACAAAAGTGTAACCTTCAGATGACGCCTGACAGGTTGGCATTATCATTATTTCCTGTCTGCAGATGGGTAAACAGAAAACATCGAGCTGAGTGACAATTATATGCAAAGTACAGATCCTTGTACATGTGGACTTCGTACTCCTCAGGGAAACCACTGATGGGGTTACAGGCACAGGTTGTTTCTGTTCTCTAATTCCTCTACTGATTTCCTCTTGACCACTTTTGAAGGACAGTATGGATATGTAGCACCAATTTATTTACTAAATAATATGGAATCCAAGCAAAGGCAATAGTAAATTAACAGCAATTTCAGAATGACACTGAAGAGCACATTTTTCCCACAGCTGTTCCTTTTTTAAAAATGAAGAGCATAAAAACAACCACAAAAAAGGAGCTGATGTAAACTTGGGAAACTCATTCTAACACGCAATTTCACTTGCAACAAGAATGCCCACAAATGACATCATTACTATGAATCTTGGGAATGAGAGGTAGCCTGAAGAATACCTGCTGCACAGGGAAATCTGACGGCAGAGGCTGCTAAAGGGAGGCTTCTACAGATGAATATGCAAAGAAGTCTAAAGATGGAACAGCCCATCCTACAGATTGTCTCAGACAATTGTGTTCTCATAAGTAATAGTACTTAGAGGTCATTTGTTTGCCAATTCTCAGCCTCTGCCATCTGCAATTCGCTGCAATCGTGTTTTGGCAAGGAAGGCTGTCCCCTTAGCAAGGCTCTCCCCTTGCCAAAGACTGCTGTCACCCAGGCTCTGTAAGAAACAACCAACAGCTGCAATTCCACTCAGCAGTTCCTGAGAAGTAACCTTAACTACTGAGAAGTGACGGACTGCAAATTCCTCTCGTGGACTGGACAAATGCTCAGTGCCATCTTCCTTGGATGGCAATCCCACCTGTGTTTCCTCACCAGCAGCCGTGCAACCTGCACGAGAGCCCAACAGCCAAAATCAGCCAGCTCACTGCTTTCACAACTCCCAGCCAAGCCCTCTGATTACTTAGTTACTTTCTCTGCAGAATGCTGCACTTTGAATCTCAAGGAGCAGCCAAGTCCTATGATATCTTCTCTTTCCACACTCAGGCTCCTGCTGCCTCCCTTCGAATGCTGGCCTTTTTGGAGCTGTCATAAAGGAATGACTGGAATACAGTGCTTTGGAAGTGAGTTCAAGACGACAAGACGACCAAAGAAGCTGCTTTGCATTTTCTTGATGACCAGACCAACAAATATTGTATAAAGCATTTCTCATATGCATGGCTGGAAAACAGGAACGATGGGATTAGGTGAGAAGCAGCTGCAGGGCAGAGCTGGGCTCCGTGTGAGCACGCCTGGCCTCCTGCACGGGGCAAGGACGGGCTGCTCCGCACAGGGCTGCTGCACCACTGCCTTCCCCGCAGTGGATGTCAGAGCACAGCGCAGCTTTCTGCTGCTGCAACCTGTCGGTCTGCTTCCTCTTTCAACCACACAGGTCAGACCTCTTCAGAAAAAGGGACGGCGTGTTATGACCCAGGGCTGATTAATACCTGGCTCTAATGGGACTGCACTGAAGTCACAAAATGTGCTCTTAAATCATTACTCTGTGATTACAATCTGCCCAAAGCAGAGCCAGCCAGCACACCGCTTTGACCCAGAGCAAAGCACAGAGATGGGTCAGGAGCTAACACCTCTTGTTATTCTCAAGCTTACAGTCACATTTCCATGCTAGCTTTGTGTAAGCACCGCGGGGATCACTGGAGGAGACACATTACAAAACTCTTTATAAGAAACCAGAAATAACTAGAAGGAGGACTGGGTGTGGAGGGAGTTGTTTGTTTCAAAGGGAAGTTGTTTGTTTTAAATAGAAGTAAAAGCAGCATACGAGTAAATCAGTATCTCCTTACCAGCAGAAGTGCAGAGCACAGCAGTTCTTGCCCAGTGACGAGTAAGGATACTTAAAGGTTTGAGCAGCCCTTTTCTCTTCTACAGGGTGAGGGGAAAGGTCCCAGGCCAGGCTGCCGTGCCCGAAGCGTGGAGCAGAGGAGCAGCACTGGCAGGCAGCGACTGCAGCAGTGGGCACTGCGAGGCAGCGATAACAAACCGCTGTGTATCCTCCAGAAGCAGAAAAATGTCTTAATTTAGAGCAGATGTTTATGTTTGCCACTGGAAGAAGTCTTCTCTTGACACAGACAGTTATACGCTGGAATTGACCATCTATGTATGTTTAAGCTTATCCCTAACCTCGGCAGGCCAGAGCTCTCCCAGTGAGGCCTACTCAGCACTCGCAGATCCTCCCCCGGCACAGAGCTGGCAGGTGCTCCTCTGAGGCACTGCCAGCCTTATGTTCTGTGATTTCTGGCAGATTTGCACTTGTGCACAAGGCGAGCCAGCTACAAGAGATCACGTTCAGTATCTGACATTTCCAGAAGCACTGGCTATTAGCAGATAACATCCTTGCTAGCCACTGAATTTCTCTGTTAGCCAAGTACTATCCCTCAGCTCACTGAAATTCTAGGATTATACCTTCATTTGTCTGCTTATGTACTCTAGATTAGATCTAACCTGGGGATTTACTCACGCACTACCTCAGGATGCTATTTGCTGATACAAAGCCCTCAACTTGTTATGAACTGAAAACCTCCAAACCTCTCCTTCATGACACAGAGACCTGGAAATCCCTGGAGCCGTACTCACGAGATGAGGATGGCAGAGCAGCAGTACGGCTGCGAAAAGCACTTCTGGGGGCATGGTGAGGAGCCCACGCAGCGGGGCGGCCCTCCAGCACACTGCCATCTCCACCAATAAGGGATGGCATAAACACAGACGAGCATTAAGATGTCTCATTGCTGTCAGTCAGCTGGGTCCACCCAAGCACATTTTCTCATCTTTTAGAAGCTCTTAGAAATCTCAGCATTAGACTGGGAATGGTTCACAGGTCACTCTGAGGAGAACTCTGCTATTCCAGCAGGAATTCCTCCCCATTCCTACATTCCTCCCCATTACTGATGGCACTTTTCAGCATCTTGCTCACACAACGATACCAAGCAGTACTACTCACACTTGGTTTTACTTCCCCGTGCTCGCTGCAGCACCAGGCCCTCCTCATGCCCTCGTCCCAAACCTCCCAGGACCGCACTGCTCCGGCTGTGCTGGGCTGGGGCTCGGCCGTGTTGTGCAAGCACAGGGGAACCCAAGCGAGAAGAAACAAACAAAAGTGCTTCCTGCCTTCCCAAATACTCACAGAAGGCTGCGATGTTTTGGGTTTCCCACATTGCAGCACAAGATCTTCAAAAATAATTTTCTTTGCAATTAACAAAACCTGAAACCTCCCCTAAGTTATCACACATAGTTGGGTCCAAAGTGCTTTTTGGTGCATACCGTGCTTGGAGTTTTTATAAGCTGCTGGGGTTGGACTGCATCCCACTGAGTTCACCGCCAACAGAAGGACACGAAGTGTAAACATTACGCATTAATTTAGGTCCTAGGGCTTATGAACACTTCTGAAACTCGTTTCTGTACAGTAATAAACACATTTGATAACTAGTTCAAGGCACTTGGATGAATAGAATAATTAATCCTCGCTACTTCTCCGTGCTTGATCTTCACACTGAGAAACGGTTACAGAGCAGCAGGCCCCAGGGCTGCCGGGGCATCGGCGGTGGGACGGCACCCGAGCGCGGGTCACCCGCTCAGCGTCACCGCCTTCCTCCTCAGACACTGCTACAGAGCAGTCATGATGTGCAACACACACGGAACAAACGTTAATACTGTTTACTTTTCACCTAACAAGTGAGATGTTCGCACATTTGCATTACCTGCTCTTGTGAATCACAGCTAGTCCCGGAGATCGTCGGGATTGCGCTCTTTTTAGTGGGAACGAAATACATCAGCTCCTCCTGCTTGCTCATCCCTCCTCACGCGCTCCCCCTCTCCTGCTGTCTGACACACGATTCCAGGGATCAGCCGGTGGAACAGACAGCACAAACAAAGCAAAGAGACCCAGCTGGAATGAACAACCAACAAGCAGACGCTACCCAGCAAGTCGATTTTCTGCTATGAACCTGTTCCAACTCCAAGTGAGAAAGGGAGGTGCAAACCTGACTGAGGAGGTAGCAATGAGAAAACGTCTCCCTCGACTCACCAAAAGGAAGCTGTTCCTGTCAGCAGCACACATGCCATGGTACTCAGAGCAAGCCAGGAATAAGAGAAGTGGAGATGATGACTTCATCGGAGGCAGCAGAGGAGAGGTATGCCCGGAATGCTGGGCAGGCCAGCAGCTGGGGAGGCTCGGCGGGAGGCTGGGAACCGCCAGGTTCCTCCACAGCACCGCGGTGACGTGCTTTAAGGAACAGAGACTTGAGAGTGCACAAGAAAACTTCACCAGATCCTCTGGAGTTTCCTCAGAAAACTAAATGCTCATCAGAACCAAATGCTGATGGAACAGACCCTGCACTCAAGGCTTGGCGAGGGCAGGCTGGCTGCTGACCTGGGCAGTGACCCAGCAATGGAGCTGTGCTCCGGGCTGCGACCCCTCCCCGTTCTGCCCCATTGGCGTGGGGCTCCGCGCCGCGTGCCCAGAGCTGTGGCAGGGCGGAGTTTCTGCGAAACTGGAGGGAACAGGAATTACCGGTCTCCTGCTCATACAATTACCCTTCATGAATTAATTTTATTGCTTAATGAATTTAGCTGTTATTTCTCTAATTTCTGCATTATCTAGTAACTCCTTGCTGCACACCCAACAGAGGAGAGCAGGAGGTGCACAGTGACAGAGGAGATTTATTTAATGTGGCTCACAGTAGCACTGATGAGTTAAAACAAATCCCTGGACAGGAGATGTTTGTAGTGTCTACGTGATTCAGAGCTCTCAGAAGAGGCTGGAGGAGAATCTGCGTTTCAGGAAGTTTGAGGTGGCCACGTGAGCCCAGGAGGAAAGACGGAGCTTTAATCTGAACCCAAAGGCCTATTTAGAAGATGCTGTACTGAGTTCAGCCAGCTTTCTCCATCAGGAGGCAAGAATGGCTTGGGTGGGAAGCAGGGATGCAAGAACGCCTGCTTTCCAATGGGCAGAGATCAGAGCAGAACCACTGACAGAGCAGGCGCTTGCTGACACGACCTCCTCCTGTTCCACTCGGCTGGACGTGCAGTACAGATATGAGGTCAGATCCTTTGCTCCGTTACCTGCACAACGATTTATTGGAACATCTCGCCCACCGCCCTAATGATTCCTTGGTGAATTCCAGCCGATCCCTTACAGCAATATTATGACCATTATGCCACATAAAATTAATTAAAAGTCAAGCCTTTATTAGGCTGTAAAATTGACTTTTAAGTAAAAATGGTTGAGAAGCAAAAGTTTAGGGCAGGTAATGATGCCCTCTGAAAAATCAGACTCATCTAAAAGCAAAGCTAATGAACATCCAAAATGGATATTCCCCAGGCTAATGAACATTTGCGTCACCACCGCTTTTCATATTAGAATAAAATTATTTCTTTCCACATCTGAGAATCCCTAGCTTAAATACACTTCTGTGAAGCAGAGCAATCTCACTGGCTGCACCCAGGACTCTCCCACACCAGAATCTGTGATTTACTCCCCGCTCACTCAGTGCTCATGCTCTCCTGCTTTCACCAGCTCCTCAGACAATTAAGGATGTTTACAGAACTACAGCTTGTGAAAAAAAATCTCATTTATCTCACCATTTAGATAGAAAACAACAGCAACAACAAGGGATCATTAGTTGCTTTTTGTGCTACACGCTGGCACAAAGTGTTTCCCTCATCCATTAGAGGCTGTTGGTGAGCCTGCAGCTAATGCTCTGCACGGTGATGGCACCAAACAGGTTCAAGGCTCTCACCTTTACCTTTGCTTCCCTCACAGATAACATAAGTGTTACAAAACCATGGTACTGAGCTTAAAAGAGGGACTGCCATTCTCTGACCCAACTGCGCTGCTGCCTGGAAGCACAAAGAGGCATCTGAATCAGAGAACATCCTGAGTTGGAAGGGACCCATGAGGACCACTACGTCCAACTCCTGGTCCACACAGAACACCTAAAAATTAAAGCATATCTGAAGCACCAACAAGAGTCCTGTGGTCCTCTGCAGCTATGAGAATGGTGCCTGGAGCAGTTGTGCAAACTGAAGAGTTATATTTGGGCTGGCTGGAAGACAGAAAACAATTCACAAAGAACAATGGAACAAACTGTTCCGCATCAGTTAAAGATTATGACCATGTTCTCTCACAGTAGGATTAACATCTTCTGGAAGAAGTGCTTATGCTTTTTCTTTGTTAAACAATGATTTTTAGTTGCATTGACCCTTGCCGTAGCACACCGTGCACTTTAATGGATCTCATGTCCTCCCTGTGTCAGGTTCTGGGATACCACGGACTGAGCAATATCTGATATTCCTGGTAACGCTCCTGAGCAAGTGCTATTAGCGGCTCTGGAATGCAGTAGTTCAAAAAGCAGCACTATTTTTTCTGTCTACACAATATGCACCTATTCCTCTCTTTTCCCTGCTACCACCCAGCACTGCAAAACGGAGCTGCCCAAGTGCAGGAGCCCGGACCTGGTGCCTGAGTGGCTACAAGGACAGAGCGCACAGCATCTAGAAAACTGCCTCCCCTTTCTAAAAACAAGCAGTAAATCACGCTGATCGAGGAGCCCTTATTACAACCTCAATTTTTACTGTCTTGTATTTTTAATTAGACATTTGTAATATATACTTGGTATTTTTTATTCCTTATTTATCAGTCTTGGAAATAAAATATGTATGGTATTTATCTTTCTCTGGTGTGATGTCTAGAGAACAAACTCGTCTTTTGCTAACAGCATATCATTAGGAGCCTTTTCTCCAGGGTAAAATTGAAATCAAACTCAGATTTAAAAAATACATCAGAAAAAGATGAAGCTGTAGCCTGGCTGGGGACCAAACTGGAGAGACTGCTACTGCCCTGGTTAAACTGGAAAGGATGATAAAGTGAAGTGGAACATCAGCTTCCTCCTATGTGATGATAAAGACAAGCAACGTGGAGTTTGCAGAACAAGAAGTCAGCTCAGGGGAGATTTAAATTAGATTCATCCATCATGCTTAACATTTCTGCAGAGATTCCGAACCGTTACCGTGCTGCTTTCTTGCAGCGCTTTATCAGCATGGCTGCCTATTCACAGACACCAACCAGGGCAAAGGAGAGACTTTTATATTCTGTCATCTGTGGCTGTGCAGATGTGAGCCATGCCACCCACCCACGCCATGGGGACAGGCAGGGGCACAGCATCCCCTGCCCTGGATGCTCTGCAGCCCCTGGCCGTACTTTGGCCGTTCAGCTGACGTGGCTGCTGCCCCATTGCAGCTCCCTGCCCTGCAAAACAAGTCGGAGAGCTCACGACGCCAGCTGACTTTTCTATCATTTTTTTCCTTTACTTCACTGCAAGCTTTAGTTGGACGTTTAAGCTGGGTCTCATTCTAGCTTCCCATTGAGCTCCCGCCCGTTCTTAAGCCATGTGCTCCCCTGTCTGCGCACCTGGCTGGGGTCAGAGCTCACTGCTTTTCTCCCAAGTCTGCCTGTAATCCCTTTTGCCTTCTGCTCAAGTTCCACAGCGGTAACGCGGGTGAGACGGGAGCTGCACAGCCCGAGTGCAGCCATGTCTGTGCCCCCACCTGCACGGCCCGTCTGCTCAGTGGGCAGCTCTGCTGGGCTGTGGCTTTGGGGCAGCTGCTTTGCAGAGGGGAAGCACGGAGCGGTGCGGGGCAGCCCCCACTGCGTGGGAAGCAGCAGCAGCTACACACAGAAGTTGGCGCGGGGCAATTACGAGGACATTTTTGCAGTCGTGCGTGGTGACTGCTCTAACAGGTCTGTACCGGCAAAATGAATATTAAATAAATAAACACTTAATTTATAAGCATGATTCATCAGAGATTTCATCTTCTACAGCAAAGAAACAGATGTTCCATTGATGGCACTTCATTAGAGAGATAAATGGGGTCACATACATATCTCCGTTCACATCCATCTGCATAATAGACCAAACATTAAGATTTGAAATCCACATAGCACATGCAGCTCTTACATCAGCCTGAAAGACTATCAATGCCCAGAGCCAATTAATCCGAGTTAGACTGCCTTAACATTGCAGGAACTTCAATGCTGTTCATGAAAGCAGAATGCAGTTTCACTTGGAGAAGAATAACAGATTTTACCTAACTGGACAGGAGTCCTTTCTGGTATCTGCTGAACAAAATACAGTATCTTTACTTATGAAGGATCCCACAGACAGCATTAAAATGCAACAGCGACAGAGAGTCTGAAAACACGGCGCTTCCTGCAGTTAGAATCCTCCAGGTTTAGGCTTGTGCCAGCTTTAGGACGCAGAGGGTGTTCTGCTTTCCCAGGGGTTTCTGCAGGATGCCTGCGGGTTGCCCTGCTCAGCGAGGGGCAGCGCTGGTTCCCTCAGCACTGACATGGGAGCTGTGCAGCACCACGCTGCAGCACTGCAGGGCGATTCCGCACACGCAGCAAACAACAGGCACTCTCCCCAGGAAGATTAACGCACCACACCCCACTCCCAGAAATTTTATGTAGGAGCTCACCCAAAATTCAGCTGGTCCTAGAAGTGAAGTTATTTAAATGACCACAAATGTTCTCACTTTAAATATGCTGGCCAGACTGGGATTTGTTCTTATCTAAGGGGATGAAGGTAATAACTGTTAACCTTTGACAGCTAAAAATGTAAAGGGAAAATATCTTTCATTTAAAACTTGCTCGTTTGGTTTCCATGGCCACTGCTTAATCACGGAGGATGACTATTACTTGTTACTATGGCAACCAAGAAGCTTAAGAAGCATCCTGTAATTTAACTCCAGATGCCAAATTTTACAGCGGTCCACCTATTACCACATTTGGGTACTTCAGAACAAGACCAGGCTTGATCTCCAACACTACAAGAAATTCATTGGCGCAGAAGTGCTGTAAGAAATCAAAAGCGTGAGCACATAATGTACAAAAGGAACTTGCACTTGAAATAAATTGGTTTCTTCAAAAAGAAACATTAAGTGCTCAACATCTGAGGATTCCTTTTTCAACGTTCATGTTAATGAAGCAAAACTTTGGCCTTTCTTATTCTTGTCGATGTTTCTCAAAGCCTACGCAGTAGCAGGGCATTTTTTCCCCCAAAGTGAATGCTTCAGTGCTCAACTTAAAATGAACTTTGAAAGTAATGCAAAGTAGCCAATACTCATAAACCACAAAGCTTCGCCTCTGGCACTGCCAAGAAATCCCACGCCAAAAGCTTTGTCCGTCATGGGCGTGGGGAGATGGGGCTTCCAGAGCTGACCCATGGAGATCGCTGCTCCTTGACGCTCACCTGTTCTACACTGGGCATTAATTCACAGGTTTTGAAGTCATCCATTTTTACATTTGGTTCCCAAAGGGGCCAGAAGAAACTCGGTTTGAAAGTCCGACCCTGAGGCTGCATGCAACAGTGAAATGAATGAGGAAGTCCTGAGTTCCGCATACGTATTTTAATACGTATACACAAACACATAAGCAATTAATATCTAAATTTCAGGTATTCTCTGCAGTGTTAAAAGGAAAGCAAACTATCCTCAGCTCATGTCTGAAGTGAAAAAAGCAAAAATGATAATGACCAAATATGGGAACTGACCCAACTAGTTTGCCATCTCTATTGAGACCAGAGTAAATGAAAGGATTATAGAGTGCCTTCAGAGCAATAACTTAAGGGATTAGTGGCACGCTAGAAGACCTCTGAGGGAAAATACAGGTTTAAAAGCTTTAAAAGGCAGCTCTGTGTCTAAATTGTTTGGGCTGCCACAGCTGTAAGGACACAAACTTACTCTAATACATCAGAGCTCAGGAACACCGCTCTAAGCGTGCTGTTGGCAGCCATTCTCTTTTGGATGCAGACTGGGTTTTTAACCTCTCCCGCTTATTACCTGTGGCTTTTAGATAAAAACTCACTCTGCATTACTTGGGAGCAACTCTGCTGCTATTTCCTTTTGGAGCAGTAAGCCCCTCCTAGCAACGCTGCCAGGGGAAAGGGAGGTTCCTACCAGAAGGAAAGGACGTGGAAAAGAGATAAGCAGAAGATGAGCAGAAATAGACAGCGGTCAGACTTCAAGTTGCCTGAAAATTGCTGAATATCCCCAAATTTCTGTCATGCTTAAGTAGGATTGACAACCCTCATGGTTTCATCCAGACTTTTGCTGTTTCTGGTTTCTCTCTTAAAGACGCTGTGTCTGGGACAGTAGGTAGGAACTACGGTTAAGATTTCAGAGAAGCAAAATTCCTGAGTTCTCTTGCTGCCTTGGGGCAGAGGGAAAGTCTCAGAGAAGAGTGCAGAGAAACTGCAGTTGGTGCCATCACTCTGTCACCAACCAGCCATGGGACCCTGACAGCTGTGCCTGGACACCTTACTGGCTAGATGAGAATGCATCTACCTGAGGCTTCTTTCATTCCGTGAGCAAATACAGCAAAGTCTCAGCTGAAGCACTGCTGCTAAATATAGAAGGGCTGACAGTGAATATTTCTTGCCAGCAGTACAGCTTACAAAATCCTGTCACTCGTGCTTTACAACTGGACTCACCACTCCCAGTTCTTACATGAAAGCACTTGCTTCTCTGATGCTTTTTAGAGAAATACCAGTGGGTGTGGCGGTGGTTGATGGTTGGACTGGATGGTCTTAGTGGCCTTTTCCAACCGTAATGATTGTACGACTCTGTGATTGTAAGATTCTGTGTCCAGGAAGGAACACTACACCTTCAAGATCAGGAAATCAAGCTGTTATCGAATTCTTAGTGCTCTGATGAGAACTGATCGCCTACAGAGTTCTACAGAAGAAAGAACTGAAGCCGAAGCTGCATTCGATTCAAATCACTATTTCTAATTCTTCTTACTAAGAATTCAGACAGCCTCCTGCCTCAGTCCCACTGAGACAAATTAGCAACAGAAGGCGGATTCTTAGGGGAGATGGCTAATTGTGGGCAAAAAATCACTTATAACAAATGAGAAAAATAAGAGATGGAGAAGTTCCTTATTTCCGCAGCATTTCCTCTTGGAGAATATGCAAATCTAGTGTACAACACATTTTCATTTCTGACAAGATGAGAGAAGGATGCATGAATTTTCAGCGTGGTTTAGTTAGAAAGCAAGCCTGGGTATAGGCTCCTCATGTCATTCTGTTGCATGCTGGAACAAAAACTATTATTACCATAAAGCAAAACATGTCAAAGCTTCCAGTTTTTAAATAAATGATTCAATAATTAAGCAATTTACTTGTAAATTATCAGAAACATAACCTCACGCTCATGAAATACTTTCTGAGATTGCAGAGCACGCAGCCTGCAGAGCAGCTGGGTCCTGGCAGTACGCGCAGGCGCAGGTCAGGGCCAGTGCATGGAGCACCCTCAGCAGTTTCCATGAGGAAACTGGATTGTCAGAACACTTGCCCCTGACCCCTGCTCCTTCATTACGGCCATAATTAAAGAAGGGGCAGAGAGAGCATGAGAAGGCTGCAGAGCAGCACACCGCGGGCAGAGGCAGGCGCTGCTTCTGTCGAGAATTTTCCTTCTGCCCCCTCTGCCTCCCAGCACCTGCTGCTGCATTAGATGCATCACTTGGTCGTAATCATAATTGCAGCCATGATTCCTCATGTATTTACACACATCTCCGAGCTGAACAGATGGTCACAGGCAGAGATGGAGACTTTATGGGTCTTTCTAACTAACTAATGTACCTGCAGCGTGGCCCAAATCCCTGCGGAAAGCAGAGCCGGGAGATTTCCGACATTATCATCACTGTGACAAAATTTAACAGTGGGGTGAAACCTGTCCTGTTTATCCACCATCAGACTGCAGGAATTTCTGTGCGCTGGAGCCTCCTGGGTAGCATGCCTCCCTGTTCTGGACTGGTTTGCCACCCCATCAGCTTCAGCCCCCTTCAGCTGCTCTGGGCCTGGGCACACGTAGTGCAGCACGAGATGGACGTGCCTGAAGCACCAGGGCTAGCTGGAGAACTCTGAACTCCAAGAATAGAGGATAACATCATACGAGGCATCAAATAAGCTGGCTGTCACTGAAAACAGCTGAAAGTGCTACAGATTTTTCTGCACGCTACATCAGATTGCGTCCATCTGGAGTCCCAGCAGAGAGCAGTCCCCGACTTTCCTTAGATACTTGCATAGAACATGCAAATTCAATTCACTTTGCTCATCTAAAATGCACTGCAGCATGCTTTCCTGAGGGCGCGGCCATCTCTTCCCTGGTACCCCCGCAGCGAGACCCACTTCCCCAGCAGCCAGCCCCACGGATGGCCGCAGCGGGGCAGGCGATGGCCGCATCCAGCCGGGTCCCGCATCCCGCAGCCACGCTCAGTGGTGGGGGAGCTGCCTCTGCCTCCGGCGGGCTGGCAGTGGGAAGCGGCAGAATATGAATGCCTGCGTTTAAACGCAACCTCTTCCTTCTTCAGAGAGCCTGGCTGACGGAAACCAGGCGGGCTCACGGCGGCCGGGCGGCTGCAGCGCAGTGGCACGGAGTCGTGCTGGCAGCAGATGGCAGCACCTGCCCCTCGCGGGAGCTGCATCCGCGATTGATGCAGGACAGAGAGCGGTTCCAGATGCGGGAGAGGACGTGCGCCAGCAGAGATCTCCTCCTCCTGGTAAATGTGGAACAGCTGCTTGACCCTCAGCGAGCCCCCTAGCCCAGAGCTCGCTGCCGGCCCGCTGGGAAGCTCAGCCTCAAGGTCCCGCTGCTCCACCACCACCCGGCTCCATCCACGTGTGCTCTGCATCGACCGTGGCAAAGGGGAGAGAAAGACTTGCTGAGGGAACGGCCTAGAAACAAGCAAGTGGCAAGACAGGCCACAGCCAGTTCCTGTGAAATCACTCCAATACTCATGGGTTTACGATAACTTTCCATTAAGAATATCTGGTCTTTGAACATCTTAGCTAGCAATGGCAAATGACACTGAAGATGAGTGCTTGAGAAGGTGACTCTCAGTTCCTTCCTTGTTCAGGCTTGTAGGCTTTGGAAATTAATGTTACATCAAAACCAAAAAGCCTACAGGCTCATTCTGGTGCCTGCATTCTCCGTTGCTCCTGCAGCCCTACCGTCTCCCACGCATTAACCGCCCACTAGCAAAAAATCTGCATTCTGCTCTTCCTTCACTCTGCCCAGACCACCTCCAGCCTCCAGCCTGGGCCCTACACACTCCAGGACCTTGCTGCTCAACACCGTTCCTCCACAACTCGCTCTCTACATCTTTTACATATTGAAAATGGCATATGGAAAATGAAAATTCTTGTCCAGATTTTGCAAATCCCTGCAAGATCTGCAGATGAGAAGAGCTAAAAGAGTGCTGAGCATTATGATTCTCCTAGCAGGCAGGAATCCTACAGACGTGTGACAAACACAAACTACTCAGGGAGGGATCAACAGCAAGATTTCATTTGGTTCTAATCCAATTTCTTGCAAACATTAGGGTTCATTTCCATTTCAATCAAATCTGCCTGCATATTCCTTGTGCTCATGACAATTTATGCTGATAAGTTCATACTGGGTTACCTAAAAGAGAAGAACACATTTTGTTTGTTTCAGTAACTGAAATGACAGTAAAATATTTTGGTTTTGAGCAGCGTACGAATAAAGGAAGAAGAGGAGCTGTTACACACTTGTGGGTCTACAAAGACTCCTCTCTGACAGGCAGAACAGAAAAAAAAACCTGGAAAACAAAACTCTGTTTTGCTTATAGGAAAGGATGAGGCTCGGGGACTGATTCAGCTTCCTATTGTTTTCCCAGTAATGATTCCACATCCAGAAAAGTACGGTAAGTCAGGGGAGGAAGAGGGCACTGCGCAAAGTTCGTTCTTGCACTCCTGGGGTCTGCTCTGCAGGCTGCTGGGTACATCTGCATTAACCCCAGTGACACAAGTATAAGCCTGGATTTGCACAAACACCTGATGGAGCGCGGAGTGTTGCCGTTGTGCTTTTCGCTATAGCTATTTATTCACGCAAGAACAACAACTAAAAGGTTAATTTGTGGTTTTGAATGAGCTCAGGACTTTGTAAATATGATGGGTTTGTCACTCTGGAGGCCAAACACAGCCCTGTTCCCTCCTTTCCGCAAAGAAAACTCAACGCAGAACGACTCAAAGCCACCCGTCTCTTTGACTGCTTCAACAACAGGCACAAGCATCAATAGACATGAATCTCACACTAGAAGAGAGAGCCAGAATAGCTTATTTTTAAAAATGCATCTGGGTCAGTAGCTGCCTCAAGTAGAATAAACGGGCTGCATGAGTGAGTACGCCCTACAGAAACATCACTCTGTGGACCTAACTCCTGCTGATGAGGACAAATAGGCCCTTTTAGAGGAGGATTTTTAAAAGCGCAAAGTGATTCGGGAATACAAGTCCCAGAGGTTTCCTCAGAGCCCCGGGAGCACAACCTGCAGGCGCTTGCTAAAAATTCTGCCCTTAAACCGTATTCAGCTTTGTAATTTTGAAACCCCTGGTGATGCTCAGCCCGTGGAGAACAAGTTCCAGCAATTCATCTTGGCTTACAGATACCATCTCTTAATCAAGGACTTTCAAATATCTAGAGTCATCAATTAGGCCTCCAAACACCTCAGTTCGCTAGAAAGAAACGGTCACCTTAATGACACGGGTTGAAATAACCGAGCGGCGGTACCAGAGACGCCGGGATCAGTCGCAGTGACACGAGGCGTTAGAGCCCAGCCCGGCGGCCCCAGCTGAGCTCCTCTACTCAGCAGCTCTCCCTCCCCTCACGTCCCTGCAGCACCGCACGAGCCATGACCTTTTGCAAAGCCCACCACGCGCTGCACGGGGAGCAGGCACAATTCCACGCATTCGCACAGGTCACTCTTACGCGCAGTAACGAAGCTACCTGTAAGCATCAGCACGTATGTCTTTGCACTGCCAATTAAACAGAACTTCATTGCAATTACCCCTACTAAGCGGCCTGTTCCGGCTCCGGGATCTGCTTCGCTGTCTCTGAAGTCGTGACCTCCGGAGCAGACGATAGTAGTAAGACGGTCTCCCAGAACTTTTCCTGCTGTTCATTGACATTTTTCTGTCTATTTTACACATACACACATGCAGGCACAGGTTCACTCTCCCCTCTGGCAAAGTAGCAACAGTTCCAGCGTTTAATTAACAGGAGGTTGTTCTGTGCAGTGGAAAGGGAGAGGGGGGAAGAGGAACTCTTCACTTTACACATTTAAAAAGAAAAAAAACAGGAAGAAAACATAAAAAAGACAGAGAGAAACAAAAAATAAAAGAACGCGGCACCGGAGTACATGTCTCAGCAGAGGGAGGACTTGCAGCAAGCAAGATAGACTGTACTAACAATTCCTGCCCCCAAAAAGATAAGCGTGCTGGAGTTGGAATAGGAAGTCAGAGTTGGCCTGGGCTCTTGAAACATGAAGAAAAGGCTGGAAGAAATCCTGGACTGGATCGTCCCCGCTGGACAGCAGCATCCGACCGAGCCGCACTGGAGGAAAGCAACGCCTGCTGCAGGACAGCAGCGGGGCAGCCCACGCCTCTGCCTGCCGCCAGCTGCGCGCTTCGGGATGGAGTGCCGGGCAGCACGGGCTGCAGCAGGAGGCAGCTATGGGAGATGGGGCAGGGAAGGGTATAACCATCCCCGAGCCCTGAGACACGTGTTAATAATCATCGTGGAGCAAAAGCCCCGGAAAATAAAGTGAAACTTGAGAGGGGAAAACTTTAATTAGAACTTGAATGAACAGAGCTCCAGACTCCCCTGGAGGCCCATTTCCTTTCAGCGTTCAAACTGAGTTATAGCACATCCCATGAATTAGAGAAAGAGCCTATTTACCATTTGGGTTCCGATGGCAGTGAAGATTCTGTCTCCGGCTCACATTGCTCAGTAAAATTACTTCGCATTGGGCAGAATTAACGCTTTAAGCCATGGAAGAAAAGCAAAAAAAAAAACAGAATAACCAGACTGAAAATTGCACTCCACATTTAGTGTGGAAAGGTCAGGAGCGAGGCGACTTGTCCACATTCCTCCATCAAAGCTCCTTCATGTGCTGGCACAGAACGCGCTCTGCAGGACAAGCAGAGAGCACTGCTGAAAACCTGAGCGGTGGCCAAGGACTGATCGTGCTGCCACTTCTCACAAGTTGGCAGATAACAGAAGCATCTCTTCAGAGTGGGGTGAACTGGAAAACAACGTTTGCACAATGCCTCCCTGTCCCGTGTCCTGGTTTTGTTCTTTTTCCCAGACATTTGTGCTAACGTATCTCTGCAGCCCCAGGAGCAGGCAGGCCTGGCTGAGGACTTGCTGTGTTCCCCAGATAGCTGGAGCTTCTTCAGAAGACTGAAAGCTTCCCCGGGTTATACCGAGTTGTACCCACAGTAACAAGAGGCAGAAACCACCCGACCTTGGTTCCCTTGGCATGACATCTCCTGTTGGTGCTTCACGCAGGAAACAAAAAGCGTTGTAGTTCTACTAAGGTGCGTCCCTTCCTTACCACTAAAAATCCACCACTTTCAGCATTTTGTAAGCTCATATAGTCGTGAAAAACATTAGAATTTTATAAAACCCGTGTTTTCTTATTTACGTATTGCGTAGAGAAAATATGATATTCATCAGCTGAGAAAGACCCCTCCAGGACAGGAAACAAGCCTCAGTCTTTAGTAAAGTCCATGCCTGGTTTTGAGGCCACACGTCAGGAATTCAGCAGCTTTTAGACTGCGCAGGAACGAGCCAATCACCGGGGCAATGACAAGTTCAGGTCAAGGAGGGAGCTCCAGCTGGACAGCAGAGGCTCCGTCCCATGCTGCAGGGGGATGCTGCACAGGGACATTCCTCTGCTTGCACCCAGCCCCACAACACATCGCAGCAAAAAGGAGAAGGCTTCGTTTTACTACATGTCTGCTCTCATCTTGTTATCCAGATTGTTGGTTTTTTATATAGTTGAGTAGATGAAGACACAAAAAATAATATAGAAATGACCAAAAACATTTCCCAAATGACCAGAGACTCATTGTGTGCAGTTGATTCAGTTCGTAAATAGAGCCAAGAACAACTATAAGAAAGTGATGGGAAAATCTCAAAATATTGAGGTTCAGTGGCAGATCTGTTGCAGACAAGAAGCCAAATACTCATGTCCCTCTCTGAGTTTTGGTTTCCTAATAACTGAGCTGGTAGCTCAAGAGAAGCTTTTTACTATTATGCTTTTATCATTAGAAATGTCTTTAAAAGAGCCGACCCACTTTATTTTTTAACTCTTCATTCCCAAGAGCAAAAAAAAGGCACTGACAAAACGGAAAGTTTAAACAAAGCCATTTCAAAAGCTCATCCAAATTCAGACAGTCTAAAAGGGTAAGGTCCACCTGGGTTGGTTTTGCCTAATTGGAACCAGGTGGCTCATCCTCAAAGCACCTGGGATGTGGGGGGATGCAGACCAGCCATCCTCACCTCAGTGTGCAGGTGGGAATGATCAGGAGATACAGGACGGTGGCCCTGCTTTCAGTGCACGTTCACTCACATGTACTTAAGCATCTGTTCCACGTTTAGGGATATTTTTGTTAATCAACCTAGTACCTTCAGAAATGTTCATGCAGGTGACCATAAAACAGGAGAAGTTAATGAGGGACTATAAACTATCATAACAAGAGAAAGCAGCCCTGCAATAAAAGCATAAGCGGTTGGGAGTTTTGTTCAAGTTTCGCCAGCTTGCCTCTGTCTCTCTCACTTCAACAAAGTTTTTGAAGGTTTTAAGTTCAGATGCCGCATAGCAGCAGGCAACAAAATGAATGACCCATCTGGGAGGGAATGTGACTGCTCTGGACCTTTCCAATTAATCCACCGCTACTTTTTTTCTTCCTTTCTTCTTCTTTTTTTTTTTTTTTCTTTCTGAAAGCCACATCCTGACACAAACGCTCTTTTGTGTATAGCAGAATCTACCATTTGCAAATGTTAGATATATTAACTGTTCTGGAGGAAAGCTGACAACGTTAGAATCTATCTGTACAGCAACACATCGCAGTCGGGCTGTTCCCTCTACGAGGCAGAGGGATGAGCTCAGTTGCTGGGCTCTACTGAACCTCTCCATAGAGGAGCAAATGGAGCCAAACACAGCGGTGATTTTGGGGTGCCAACACTGAACAGTAACCTAACCCATGAAATTAAATGCCCACCAAAGTGTAACATCTCAGTAAAATATCCAGTTTCAGAGGAAGGTTAGAGCACTCACAGTCAGCCTCGCGTCCCCTGTCACCTACCTCTGTTAACCCGCTTATAAGCCCTCTCAACATTGGATTTCCTTCACTCCTTTACCAAAACTAACAGCATGTGAATAAATTGTAAATTAGCACCAAAATAAGTTCTGGGACGGAGAGCAGCACAAACGTGGGTTTGTTTGCTTTGACATCAAAAGGAGCAGGCTGCTGCCTGAGGGTCTGCTCAGCTACAGTGGGGCTGCGGGGTCCACGGGGGCTGCTGGAAGACATGCCTCCCGGGGCTAACACTCGGCTTTTTTATCATTTGTTTATTGCTTTGTGCTGGGAAAATAATGACTGCATTTCAGAATGCACGTTCCCAATGCAGACTCTACCATTAAACCTCTTGCTTTCCCAAAGGACTTTACAGGGAAACAATCATTCCCCTTAAATCCCTCAGACTCCGTGGCGAGGAACCTGAATCCTTTATTCTGAAAGTGAGGGTTTCATTGCTTTGTTGAGGGCGCAGTCCTGGCCCCACGGTAAAGTTATGAGGATACACTGATCTGTGCACACAGGTAACTAATGGCCTCTGAATTTACCTTCTGGAAGAGAGCAGCTTTAGTTCATTTCATTTCATTTCATTTCCCACACTTATTCCGCAAAGAACTGAACAGAAGCTTTCAAAAGTTAGAAAAATAAAGAAAAAAAGAAGTAGTTGCTTTGCATTGGCCAATATAGAGGGGAACAGTGGACGATGGCTGAATTTCTAATTAGCGTTTGGTCAGAGAACTGCGGATCTACCAACAAGAAGCTGAAAAACATCCGAGCGCTGCCCTGCTCTCCGTGTCACATATAAACACACTTCTTCTGAAGAGTGACAATACTTCTCTCGCGGTTCGTGGCAATAAATAGGGGAGTCATCTCCACAAAGCATCAGACTTTTCAAACAAAAGATTAATACAAGTGTTCCTGCTGGATCCTAGTCGCTCTCCGGATTTGCCTGCTTGGATTTGCTCACAAGCTCATTGCGGTATGCAGCTCAGCACCCCGCGAGCTGGCGGATTTCCAGGCTTATTGCCTCAAGGCTACCAGGGATATATAAGCTCATACGCAGAGCCAGAGAGGAAGGCAATTTCCTTTGTATAAGGAGAACTTAACTTTCAGCTCAGCTCTACTCCTACCAAAAGAAGTAGAAAAGGCCTGGATTTCAAGCAGCAGTGTAAAAGAAGTTTGTGCTGAAAACTGTTCCACTCCATCCTTGCTCACGTCCCGGCCCCCAGCAGCTTGGCCTTCAGGAGACCTCCCCCCAGGCAGAAAGGCGCTGTTGGGGGGTGGGGAGGGGGGGCCCTCCCTGGCGAGCTCACTTCGTGCAGTCTGAGCGGGGACTTCCCTGCTCCCAGGTACCACCTCCAAGGAAAATGAAAACAGAAAGAAAAAAGGAAAGAAAAAAGAGCAGCTAAAGAGGCAACACAGTCAACTGATTCCAAGTGAGAACACTTTCCAAACAGGAGAATATTCTGAAATGCATTAGAGAAATCAGTAAGCCATACTTAACCTAGCAGGCGGGCTGGAGCCAACAAGTTAAAAATCATAAAAGTTAGAAGGAAAAAAACTATTTTTTTTTTTTTGTTCTGGTAGAATGGACTTGATTTGGAAGAAAAGAAGCAATGTAACATCTTCTGATTTTTAACTCTGCTCCTTAAAAGCCTTCAGTGACATATTTGAAGGCTTAAGAAGGAAAGTTTCATAGACACAATAAATATAAAACACTATTTTTCAGTATTTTAATGGAAAACAATGATTATTTTAAGGTTGCATAGACAAATACATTTCCTTGCCACCTTAGGTGGATGGTGTCAGCTCTTTGATTGCCTCGCAAGAAAAACAGCTCACAGATTGGGAAGCAGAACGAGAAACATTTACATTAAATTGAAACACAGAATCAATTGTTCTCCATTCATTTGTTGTGTAACAACTCTGTGGGATAGTCTTGCTGCCTGTATGGTGATGAAATCCAAATGTACGTGGGAAAGTTATTTTATCCAATATAGATATTGAATGATATGAGTAGAAAAAGGGAAAAGGAAGAATTTAATATTAAGCAGGTGTTAAGGCAGTGTCGTACGAGTTACATCAGAGCATGAATGCTTTTAGCATTCCCTGCCCACAGGCCATTTACAATCATCATGTATTTGCTCTGGCAGTGCCTGGAGATCCCAAGGAGATCAATGTCATGTGGCTGTGGATGATCCCTCGTCCAAAGCGCTCCCAGCCTAAGGAAGTGCGCACACGATGGCCCACGCTGCAGGCAGTAATCACCATGCCCAGAAACAGAGGATGGAGCCCTGAGAGATGTGAGCGAGGCCACAAGGGAAGGCTGCAGCAGAGCTGGGCCTGCACCCACACCCCTTGGTCCTTGCCCACAGAACTAAGCAGGCTTCCTTCTCTCCTGTGACAATCCCCTCATGACAAATAGGTATTAAGCGTCATGGTGTCTTTTTTTCTACAGTGTATTCCATCCAACAGAGCACTGATGCTTTTGCAAATACTTGTTCAGCTTTTCAATATACTTGAAACGTACATACATTTTCTTCTTCACTCAAGTAAAACAAAAATTTCAAATGAAAGTGCGGAATGTTAAGTAGGAAAGTCAAGTATTTGGCTTTTAATACATTATGTCCTGACTTCGAGGAACAGTCATCGTATATTTGAAAAATGTGAACAGGTATCATGCGGGAAGATGATAGAAGCAAGAAAAGCAGAAATACAGCTTGGGAATTTGACCTCCACCTCCCAAGAAACCTGCCAACCAGCCAGCTGAGCTCTGGACTGCAGCATTTCATTTCTCTGCACAGCCAGCAGCTTCTTGACAGGGGAACTTTGGTACAACGTCCCAGCTCCAACCACAGCAGGCTGACAAACAAACACGTTACTCATGGTGCTGTAGTGGGTGATGGAGGACACGTGAAGGGGCTCACGCAGGAAGGGCTGCTTGGTCCCCAGGCAGGTTACAGGGACAACAGGGAATGCCAGGGCGCCTGGGAACCCCATCGGAGCCGTTTCCTGCTCTGCACAACAAGCTCCTTACGGCAAGAGAACAGGGAAAGGCCCAGAGACTGACCTCAAAGCTGAACGCTTCCTGACTGCTTCCCGGTAGAACAATAGAGCTAAAGAACACAAACTTTTTCAAATCAGCTTCCAGCTAGCTAGGGGAGACCAAAATAAAATCTTCATTTACTCTAGATTTATTTACATGTATTCCTGACAACAAGGAATGCTCTACTCAGACAATTTGGTTTATAACCTGATTAGCAATTGCGCTAATAAAATGTAGGAAGTCCAAATCTGTCTTAAGATTTGTGCTATCATTTCCATAGACCTAATTAAGTCATTTAACACATGGACTAAAGGAAACCGAAGAAGAAACTTTTGCCAGAATCAAACATCCAATGCCTCAGAACAGCTTGCAGCTTTAAATAACCCAGGAGGGAAAAAAAAGCAACACAAGCGTACAATCTCCATTGTACAGCAAAAATTCCCATAGCAAACCTCACAGCAAAAGGAAAAATCTCGCACAAAAACCCACATCAAACAAAGCCCTCCACACTCAGATGGGAACAGTACGACACTTCCTAGCACCATGCGTCTTCCACGAGTAGCTGCTGGGAGGAAATGTTTGTTTAAGCCTGCTTATTCTTCACAAAAAGCTTATTACTAAAACAAAGTGTTAACAGTGATTCATTGAATGATTAGCAGAGTAACCTCGGCTCTGTGTTTCCAAAGATCCCCCATTTCCTTCTCCAAGACAAAATTCAAGCAGCGCTCTGTGGTGACCTCTGCAAGCCGACCCATGGGTTTGCTGTGAACTCAACTTACAGCCAACACAGCCGCATTCAGTGCCGCTCCTTTATTCGTTCCCTGAATGCAGCCGAGCCAGCGCTGCTATGCACGGGGTCACCTCATCAGCCAGACTAAAACAAACACATTTCCTTGTCGCAGAGGCTGCAGCCATAAAGCATTCCCTCCGGCAGCCGGCGCGGGCTCAGTGCACAGGCAGCTCGGCAGCACCGCGTGCCGCACCAGCTCAGCGCTCCGACACCGCTGCAGTGGGAGAAGGACAAAAGTTGTTGGGATTGTCCCGAGATGATTCCCATCAGCCTTGCAATACCACTGCTCTGAACTGTTGTCTGTGCAGCCATAGACAACGATGGGTTTTTTCTCTCCAAATTTGTGCTAATACGAACCACAGTTACCACATCGTGGGGTAACATTTTCCCCTCGCCCCTTGCTATTATTTTATGAATAGCTTCTTTCTTCAAATCGAAAGTTGTGAAATAAGTTCTTTGGTCAAAAATGTTTGCACTGTGATTTCAGTTAGAGATACAAGCACTTCTAAATGTAAGTAAATATGTTTACTCGTATTTAGTAAAAAGAAATATAAGTAAAAAGGGAAAAATGATTTTTTAGTGTAAAAATCAAACTGGAACATGCTCATGATTCTCAACTTTACTATCAGCAAATTTTAATAAAATATCACCCTCGGGTTAGGAATCTAATTATGAGATATAATATAATAGTAAATTATTGTAGGAAACTATGTATTCTCTCTTAACTTTGATGAACACACTCACATAACCAAAGAAACTAATTCCTAAATGCATTCTTATTTTGAATTTCAGTAGTAACCTTGCTGCCATGCCGCTGCAGGGAAGAAGGTGATGAAGGTTTGGCATCACTGGCTTCCTACACCAAATCTGTTGTTAGAAGTGCCAGCTATTTGTTGTATGTTCTAATGGAGTGGCTCTCCTATGTGGAGTGCTGAGAGGGCAGGAAAATCCATCAGCGGCTCTGCAAGCTGCTGCGGGGCATCGTTAGCCTTCTTTGCATGGAGGCATCATCTGTCCTGACTCCAGGTGGGGAGAAGAGTCTTACAGGCAGGTTAGCAACTCTGTGCACAAAACTTTACCTAATCTGGGGAACCCAGCTCACCTCCCAGCGTGCATAACAGGGGCACGTGAGATACACACAGCTCTGTGAATCAAAACTCAGAGCGTTTAATCTCGTGGTAACGTCACATCGAAGGCAACATCTATGCTGACAAGTGGAATGAAAGATTAAATGTTTACACATGCTATGTAAAACTTACTTTTTGATTAATTAATAGATTAGATACCTCTAATTCATGTTTAAATGCCTGATAACGATCTTACATTCCTATTACAAATCACTGATGTGCGTACACACAATTCAAACTTCATTATCCATGTGACAGATTATTTTCTTCCTTTCCTTGCCACATAATTTGCAAACTATTCTACAAGCGTAGTTGCTTGTTTTACTTTTTTGGCACCAGATTACACTTTTAAGGAATGTTTCTGGCAAGGATGTTCTTTGGCCATCTCCCTTATCAGACTTGCATGACAGCACATGGCAGAAAACACCATCCATTTAAAAGCATACCCCGGTAACAAGTTAAAACACTAAAATGTAGCTATTGTTTTTAGAGACCGCTTTACAAAGCCAACTGGAAATCCTTCTATCAATTTTTAAACACCATTGTGAGAGTGGCTTGTTTTAATCTTCCCTCTGGCATGAAGTCGAAGCACAGCAACACAGCCCGACTCTGAGAGAAGTTATTCACGGTCGGTATAGCCTGCAAAAAGTGAGGACCCTATGTGAAACAACACCAGTGTGACAAAGGCTCTATGTGCCACAGTGCGGATGGATACGGCAAATGTGAAACAGCGGTGACACCAGCGCTCACCTCCAGCCCCTGAGCATCGCTGTGCCATGACCCAGTCCTGCAGACCCACACACCGGGAGACACAAACCTCAGTGAGCTCACAAAGCCCCTGTGGAGGTTGGGTTGAGAAATAGCACTCCAAAGCAAGATGTCAGAAAACACCTTGGAAGTCATGCAGGTACTCACTCCCAGTGACGATGCAATGCTCTTCTATTGCAGCATTGGTTTGAATTGAAGAATTTCTGCTTTTGTCCTATTCTTCCTACAGATCTTCCATTCACAAGACTAACAAGTCTATACCAGCTTCATTAATATGCCTATAATATTTTTCTAGGGAAAAAGCTCAGCAAAAACTCTTCCTAGTGAATCAATACCCTTTATTCTTCTAATACTCTTTCTTCTACTGGGTTATCAAGTCTCTTCCCTTCTAGCAGCTGCGAAGGGTTTCCAGTGATGCCTGACAAACTTGTCTTCATGCTCCTGGTACATCCACATGGCAGCAGTCTTGGATAATCCGGTGTTCAGAGTTTGTACTATTCAGGAATCAAAATGATACTCCAACACAAAGAAAGCTGACGTTTAATGTTAATATTTTTCTCCTGCAAGCACAGTACAATCAGCTCTCCAAAGTAATGTCAAATGGAAATGATTTAAAATGGGAAATTTTGTTATTATTCTTGCTGAGCACAAACAGCAGGACAGAGCACAGCAAGGTTGGCAAGGGGAAGTACAAGGGGGAAGTACAAAAACTATGGGAAAAAGACAAATAAGAAACAAATTTGATTAATAAGGAGGCAATGCTGATTGCATGGTAGATGAGGATGGATGGCAGAGGTAGGGATCAAAACTTCAGCTCCTATGACAATCAGGAAAAGAGGTGAAACCTTTCATTACGGAATGGCAAGCCCTAATCAAAGCAGCCCACCACTTTCAGATGCCCATCCTACTTCTCCCCAGCCTTCCAATTCAAGACCTGATCTCCAAAAGATGTTTCATAGGAGAAACTCATGTCACAACCCAATAAAAATATATACAATGGCATTTAAGATGAGAAGACAACTGGAAAAATTTCAAGTTTTCTAATGCCTGTTTGGACTTTTATTCAATGTAATTGGGTGCCTCGAAACAGTCTTCCTGGGAGACACAAGTAATTGTTCCTAATTTACAGAACACGTGGCCACTCATGGACAGCAATGCAGGAATCATATTATTTCCTTATTCCCCATCTTGAAAAAATTAACTTGATCTTTCACCTCCTTGACTTTACAACAACAGGTACCTCTGCAGCAAACGTGTAATTCTCTGAAAGAGAACTGATGATCAAATGGAGAACAGAACCGGTCAGTACTTGCAGTTGTTCACTGGAAATGTTCTACATAAATTCATGATTTTCTTTACTGAAGTAAATCAAACATCAGCTACAACTGAAAATGCGAGATTTCCCAACAAATTATACAAAGAATGAAATGTTCAATGTGAATTTGATAAAAATCACAACTGAGCGGCACCCAAGCCATGCATTCATAAATACATCAGAGCGGAAAGAGCCCCACCAGGCTGCCCACTGCAGCCCCTGCAGGGTTCTTCCTCGGCAGGAACTGTACAGCCGATCTTTGCTAATCTCAGTCTCACCCAAAACTTTACCTTTCTCTTTCTAAATCCTCCCCAGGACAAAAGTAGAATCTCTTCTGAAATGTAAAGGCTCTGTAATAAAATTTAGAAACAACATATGGTACAAATATCAAGCGTGAACATCTCTTCCCATCTTGTGTGTTTCAAAGACTGTGCAAACAGCACTTTTCCCTCGTTTTGATCCTGCAGCCAAAATGAGTCATCTGTGAACAATTATGGCTCTGGCAGGGGCCTGACTGTTTGAGAATGAAAGGAAACACTTTATTATTGAAATGAACAGTATGCCAAGCCAAGAGGCGACTGTGGAGATATGTTAAGAGTCCTTTGTCCTCCTTTAGCCAGCAAAATGGAAAGCAGTGGGTACAGCACTCTCCTCTCAGATGCCCCACAGCACCTGATTTCAGTACGGGCACTGCAAAAGCAAAGCCCGAGCTGTGGAGGAGAGCAAGTATGTATCTGACCCAAAAAGAAACAGGGTCTCAAAGCAGGAGGCCTGGCTTCAGAAAGTGTTGGTTATTCCTGGCTTAGTCCTCCCAGAGGAGCTACGAGCGTATTAAAGGAACATACAGTCAGAGGCCACAGAGCTGAAATCCAAAACTATTAACAGACAGTTGCTGAGAGTTTGGTACAGGCTGCGTTTAACAGGCTCTTCTGAAAGAGAATGAATGGAATTCCCCTTGATGAGAAAAAATAGCAACAGGACAGTTTAGCAGGGACACTGATCTTCCTACTGGCAGCTCATTTTAAGCACTGCTACTATTCTGTTTTTGATGCCTACTGTCAGGAGGGGATACGTAGGATCTCTATGAACTACAGAGAAACAAATCATTTTCAATACATTCTCATCTTTCCTTCCAAGAGCAGCCTGCAGAGGCAGGAGGAACAATATGGTAACCCTTGCCCAGAGCCTACAGACTATTTAAAGGCTGTTAAGGTTGATAGGATGACAGGAGAGAGCAGCGTACACAGAACTGCAAAAGGAACGTGTAGGGCAAAAGGTCAGGGAAGAATCTGGGAAGAGCACGTTTCACATTCTGAACTCAGTCCCAACCCCCAATAAAAAATATGTTTGAGGAAGATCTTGAGATTAACATCCCGATTCCAGCACACCTCGGGTCGGGGCATCAGCCGAACAATACCTCTCACTGTTTCAGTTACGCTGTGCTTTGAAAACCTCTGGAACAGATTACACCACTGTTACTGTAGCTCGGACAGTGCTGGTCCCAGCAGGACGGAGTGTGGCAAGCGGAGTGCCAGGCTGAGGCAGCGTGCTCTGCACTGCGCGGAGAAAGCTGTGGAGTGTGCAGGCTCACCAGTCCAGGAGGCTCTGGGTAGCCAAGGCTAATATGCAAAACTCCGATGAGGGGCAGAGAACATCTACAGGCACTGTATTTGTCTTGGTAGTTGAGCGCTAAGCAGTAATCAGCACTGGAAAAAGCCTTATTCTCCTCTGTTCAGAGTCTCGTGCAGGTCAGGAACCCCACACTTATGTATGAGACCAAATGCAACAGACCCCAGAACCCGAACTGAAGGGATTCGGGAGGGCCCTCCTGGCTCATCACGTAACGGTGCTTCTGCTCTACCAGAACTCATTCTACCCAGAGATACAGATTCCTCCAGGATGAGCTCAGTCAGCATAAGACATCTCCATACAAACAAGACAGTCAGTCTGGCAAACACTGACGAATCCAAGTGGTAAAATACTTAACAGCAGCGCTGAGAACAACACGACAGGAACAGGGAATTTCCCTAACGCTCATTCTTTGCAGTTCCATGAAGCACCCTGCGGTTACCTTCTCACTGTAACTGGTAACACAAAACAGAGGGCACGATGGCAGGGTTATCTCGAACCTCACCTTGGCAGCAGCTGCAGCACTGTTTTGTTTAGGAAGTGCCACTACACGCTTCATTTTGTAATACGGGTGTGTATAAATCAACATCGTACAGGGCCCAGTGAAGGTGCCGTGCTTCAGGTCATGCATTACCCATAGACTTGTCTCAGCTTTTCTGAGCGCTCCTGTAATAAATGAACCCTGAGATCCATCACTATTTTGACTGTTCCAGCAGAAATCGGTTTCAAATTGAGCCACAGAGCTCAAAGACAATTGGGAAGGTCTCAGACTGTTCTGAGGACACAGAATAATAAAAAATTGCTGTCGACGCAGAGCACAGAGGAATGCAGAAATGAGGAACCCTTCTCAGCTGAAAACGCCAGCACCGCTAAGTGCCATGTTAGCATTTCTGCATCCAATGGAATACTGCTATGTTCTGCATACAGACCTGCATGCAAATGCAAATGAGAT
>NC_034424.1:8233442-8316732 GCF_002078875.1 Numida meleagris | reverse complement strand
ACGCCTCGCGGTTTCTCCTAAAATCTGTTTTCCCCTTTAAAAATCCCCGCAGGATCTCTTTGCGGAGCTGGGAGAACGGATGTTTCTTTTCCCCCCCGAAACCAGGAGCAGAGCTATGGCGGCCAGGCCTGCAGTGCTCGGTGTCTTGGCTGAATGTTGTTCGCCTTTGGCATTAAAAGTCACCTGGGAAAATAAACACAAGGTCACGCTCTGCATTTTCTGCACGCAGCCATTTTCATACGCAGATTCTAAAGAGTGTTCTTTCAAAGTGACCTCCGTTCTTCCGGGAGGGAGCGGCAAAAGCAGCAGGTGGGGAGCAGAAGGTTTCCAATTGTTCCATTTTCAAATTCTCAATTTTCTCCACCGCCGTGGCAGCATTTCCTTAAAACACTTCCAGCTTTAAAAAACCACCCAAACCCACGCACACATACACACACAAAGCAAGCAAGCAAACAACAACAAGTGAACACCCCCTTCAGTTTTGCATTAATATTGAAGTACGAGATGCGACAGGCAGGGAGCCAGGCCTGGTTGAGATAGAGGCCATGTGGCTCAGCTCGGTCCAGGCTGCACCAGGAGCTTCAGGCACTGCAGGCCTCACTGTGACCGCAGGCAGCTCCCTATCCCATGGCCGTGCAGGCGTCCCACACAAAGAGGCAGAGCTGGACTGTGGTTTGCACTGCATTACCCCTTTTTGTTCACGAAAAAGGAGTCAGTCATACGCAATGCTGAACAGTCTGAATTCAAGTTAGCAAATCTCTCACACACGTGCTTCATTTCAAGAATATGACTCGTCTCAATAAAGGCTGAACACCATAGGTTTCATTACTTCCATCTGTAAAAGCACACAGTCGTAACTAACTGTGCTCAGAGTCTTTCATCCAGATCCGTTCCTGGCCACAACAGGGTTTGCAGCGCTACAGGGTAACTTTCCCAGCTTTCCAATCTGCTTTTTCCATGCATGCTAAAATCCATGAGGACTTAATAATTGCTAATCCAATGACTTTAATACTTTCCTGCACACAACTGCCTTTAATGTGCTAGCTATCCCAGAGTCCTACCCAGAACCTAATGTCTGAAATATACCCATTTTCTGAAATACGTTGCATGCAGTAATCGAATGCAAAGCACATCCTGTGCCCAAGTTAGCCTCTGTAAGGAGCAGTGTGTGACGTGAGGTGGGAGCTGAGGCCCAGAGGTGGCAGCTCTGGTGTTCCAGCCTTGCTTCAGTCACCGCAGGACTCGAAGCATGCTGTTTTCCCTACTCAAAAGGGATCGGAGAAGGATTTCAGCTCATAAATAGTTATGTGTCTTATGGCTGCAGTGCCATCTGGGAGCCTGAACAAGGTATGAATCAAGGACTTGTGATGATGCCTGTCTCTAAGTAACCTCCCAACCCCCCGGGGCCATTACACCCATTCCCAGATGATTTTTCCTTCCCTCATTGGCAGAAGCAGCACCCAGTGGAAGCACGCCGAGTGCTCCCCGGCTCAGCCTGCCTCAGCTGAAGCAATGCTATCGTTCGCTCACCCTGGTGCAGCACACTGACTGCAGCCCCAGCTCTGCTCTCTGCATGCACAGAGCACTTCCAAAATGTGGAAAGATGACTAAGAAAATCTCACTGAGCTGAAAGGAGAAAAGAGAGAGCTGGAGCTGCTGGCTGGCTGCCATTCTCTGCACTCCGCTTTTTCATTTTTAGTTTCTGCTCTTTGCTGGAAAGTTTCTACTTATGCTCTGGTTTCCATGGCAACTGCATTTCTTGCCTTTCTCCTCCAGCATTAAATTTTTTATTTGATTTCCCTTCTTCCCAAGACAAGACTTGCTTTTCCTTTTGAACAACAACAGAAAAAAATTAAGTGTTGTCTTCTCTTTGGTTGCTGACATTTCTAAAGGAGGTGGGAGAGGCTTTGCTCCCAGACTGATGGTGCATCCACATACAACAGCGGCAGAGAGATAATCTTCAAAGCAGGAATGCTGGGGGAGTCCCCTGCAGTGAGCCACTTACCAGAACTATCCTACATCTAACAAGGCTGCTACATGCTGCAGTGCCAGGTAGCGAGGAACCCAACATTTAACAACAGTGGCTCTTTCTCTTATGAGGCCTGACCTGGCCTTTTTTTCTACAACTTAACATTCTGGGTTGTTTTTTGTTGTTTTTGTTTTTGTTTTAAAGCATTACTTGTGATTTGCGAGCAGTCTCAGGAGAATACATCAATAGCTTTAAAATGTTTCTGCGCAAGGAATGCAGTCTCCAGCTCTGAGCTGCAAGGGCCTTGCAGTGCTTTCCCTGCCACTTGTGGCTGTGCTGGGAGCGGCGCTGGGCAGAGCCATGCACAGCCTCACACAGGGCACAGAGACAGAGATCCCCCACTCAGGGAGCTTCCCTTCATTAATTTCTCTTTCCTTTGCCACATCAGGACTGAATTCATCTGACAACCTGAATTAAGTTGAGGCAAAAACAAATTATCGGAATGGCAAATTTGGATAAATTTAGTCACGTGGTTTTTCCAGGCTTTAGGTTTGGCTTAAGCAGAAATAGTTTTCATGCTGCAAAGCACGGAAATAATACAAGTTTTCATTCCATTTCACTGTGAAAGAGTCTGTCCACATCTATATTCTTCAGCACATTCAGGCCATAGACCGACCCTCCGGTGCAGCTGTAGATTACAGCTTTTAGGCTCATCTTTGCTTGTTGGGATTTCACAGTAAATTTTTTCAGGGCTGAATAATTAAAAGAAGTAAAACTATAGCATTTGGCTCACATGGGAACACAAACAAATCTGCCCATGGGTGCTATCTTGTTTGCAGCACATGTGCACAGATTTACATGTTGGATTGAGGCTTAGTGCTCTGTTTAGATTTGTCATTATTCAGTACTGCAAGCATAAAGTAAATTACTACATAAAGACTGAAAGAAAACAACTTTATAAGTGAGCTGACCTTATGATCATCCGAATAATATTATCAACTCCATCTTACATGCCACAGATTCTTATTACTCAGGAGAAATGATGGACATGGGTAAGAAGTGAGGCGTTCTGTCTTCCTTACTTCCCTCCTCTTCACGAATTCCCTCCTCCAATGAATAACAAGGCCAGGAATTCATGGGATCTTATAAAAATCTGACCATGGTTAGTGTGTTTGGCAGTCAAGCTATTTTAATTGCCAGATATTAAATACATCTGCCAAGACCCACATTGTAAAATCTCATTATGACATGCACTGTGCATAACATCCCCATCCATTAGCTTGCCCACAGGCCAGATCCCCCAGTTTAACCAAGAATCAGGAGAAAAGTTTTCCACCGCTAAGTGTTGCTTCCCTGAGCTGTTGGATAAGGGAATGCAAAGAACTGCTTTAGGCGCAGCCCGCAGACTTGCACCATTATTTTGCCTTTCGTGTGGCTCTGGACAGGACTCAGCTGCCGTACGGAGGTGAGAGCATCCAGGCAGCCCCTTGCTCGTCTCCTCCTGGTTTAATGAGTTCCTGATCAGACCACGGACAGCCTCTCCGTAATTCAAACACCAGTGTGGCATGATTTGTTGGCGGTTGTTCCTCATTTGTAACTCCAATGAGAAATGCTCATCAGTCATTAGAGCTTTCTAAAACAATGCTTTGAGATACAACGATGAAGAGGCTTCAACGTGACATGTTTTTGAACGCATTCAAGTTTTGCACATAGAAATCCAAAGGATATCCAAATAACAGGTCTGAGAAGGGCTGGGAATCATGTATTGCATGCACTGCGTAACCTCACAGCACCTAACTACTCCCTCAATGAAAGGAATGAACATTCCTTCACTTAGTGCACAGGCAAGAACGTTCTTTGCTGCAAGCATTAACGTCAAACTCTGAAGTCATTGCAGGGAAGGAATGGCAGTGACACCCAGATGAGGAGAGCATGGAAGTACACCACGATGCTTTGTCCTCCAGGCATTCTTTTGATTGAACACCTTCATGACGGGCATTCTGCTGACAGAATCATCTTGAGTATTCTGAGATATGTCTTCATACAAAGACAGGAACAAATTGTTATCAAACAGCACAACCAGCTAGTCCCCAGCGGGACATCAGAGTCTCTGGAGGGAAAGAACATGACTGAAGGGGGTTCCCAGGTGGCTGCACTCTGTGTCTCCGCAATCCTTATTGTCCTCATTATGCCCTCTGCCAAATTTTACAACTTTTTTTCTAACTGTACTGTTACAGAATCACAGAATCGCACCTTCCAAATAACATCCATATTTTAATTGCTCTCATTAATTTCCTGGAGTTTAATAGAACACAATCTTAAGTCAATTTATTGAGACAATTAAAATTTAGAAAACAAGCTTCTCCGTGCTCCATAAAGCACAGCAAATTTATTTGCTGCAGTCAGTAAAACTCCGCTGCCTAAAGCTGTGCAGTAACTCAGCAGAGCTCGAGCAGTAACCGCGGGACCCTCAAAGCTCAACGATTCAGACAATCAATTAGAGCTCTGTTTGGACCCTCAGGGGCCAGATGTAGAAGCACCACAGGTTGAAGTGGCTTCTACACCTGAAGAAGCAGAGAAAGATTCAGAAAATGAAAGCTTAGCAATAGTCTGGGGAGTTGATCACTTCTTGTCCAGCCAGCTGTGCCCAACAGTTACCAGGAGGTTTGATGCAGTCAACGTTGTAGCATCCAAAGATCTTGAAAAATCAAGAAAAAGTGTAACCTCTAAGACTCACTGAGAAACAATTACCCAACAGAGCACCATTTTAGAGCTGTACAATGACATCCTCTAGTACCTTCAGGTCCTACACCCAAAGACAAAGCAGAAATAGATACTTCATCCACCAAAACATAAATGGAAATAGCTGGAATCACGACAAACTTTTAAGAAGGCTGCAAGCACTGCGTAGCCCACCCTCAAGCTCTGGTGCATATATTTTCTCAAGGAAATCCCTTCATTCAAAATAGACCACCAAAAAAGAGCATCTCTTTAGACTGCCTCCAGGAAGAGATGTCACACTGGATCCTTCTCCAGTTACTTATAAAACAATCAGTTCTTTGAAGCTATCTGTCTTACAGAGGTAATTATTAATTGGTCTGAATACTAATAAACTTGTTTTATTCTCTGTATAACCATACTGGCAGGTTATAAATTGCAAAAGTAATGCTACACCAGAGTTCAGCTTTCTGCTTAGTCACACTTTACTGCTCCAGCACTGTACAAAACAGCCCCCGCTTTCATTACTAATAAAACACAGCATTAATTACTCAAACTAAAAGAGGCCTTGAAAATGTGCCCAACCAGCCAAGCAGTGCACCATGCTGGCTTCTGGCTTCCTCCCTCCCTTTCCTTTTCTTTTAAACCCGTGAGGTAATCTCAAACCCCTCACTAGTTATTTGTTTTAAGGCAGCAGCACCACATGTGGGTTTCTTCCACCCAAAGTCGTTGTTCAGAACCTGCAGAACACAGCGAAAGCTCCATTTACTGCATTCCTAACAAAATAGCCGAGTTGATGGCAAACAGTTCATTTCTCTGTCTGCATTTCTGATGAAGAATAGCTCAATTTTGGAGATTCAGTCAAGCAACCAAAATGTTTTATACCAGGAACAATTTTGATTTCAGATGCATAGTGCTGGACTGGAGATCTCTAGGTACTTCCAGGCGTTTCTGCTCCAGTGCAAATAAGAAAAATCCTAGGGTTGTTAGTAACAGCTGGAAATCTTTCTTTCCCTACTCCTCAGTGAGAAGGATTCCAGCTTCTCCCTGGATCCAGGCTTTATAGAAGAGGCAAGTTTTTGCGCAGAGGATGGCTGCACATGATTTCATCCTGGCAGTTCTCCAGAAATTTGCTTCAAGTCATAATGAAATCACAGCAAGTTTCTGGGAAATTTCAGACCATGTCCCACTTTTGGGACTCCCCGTGACAAGCTGAGGCAGGGCTCTGACAGCATCCACCTGTATTCACCTCCTTTCAAAATGCCTTCTGCCATGAGAGGAACCAGGAACAAGCCACAAAACTCCTTCAGAGAAGTACAAGCACGACGGACGAGCTTTCCACCCATTCACGACGGGAGTATTTAAAAGCTCCTGGGCAACAGTCCAGCCCATTTGGCAGCACCGCATTAATAAAGGAAGAACACATGGGAGAGAGAGGCACATCCAACCAGCACAAGAAGCATTCTGCATGCTGGGAACAGGATGTAGCTGAGCTGCTGTTGCTGCGTGCCCACTGCAGAAGCCGTGTGGGCAGACCCGGCACCGGCGCAGGAGCCACGACACCTGGCCAGCACCGCGGCCTGGCCATGGGCAGCCCCAGGGATCTGTCCAACCTTTAGTTACTGCCTTGCTCACTAAGAGGAACTCTTCCCCTTTCTAGAGTGCCTTGCCACTGTGGATGAAAACAAATACGCAAAGAGGAGGGTTTGGATACTTATTTTTTCAGCTGCCAGAGACCACCAGAAAGGAGCTTTTCTACCTGCCAGTATTTTCCTGCCATACCTCACTAAGTAAGAACATAATTGGTCTGCTGAGCCACTGTGAAGTCAGTTTTCCAGTTCTCTGAGGCAAACTGTGATAGATAATGCAGGTGGGATTTAGAGCATTGTTAGAACAATTTCATGTGAGAAGATTCCAACTGCAGAGATAAAGTATTAGCTACGTATTAGCTATTAGTATTTTATAATCATGGAGTTCCATTTTTTTTGCTAAGAAAAGCAGAGCCAAGATTAGGATTGGCTCCAAAGATTACACAGTGTGTGGTCTTTGCATCTGAAGAGCTCTGCAAGGCTCTCACTCATGTTACATGAATCACTTGAACAAAGTTAGATTCAGAATAATATTTATAAAGCTAAGATCAGCAGCCCTTTCTGCAATCACCTGAACACAATCACCTCATTCACAAGAACCAGCTGAAAGCTACGCTAATCAGAGAGACATTCAGAAAACGAAGGGAGGTTTACAGTGCACTGTTACATGGATTACATGATGAAGAAAAAGTTGAGGAGATGTTACAGTATTGGGAAAAATTACAGTTTCAGTGAACATTTCTCTTACTAACTTATCTGTTGCAAGTCAGCAATGTCAAGGTTAAAGCACAATGATCAATAAATATAAAACACTGTTTTTACAGTGAAGAAACTTTCACCCCTCCGCGGTGATTAAAGGTAATGCTGGAAGGCTTTGCTATATGCAGATGCCATCTGAAGAACCAGCCCTGAACACTCAAATGAAGCTGAAACAAAGTGGTCGTAGCACTGCTTTCAGAGTGGTGCCTCTTAGCTCTGGCAGTAGAAGTACAAGATCCTCCTGTTCATAACGTTAGGGGGGCTTCCTCTAAAGCCTGCTACACACAAGCAGAACTTTGGGCTAACACACATGAATCCCACACACCAGGTAGGTCACCTGCCTTACAGAGCTGACCCATGTGAAGCTTTTGAAGCCACCCTTCCTCCGAGCGGTGCCTGCACGCTGCGGATGGCTCTGTGACATGGCCAAGGGATGCAGGGAGCAGGGGAGGCAGCTGCTGGTGATTTCCCATATTTCAGTTTGGGTTCTGTACTACAGTGTAAGGAAACAAGAAGATGGGTAATATTCCACATGTTTTTAAACAAATCACGGGATTTGAAGGTGAAATACAGGAAATCGCGTATTAGGTGAGACATCTGGCAACTTGTATTTCCAGATGGATGAAGAACAGTACAGAGGAGTAAATGGCTTGCCCAAGGCCACAGAATGAAACGCCACATCCAGAGGATTTGGCTGCAGGAGATAGGCTGCCCTGTTATCTGTGTGACTGCTTTTCTCCATCTGGCTTTGCATCTTGCCTGTCCTACAGCCAAACCAGAAGTATCACAGGATTAAATAAATGCTGTTTTACAGAGTGCTGCTTCTCCACCTCTCTAGGTTTGTCCTTAATCAAGAAAGATTTTTTCACTCCTACAGTGCTCTGCACTCTCTGCTCCCTTCGCACGTCACCAGGTGCGTAGAGCAGGTGCCCCTGCCTTGGTATGCTCAGGAGACACCTGCAGGCTGTGACCTCTTTGTTCACATGATGTCAAGTCCAGATTCCATGAAATGAAAATCCTCCGGTCAGAGACTCTGAGTGCCCGGACTCCTGTACAACTCAAACACTTTGCGGGCGGCCGCTCCCACCTGTAACACCGCCACAAGGGCTGTAAACCATCACGGAATCTGCTCGTGTGTCAGTTCTTTCATGTTTATTCCAAATTATTTACACCACGTTACACATTGATGATATTTAGCACACAAAACTCCATTAACAGGAGTGATGTGCGCTCTAAAATTACTTGCTTTCTCCTTGGTTTCTATAGAACACGAGGAATGATGCAGATGGCTGACAGCAGTGAGCAGATTATAGTGATAGCTGTAAATTTTGATGACTGCTATCAAATGCATCATATGGCTTACAGTACTAAGTAGCAATCAAAATAAAATATTAAAAAAAAAAAGAAGAAGAAGGAAAAAGGAAAGATTTCCAAGCTTCCTCGGACAGGACAGTTTGCAAAACAATTTGCAGAAGGAAATCTCAAGCCATACTGAAGCACTGGTGCCCACCTGCCATAAGAATTAAGTGTTTAAAAGGAATACACTTGCTGTGCACCAGACAGTGGTAACAGCAAGGAGGTTCAAGGCTAGTCCCACATTAAAGGGTTTCATAAAATAAGATGACTACTTCAAATTTGAACAGACATTGGTTGTCTGAAACCACAACATGAATAAATCTGTGAATGAAGTATATCTCCTGTGTTCTAGCCTGAACTGTTGACAAAGGGAGATTTAAATTTGGGTGTGGGAATTTTACTACCCAAGAAAGCCAGGCAGGGATCAGCTGCGTTAGTCAGACAGACGCTGGGCAAGCAGCTCCAGTGGCACTGGGCTGAGGTTCAGCTGGGCAATCACTGCTCCCCAGCCAGAAACCCATTGTGCTGCACACTGCTCTACTCAGAGAGAAGCTTGGTGAAACCTGAGTGTGCCATCACTCACACGCTTTGCTCCACCCCCAGAGATGAAATATTAACGATATCCTCAATCTCCCATCACATCTGCCTGGTCAAACTTTTCCCTGCTTTTGAGTTTGCTTTTATCAAGCTGCCGAAGATACCGCGCTGCTCTTCTTCTGGGAGGGGGAACTGGGGAGGAGGGGGTCCCTAAAACCACGTGGATAAAATTACAAGAAAATTGGTGATCCCATACACACTAAGACATGAATCTTCCTGTAAGGATTTCTTTTTTAAGAACAGACTTGTTCCATCTTACTTCCCCCCTCAATTCACCCACACAAACTATTAAAAGCACAAGCTTGCATATATTATCAGTATTCTCCATTTCTTTTTAATCCTATTAGTAATTATAATCATTTTTCCAATTAATACTACCATGAAATCTTTCTGTGAAAGACTATAAACTACATACATAGCCTGCAAACATTTCACATACTGCAGTTTGAAAAACAAACTGTCCTAATCTGAACCGCACTCTCTTCTTTTCCAGTGCAAGTTATTATGCATATCTGAAATATTACTCTTCAAGAATTTCTTTCCTGGGACACCTATTTTCAGAGCTTGACTTTAATCTGCCATTTCATTTCTTCCATATTGTCCACAAAACATTCTGTCTTAGTTCTATCAGACCTTCGATTGCACAAGAAGTACAAGGCTCATTTCCAGTGATAATATCCTTTGCCTTCAATTCTGTGCTACTTCAGTAAAAAGATGTAGTCTCAAAACAAGGGATCTTCTATGATTCTATGATCTTGCTGTCCTGCCCTGGTGCCAGTGAGGTCAGGAGCAGAAGCCAGAGGCGCAGCACAGGGTTAGGTAGGAGTACCTGGAAATACATGTGTTGTACTCCTGTTGAAACGCTGTGCCTTCCAGATTTCCTATTTGGTATTGATGTCTTACATATGCGTTTATAAATATCTTTATGTGAAAGGTTAAGGAATCTCTTCCTAGAACAAGACTTTTAGGATGTAATAGCTTTATGTTCTACAGTATGCTTCAGATTTAACCTATGGCTTTTCTCGATGTACCCGCAGCTCTTCCAGCTTTCTCTCCTCCCACTGAAGGCCCACGACACCAAGTTACCCCAGCAGTTTGCCATGTGACAGTCCCCAGTAATGAGAACCCTAGAAAGAAGAGCTTAAACTAACTCTTACAAAGGCAGTGTATGTCTTTGGTTCATGGCTGAGAGGATCACTAATGTGGTTCTGTGCTTATTCTTCTGCAGTAACGCTTGGCACAGCACCGACAGAGCAGTTAGAGTTCACATAGCAGCCTTCCCCCTCCAACAATGGCAGCCTGGGCAAGGGCAGCCAGGCAAGCAGGGAAGGCCGGTGGGTAGCGCAGCGTGAGCCTCGGAATTCATTTTCAGCCAGCAGCACAATGCAGGGTACACCAACAGTAACGTACACAATCACTACTATTTTCACCAGGTTTGATTTAAATGTAGCAGTTAACTGTTGTAAAGCCCTAACCCTAAGGAATTAAATGCCAGAATAATAAAGCTGAAGAAATACCACAACTGCTTGATGCTCTTTTAACAGCTCAAAAGTTGTTTTGCTTTTTATGCCTTACAGTGGGAACAGCATTGCTTCAGATATTGTATATCAAAGAGAAAGACACTGGAACTTTGTAAAGATGTGCTACCTCAAAAGACAAGTTTGGAGGAAGAAGACAAATGAAATCAGCTGACTTTTCTTTGGAAAATAATTTATTCAGTTGAAAATCTGATTCTGACCATTGTTCAGCCACACATATATAACTGCCATAAAACTCAGGCTGTATTTTTTCAATACTGAATTCCCTAGACTGAGCGTGCAAGGAGCTGTTCCTATGCAGTGCCATTACATCTTGTTCACAGCAGGAGCGGCCAGGGATCCTGGCTCAGGGGACTTCAAGACAACCCACCCCAGAGCCAGGGAGTTAGCACAGCCTCCCGTGAGGAGTGCACGGATGTAGGTTTAAAGCCCTTGAGAGAGAAGAGCTTTCACCATTTCCACAAGGAAATCCTAAATCAAACCTGATTTTCACTTCCACAGCTGTTCTGCAAAATGGTCTCACATAGTCTGAAACAGAGACCAGGAATTCTCTAGTCCGTTGCCCTAGAATATTCCACTTTTTCTGAAGTCCTCTCAATCTTACTGCTCCTTTTCTGTTTAAAACACTGGCTTCTGTGCTTCTTCTGATCTAAATGAAGGTAAGGTAGCAATTTTTTATCCTGATCTTGTTGTCCTATCTGGATTTTATCCTGCTTTTTTGATTTTCATGGTCTTCAGGCAAGCACCAGAAGCGGTGATATCATCGCAGGAGGCGGCATCTATTCAGAGGAGCTCAGAGCCAGCAAAAATACTCCCAAGAACACAAAAATAGTTCCTATTACATTTTACTCCTTGGCAAAGGAACATTAGGTTACATAAAAAGGCAAAAGAAATAGTTACCTCAGATACATGCAAAGATCTTTAATGTTCATGGTAGTGCCTCAGCACTCTGGTTCACATCTACAATCTGGAAGCCTATATTCTAGGTAGGTCAGATCTGTCTTAAGTTGAAGCTCGCTAAAAATCTACTCATCTAGACTCCAAGCATCAAAGTATGGAAGAGGCAGCCACATTCTCTGTGAATTAAGTGAGACCGAACTCCCAGAGAAAGTCTGACAACAAAGGCAGGCAGGAGAAGTTGAAGTGGAAGAAAAGAAATCTTTGTGGATTCCTGAAATTAAGCTACAAACACACAATGGTGGTACTGCATTGGCAGATTGCCACTTCAGCAAGAAAGCACTCTTTCCTAGAGTGAAAATGACAATTCTTCATCTTCAAGGAAACAAATTCTCCAATCTGCTGACAAAAATAGCACTGAGATTTTCCAAATTCCTATAGGCAAGTCATGTGGATTTCGCTCTCCATGGTAAAAGGACAAATGTCTCCAACAATTTATTCCTTTTTTGGAGGTGATGGGGAGAAAAGAAAGGGAAACGGACAAGGAGGACTACAAGAGAGAAGAAGAATGGCTATGGAGCTAACTAGGAACAGAAGGTCCGATATAGCAGCAATACAATGATAAAAGTTTAATTCAGCACCCCTTTACAGAAAGGGGATGACACATTTAAACCGTCATGAGGATAGCTAGATTAGAGACTGAAAAATGTGAGAAATTGCAGGATTGAGGATCATGCAAGCATACTAGCAGCAGGCAGGCCAACGAGACATGCTTTGCAGCCACACAGAATCACATTAAAGGAAGATGGAAATAACAACTATTGATTACTATTGATACTGAGTCAGTGCTGCCAAAGGCTAAGAAAGCCTTCTGCCATGCCTGGAATGGAAGAGAAGTTCAAAGGTCAGGATTTTATTCCTTAGGCCCCTTCGTTAAAATGGTCATGTCTGGCCCATGACAGATTAATAAATGGCAACTGGGAAATCTACAATTGCCAATATAATTCCACCAGAAAAGATCTAGATGAGCATTTATTATTATTATCAGCAGCTATGAATGAAAAAATAGCTTTTATATCCCCATAAGTGTGATCATTACTGGAAAATGTCATTTACACTCTTTCATGTAAGACCTTTCAAGATATCTAATTGTAAATAAAATGAGAGACACACTCTTGGCTTGCACCAGGCATACTGAGACCTTAATCCTATATCCTGTATCCTAGGAAAGTACAGCAACTGCCAGCCAATGGACTGTACCGGTGCCGCTCTCCAACAGGATCCAGACATTCCTCCTTTGGCCTGCAAGACTTTTCCTGATTCTAGCTTCACCAAAGAAGGGTTTTTTGTCATTAAAAGTGTCATTTTGATGACTTGGAATTTTGTCACAAAAATGAATAGGTGAAAATGTCTCAAGCTGCACTAGAGAAGGTTTAGATTGGACATTAGGAAGAATTTCTTCATGGAGAGGGTGGTTGAACAATGGAATGGACTGCTCAAGGGAGGGGAGCAGTCCCCATCCCCAGGGGTGTTTGTGGGACTGAGGATGCAGCACTAGGGGATGTGGCTTAGTGAGGGGACTCTAGGTCAGGTTGTTGGTTGGACCTGGTGATCTTGAAGGCCTTTTCCAATCTAGATGATTCTATGAAACAACATCTTATTTATTTAGTCCTACTTCTCAGTGAAGCTGGAGACAATTACAACTCTCTTCTGTGTTAGAGGAACATTAGCTCAAGAGGTTTGACTGCAAGGAGGTCTGCTAGATGCAGGCTCTTCTCTTGATTATGTAAAATTGATTTAACATGATAAGTTTAGGTTGGACCAAGTATCAGTTACATAAATTTACTGTTTCTCATCTACAGGTACTAGACATTGCTCTTAGAATACACAGAGCCACCTGAAATTTACACACGCAGTTTAGATACAGTTACAAGTAACATTCCGACACAAAAGAGAAAGCTAAAAAAACAGGTATTTGTCAAAAATAAATAATAATAAGGCTTGCAGCAAATGAAGTCTTAGAGATGTTCTCTGCAGATTTCTCCTTGGAACAGATGACAACAAACTGAGTGGTCTGACTCACTGGAAGGAAGGCTGGCGTTTTGTGGAACATCAAAATTTCATGTGCTCCCTCAGCTAACCCTGCCTTCTGTAGACACAAGAGTCTGACTGTAATATAACCTCCAGGAAAACAACCAACCAACCACCTTCTAAAATAACATCATCAAAAAAGTTAAGTATGTGCTAATAGTAATGGGTGAGAGTGGTGGCCATCAATCCTGCTGGCGGCAGGCCTGTTGAGGTTAAAGGCATGGCTGCAGTTTTCTCTCCAGTGATTGAATCCACACCAGCAGGTCGTTAGTGAGCAGGATTTAACAGGCTCACAAACTACATCTTGTCTCCTTGAAGTGGAATGCACCATTTGACTGCTGGACAAAATAGCTGTGTTTTGGCTGAGATAACATTCTGAAAAAGAGATTCCACAATCAGGAAAACAAGAGTTGGGAGAGCTCTCTTCAAAAAGATGCAAATCCAAAAACATACGCAGTCCTGAACTACAATTACATTGGCACGGCACAACATTTGTTTTTAAAACCTATTGTAAAACTATTTCTAGACAAAAGAGCAAAAGACAATCATTGTTCCAACTCTGCTCATTCCTTCAGGCTCATTAAAGACATTCTGAGACAGAACAGCTTTTGATCTCAGGCATTGCTACAAGGCAACTGCACGTTTCAAATGAGACATTCATTCCTAACGAAACAAAACCTCTGTGTAAGTAAAAAGTCAGCCCCTGAAATGCAAAGTCCTTAATTGCTTACCTTTTAGGAGCAGGTCAAATTTTTGGAAGTAGTTTCTCAAAGCAACTCACACATTCCATATTGACTGTTGTGCTGCAATACACAGCTGCAAAACTTGCTGATTTATTTCCCCACTTTGTGTGCATTCTGAAACTGAGAAGAAATCCCATACAGGAAAAAAAAGAGAAGAAAAAACAACCCCAAAACCCACAGGAGAAGCACCTCAGCCCTCAAGCAAAGCACAAAAAAGTTTAACAGGGGAACAGAGAGGAAATCCAGGCATAACTGAAAGTTTAGCTAAGAAACAGCCCAAGCGAGCTTGCTCCCCTGCCCGTAGTCCTGGCTAAAGGTGCCTCTCCGAGCAAAATTCACTGAGACTCCCAGCTCCTCGGAGCAGATGGTATTCACACATTATTCCCCACCAGCAGCATTCCCTACGCCAATCAGGAGGCAGCACTGAAAAGCCAAGCGCTTCCCAGACTCTGTTACAGTTTTCAATAGCTATAGCACAAGATGAATGACTCAGAAAATGAATAAGCAGGGAAAATAAAACACGCCTCTCTCCCAGTCAGAGGCACAGGCAGGCGGTTCAGCAGCTCAGAGTGTGCTCAGCACCGGTACTGAGTTGAATGCACCTGTTTTTTCCCTAACTCCTAAATGCTGATCACACTTGCTGTATCTTTACTTTCCATTGTCAACGTAATCTTGGGTTGGAAGTCACAACAAGAACTCAATATTTGTTTTTTATTTCAACCGTAACAGCTACAAACATTTGAAAGAGTCAAAAAAGGACGAACTCTATGGGTGGTCTTCCAGACAAACAATTCCCAGTTATCTCAGTGGAGCCTCTCATGCACGCTGAATCCATCCATAAATATCTCTCAGATTAATACCTAACTTTACAGATCTTGCAAATGATATAAAAAGAAAAGTTAGCTCTGAGGTAGTCTCTCCTAAGCAGAGCGATATTTCCTCTGGTTCTGTCTAAAGTTTACCAGAAAAGTTTGAATAACAATAAAATAAGCACATCTGAGAGGTCAGAGAACTTTGAGGTGAAGCATAACTGTTACCCAAAAGCTGAGAAAACGAACCCGCAAACTATTCCCAGCAGCTTTGTTTGGCTGATCCACCACTGCAACTGTCTCACCCAGGGTTTGCTCTTCAGTCCTACTGCACAACTCGATGCCTGGCTTTTCCTGACAGCTGCAAGTGACTGCTAAGGGACGATCTGCTGAACAACACAAGTAACCCGTAAAAGAGTTGCAGAGCACTGCCAGTTTGCTCCCTGTATGGGCTTCCAAAACATACCAAACTTCTCTTTATTTTTACAAGAGAAAAGACTGCAAGAAGATAACATTGCATTTAATGTTCCTGTGCCAGCTCTCACTGCAGTCGACATACAAAGCTTTTATTGCTGCCACTGAGAAATTAACTCTGGGTTCGCCAAAAACGCACTGCAGTGGGATGAATGGAATCAGTGAAACTATTCGGGGCGAGCAGAATTCTTGCAGGTCCCCTCAGACACTCTCAGATCTTTGTCTATGGCTGTAAATTGATCCTGTGCATTCCTAACTGACACATGAACTGTGAAAAACTCTGAATCAGAGATGTTCCCTCTGCCATGATCAGTGCTCATTTCTGCAAACTATAAGACCAGTTGCAGAGACAACAAAACGCTGTGAAGCATGGTCTAAAATTTACTATTATTATTTTAAGTCAAATATGGATATTTATTTATTCTGGAACAGGTAAGAAAACTCCGCTTGCATCTTACTTTCCTTGTTTCAACACACTGAGCATCAGCATTTCCCCAGCTTGGATAAGGGCAGGACCTACATTCAGAGGCATCAATCTGCTACCCACGCCATGCCGTGCCCAGCAGAGGTTCAGCAAACAAGCCCTCATTTAGTGCTACAGACAAAGGAGAATGGTTGGTGTTACTGCATCTACCGCAGCTGTCTACCAACTTCCCAACTACCTCTAGACAAATATTTAAAGGTGTAAAACAAATAGAAGCTTATCACGATTTGGTAGGAAAACAAACACTTCTTGAAGCTTTCTTTTGGCAGACATTTTCTGATCGCTGCACTAGGCTCTGTGGCTGCCAACATCGCTGACTACTGACTCACTTAGCAAGGCATCTGGTGGGCCTCCAAGTCTGTATCAGCAGTAGCAGTGCTTTGCAATTAAATCTTCTGCATGTGCTAGTTCCTTGAAGATGCTCAGAGGGGAAGCACAACTCAGTGTAAACATTATCACCATAATGCTCTAACTGACGTGATAACTACATGTGTGGGCTGAGAAACCTCCTTGACGAATATCCTAATCAGACACAATAAAGAACAGTACCTATCTATTCTTTACATCCCTAACATACAGCACATTCGTTTGGCGGAGATGTAAAACATCAGCTGTTGTCAATCCCTCCAGGCACCACCAGAACAGGAGGCTGCTGTTCAACATGGTCATAGTTTCATGTATGGGATTGCAGCAACCCTTGCTAAAGGTCTCAGAAAAGGCCTCACTGAGGACTTATGATCTCCACTGCAGATTCTCTAGTTATCTGCTACCAGAACTTTCTGAATTTGAAAGTTTCTGATCTGCAAATATTCACCTCTCACTGAATTTACCTCTCCAATAGCAGGCTGGAGCTGTAGAAAGTTCTCTGTGAGACTCATAGCTGTGCTGTATTTAGAAGAGAGGACTGGAAGCCTTTGCTGCAATGCCATGCTTTGGAGTTGATCTTTGTGGGAGCAAAATGAAAGAGGCTTTGAAAATGCTTCACTATGAAAAATCCCTTTCCTTATTACCGAAAAAAAGAAGACTCTACTTTAACTGTTTCCACTGTTTCCAAGTATGGATGGTTACGTTCTATTCATCCAGCACTCCTTGGTGATCTCATAGGGATGGCTCTCCCCTGTTACCTGTTACCTGTTACCTGTTACTGTCTGGTGGGGTGCTTGCTTCTTCATCAGCTTGACCATCTGCAGATTTCAGCAGTGAGAGAAAGGAAGAGACTGCATGCAGTGGTCATTCATAGTTTATTTCTAAACTTGGAAGTTGTAGAATGCATTCTACAAACCATTCCATAGTAATCTTGTTAATCTTTGGTCTCCAATTCCCCTGGAGTTCTGTGCCTTTTTGATACTGTTGAACAATTCACTAAAGCTATACTGGACCTTTCCATTTCACCACATACAGTAAATTATACTGAAGTTTCCAGAGAGTGCTTACATCTATTTTTCAATCTTTCTCTTCATTGCCAGAAAGTTCTAGGGACAATAAAGAAATCCAATTACACCCTCCTACCTATTTTAGACACTGTAATGTTTGCTCTGCTTGCCACACAGTCACTGACAGTTCAGGCAGATTCTATTTCCAACAATGATCACGACACATACTTGGATTATTTCTTTAGAGTACACTCCATATTGGTCATACAACTTGTGAGCTCCTCAGCAAATGATGTTGAACAGTGGCCTAATGTTACCTTCAGGGCTAAGCTGTCGCTATTTCGGATGTTCTCCAATAAATAATGCTATCACGTAGGACGTGTTGTCTGAATTTGTCACCACTATTTCTTATGTGCAGATACTCCACACTGTCCTTGGCCACCAAGATTTAACTCTCTTCTTCCATAAAAAAAACTATTTACTCCTTCCATTCTACCATTCAGCACGGCACATCTTCTATATGAGTTATGAGTTATAGTTAGAACCTGTATACGGTACTGGTAAAACGAAGAGAACTTCAGCACGCTATAAAGAGAAGGACTGCCACCCAAAGCGTGTCTGCTGCTTTTACGCACAATTCATCAGAATTCAATCTGCGTCTGTCTGCTCTATGCAGTACACTGGCATTCATCTTCCCCTTTCCAATTTTTCCTGCCACCAAGCACGCGCTTCCTTACTTCTCTGTTCTCAGAAGTCATGAAGATAGACACAGGATGAGAACCATAACTGAGAAAGAAGAATGATGCGTGTCTGTCTCAATGCTCAATAGCACTCAGCTAGCTCAGCCTTGAAAACTGAAATTCACTGAGTATGATTTTATGTAACTGCTTTAACCAAAGACAGACCTCGCTTATGTAATGGAATATCCAAAAAAACACTTTGCTAAAGAATCTGGTTACTCAGAGAGGTTTAGGGCAAATACTTCTAGTACTAATATGTACTTTGGCTTTTTAATGCATTGAATCAAAGAGTTCTTCACAAACAAAAGCAAGCAATATCCATGCTGGCTGAAGTAAGCAGATAAAGAAGCTCTTTCAGAGGAACTCTCAAAAAGACAATTGAAAAGATTTCTCCGTGTCTCATTTTTAATCTTATGTTTGTCCTCTCAGAGATCGTATCCTCTTTAGAAGATGATCATATACAGTCAATAATGCATACACATGGTCAACGCAGTGAAATGAAGGCCATGGTGTACACATGAAATGGAAGGGTGCTGGGGAGCTGCTGGCTGTGCCTTGGGTGCTGCTGGCCCCACAGGCCCCAGCTGCATCGCTGCCCGGTGCAGCTCCTAGCCATGCTCGGGGCCCCTTCCTGTTCTGAAGCAGATCTTTGCTCTCTAAATAAAATACCTCAGTCCTCACTTGCAGCAGCCATAACTTGCAGGTCTTGTGTTCCTGCACAAGTGTGCTAGTAAACTTCACATCTAATCTACATCAACTTCTGTTTTCCCAGTCTTTGCTTCTGCTTTTCTCTCTGCCAAATGTGATCTTTAATGCACTTTAAGGTGTTGCTGAGGTTAGTATTTCCTTACTGCCCTATAACATCGCTTGAAGAGTTTAACTTACCAACAGCTTGGCTGTCATTCATGCAATCCTCCTGGCTCACTGCGCACACCGGAGTTTGAAAAATACATGCCATGGTTCTTGTATTATCAAAGCACAATGGTTTAACACCATTCCTTTGTGGTACACAGTTTGTATCTGTGATTCACCCTCATGGTGTAGGGAATATGATTCCTCTAAAGCCAATCACTGAGATTTGGTCTGCAAGGTTGTTCCAGAAGACATTGTGCCTTCAAAAGCCTAATAACTCATTCACAAGGAAATAGTCAGGCTACACAACGGGATAAATTCAGAGGTGATAGCAGTGCTCACTATAGCCATAAAAACTCTCATTTAAGCAATTAGAAAACACAAGATATGCACAATTCACAGATATTTTATACTCGGGAGTTTGTACACAAACGCAAGCTCTTATAAATCTTCACCAGCTCACAAAAACTGCCGAGTTGCCTTTCACTCTTACAGCAAGTGGCCTCAATACAACAGAAATCTCTAGTTCTGATATGTCATCCCTCTGAAAAGGGTAATTGAAGGTTATGGTTTCAGAATCAGCACATTCTTCAGCACTTTTCTTCCAAAATAAGTTTTTCTTTTTCTTTTTCTTTTATTCTTCTTCTTTTTTTTTTTCTTTTGGTGAAAAGAATCAAGTCAACCCCTTTCCAGTACATTAAAAAGAACACGCAAAAAGTTTGAGCTGTGAGCCATCATAAAATGACAATAATCCCTCTTTATATTCAGAGAATGAAAAGAAAATACTGGGGAGGTGTGCTGTAATGATTTGTAAAAGCTTTACAAGAACATGTAGCTTTATGTGAGCCCTTATCTTAGGTAAACACAGAGAAAAGTTACAAAACTTTGTCCCCTTTCACCAGCACCAACATGGATAGCAACTTACCAAGCTCGTGTTCAAAGCAGTGCGAGTACCACAGCTCAATGAGGGACCACAGCAAAAAAACCCAATAACCATTTCACCCACAGATGATCATCTTTCATTGTATTCCAGGGTCTTTTGTGTCAAGGCAACTAACACAGCTGAAATCTCAACACAACATTTTTCAGGACCCTGAAAAATGAGCTGCCCCTCCGGTCACAAGCATCTTTAATACATCTGTGTATCTTTTATACATTCTTTAATACATCTATGAGGTACCTCTGCAAAAGACTGGCAACCCAGGTTGACTGGGAAAGAATACTGTGTGGACAAAGGAGCCACAGCTTTCTCGATCTTGAATATTTCACTAAGGTCCTTCCAGATGACTTTGTATATCTGTCCAAGCAAGTGAAAGGGATACGAGAGGGAAAAGGAGCAATTCTAAGGTGTGTTAGCGTCACGCGTTCTCCAGAACGGCTTTTGCTATCATCAGTGATCTGTTCATTGGGCTGTTCTACAGCAACTAAGGAAGAATGAATGAACTGACACTGAATTCTAAGATCAGGTGTATGGTAAACCACGAAGGACTGTCTAGTAAATCAATAATGAAATATCAGGTTTCACTCTCACAGCAGAAGAAGGAATTTGATTAGACATTCTTGAAGGCAAAAAGGCACTTTTGCAGAAAGCAGCTCAAGTTAGGGTCAGTTCCCAAGACGTTAATGTTTGTCACGTGGGCAACACAGCGAGATAAACACAATAGTCAGCAGTGTGCTCGGAGCAGCTCGGTAGCTGTCTGATAATAAGAGGGACAAAAGACTGCTTTGTGAATGACAGCTGCCAGAAAACCTTCTCAGAGGAAAAACTTATCTTACCAGCATCCAGCATGGTTTTTGAAAAGTTTCTACTTAATGAATTCATGCAAAAATAATGCGTGGCATACCGCATTGATAGATAAATCCATCAGACCTGCACATTGTTCCTGCAGCTCCTGCAGCATAGCATCTCATGCAATTGACCTTCTGACCAACAAATGGTTCAATACACATATTGAATGTATACAATACCTACATTCTAAATTTAGCGAGCCATTTAATCATACTGGAGAAAAAAAAGTTACCCTTATATTTCCCAAAGAATCAAGATACTCTCTGTGACTCCTAAAATCCAGATTCTAACGTTGGGGCAGAATGAATACTTGCTTATATATTTGTTAGCATCGGTCCAAAATACTCATGCATTTCTCTGACAGTCCTAAAACTTCTTGCTGTGAAGGAAAAAACAAGATTCAATCCTATTTCCTAGAGGTATAAGAGGGAGTATAATAAAACTGTGTTTAAAAAAAGGAGAATAGATAATTGAACTTAAATACTGAATTCTGCCTGTGATAGTTTTATACAGTTCAACTTCAGCATGGCACAGAGCCCAAAACAAAGCAATGCTGCCCACTTATATCTCTCCAGTCAACTGTTCACATAGTTTAAATGTTACTTCATTCCCTTAACCACATTCCTCCTGCACAGCTTTAGTTCTACTGTGATATTAACACTGCAGCTGCATCGTGCTTCAAGCTCTAGGTTATCAGCTGAAAATATGCTGTGGGAATTCCATGGGTCGTTCTTGGACCATACGTACATAGAAAGCAAAGCACTTGGTGGATTTCAAACTGCATATAACATAGCACTAAATACATATTAAAGAGCTTAGAATCAATGTGTTCTAAATCATTATCTTAAATTGTTCTCCAAAATGTAAACAATTTCTCGTCCTCCATGCAGTCAATCCACTCTATTAACAGAGAAAAAAAAATTTCCAATTGCAAACAACTTTTCACCCCAATTTATGCCTTTTGTAGGCATTCTAATAGACCAGATACCAGAACATCAGCATGTGGAATGCTATAAACCCAGGGAATAGCTGCAGTTTTAACCACAGATTTTAATTCCAGAGTGAGTTTATGTGGTCCACAGCTAAATATATCCTTCTAAGTAAATTACTCACTGCAACTGCCTTTAGGAAAGCTTTCTGCAGATAAAGAAGCTGTTTCCAAATGCTACGTTTGACAGCACATACAGCGTGAAGTTACATTCTTTTCTCACTGGCAAAAAGACCCCCGAACTGAATAATGTAGAATGCACCGGTTACCCTCCACTCTGCAAAAGCTACCCAGGAGCTAGGTTAATGAGGAAAGCACCAATTCTGCCAGATTCCTGCTCCTCACGATACCCTGTATCTATCAGTCTACTATGTTTATCTCCAAACCTTGTAAACAGAGTGATCTTTAAGATAATGTGAAGCACATTACCACATTCATTTCTACTGATCCATGCAGAAGCCAGTAAAAACACATGCCTAACCCTGTCCTTCAGGAGGATGTGCAACTCAGACGCTCTTTCACTATCCTTTTTTTTCTCCTCTTTATGTTTTCTACTTCTTACCATTGGAGTTTTCCTGGTCCAAGGGATTATCTGGTTCCATTACTTCAAATAAAAGCATCCAACATGCAGTTCTCCATGCAGCAGAGGCATAAAAACACAGCAGTTGCCTAAGCTGATTCACCTGATTTATGAATTAGTGCTGCATCCATAAGAGGCTGTGTTTCTTCTTTTGTATTACATCTGGCTGCTTTTCCAACTAGATGGCTGGGTATTACAGCATGCAGGCCTTTTTCCAGCATCCTCTTAATGCATTATATTTAAAGTAGCAGCAACCTTTTTCTCCCATCCCCCAGAATAGTTACAGCAATGTAACTAGGCTGAGCTGGCAGAGAGCGGAGCTCATTCAGAACAGGACCTGCAAGCGTTCTCCGATTCGTGTTGCTGCATAAAGAGAATGATTGATACAATAAAAAGTAAGTGGGCTTTGACACAGTACAGTACGCACTGCAGAAATGGCACCAAAACCAGCAAAGGTCTTGAGGGTTTGGGGAATGCCTCGCTGAAGCCACCAGTACCCACCCCCTCACACACAAACACAAATTATGTCCTGTTCCCTCCTCCCCTTCCCCCCCCTCCAATCTTTTATAACCCTGGATCTCCTCCAGCAATAGTCTGTTCCTTTACTCAGTTTATAATAAACTCTGCCATTCCCTTGTGTCCCCAGGGCTGTCTTGGAAAGGAAAGAGGCTGTTTGCAGAATGAATAGAGCAGCCACTGCGCACCAGGGGGGCAACTGGGTGACTGCACTGAGCCGCTGGAACTTGCTGCAGCAACAGCCTTCTGCTGGACACCTCCTCCTGCATTCACCTCCTCTGCCAAGCTAGGAGCTGCTGCTAAGCTGTTTTTCTGAGCTAGGGGACAAGTACTGCCTTTGCCAGAATCATGTGGCAAATTATACCTGGTTCTGGAGCTGCAGACTCTCAACAGAGACAATATTGGTTGGTGCTTAGACCACAGTATGAGGAGCCAGGTCACCTTTACTCTGCCACTGGGTCTGCCACCATCTCCCTGATACTTCACATAATTCAGAACTCTTTTATGTGCCTCAATTTTCTGTAATATAGATACTGAAATATGTCTTCTCTCGCAGTAATACAGCTGAAAGTTCTCTGCTTTAAGCACTTTGAACTTGGGTAAATGACACAGTACAAGGACTGAGGAAGAGGACCCATCCCGTCACCTAGCTAGGGAATAAAAATCTTATTTTCTCTGAAGCCATCTCCACAAAATAACTGAAAAAGATATCAATGTGCAGCTATAAAACAAGATGTCTCTCTAAAAGTTAAAGGTATATTGCTCTTACAACAACCCTGGAACAATTCTCCAAATCCAGACTTTCAGGGGCAATTTTACCTTGAGCTTGTGATTCAAACTCTTTCCTTTACACTCCAGCAAAGACATTAAGTCCATCTTGTTTGTTAAGAATTCTGTTGTTTAAATCTAAGGCAAGGATCACTCTACATAGATTGACACTCTACACAGTGCGCTTCGGGTTTGTCAGGGCTGATGACACAGGAACCAAAGGCAGACGACAGTGCAGGGTTTGCTGCTTTGGTGCCCCTGGGTAATGCTTCTGCCTTACTTGCTCACTCTTTACAGAGTCATGTAACTTGTGCTTTAGAGCTAACTCTTCGTGCCTGGTGCTACAAGCTGTAGGCGGACAAATGAATGGCTGGCTGAAGGGAGAAAAACATGCTGTTCTGTATGGAGAAATTAACCTAGCAGGTTGATATGACTCTACTGTAATTGTACCTTACGAAAACATTTAGTACTGTTCCTGAGAATTATGCCACATTAATAGAAGAAAAACTAATTTCCATCTATTTGTTTTAAGTATTGCACAGTATATAGCCTCTATTAAATAATGTTCTGAGATCTGTGCCTTGGTCTAAATTACAGTGCTGCAAACCCTGCGTTCTCTCTCCTAGCACCCTACGCTCCCTATGTTCTTTACAACTTCGCTACCTCTCCCCCTCACTGACAAAACAAAAAACCTCCCTCTTTCCACCTTCCCCACAAAACCACCTACTTTGAGACTACAGGAACATGGCACTCTGCCTCCTAACAGTCCTCCACCTGTTTTGGGTCATATATACAGTCTAGGATTCAGTATATGATAGAAAAAAGTATGTTAACTCTTGACTGACACATACTACATCCTTCCAGTCTGACTTAACCAAAGCTGACCACAGCGGGCATAGGAGGCACTTAGAGGAGGAGAGCCATCCTGGACAGGTCTCATCTGCCCATCCCATACCCCAGATCTGGAGATACATCAACATACACACACAGAGTGACTCATTAACACAGCCACCCTAGGTCACAGGAGATGAACTCCAGGTGCTGGGAGACCCACGATCACCAGCACATAGCAACACGTAGTTCTGTAATGAACGTCTGAATCGACGTGAATTACATAAAGAAACTGTATTTTCCCATGAAATGGATGCTGCAGTTAGATAATGTACTTTCCATAGACCATTTAGTACCTCTGAAATCCTTCGTGTAGCAAGTCAGGAATAATCCAGGAAGGCTAGCAGAACAGCCAAGGCCAAGAAATCAAGATAAAAACAGAGAAAAATAGTGCTTACTTAGAACTCAATGACTGTATATTGAGAACTGATTTGATTTTAATGTCATCAAAATTATTTGCTCATCTGTAGTTAAAGCTCTAGTAGAAACTCATCTTTAATGTGCCAGTCAGAACGATGATAATATTTTGGCTAGGGCAGTATTCACAATTCCTAACAATTGAGCAATTGTCATGAGTTCTTTGTGCGAGCACGGCTCATGCAGCCAGGGAAGTATCTCATGCAATGATTTTGAAGAGAAAGGGACAGTTGGAAGACCAGGGCTTTGATCTCCGGGGATTTTAATTGCTCAGGCGCTGAATGGAAAATTGCAGAAGTGAAGAGGGAAATGATTTTCAGACAAATGGCCTGAATGGTCAGAGGCTATGCTAGACCAAATACCAGGAAATGAGCCAAGCACACTGAACTAATGAGTGTGGAAAGAGAAGTCTAGCTAGCATATTCTCCGGAATACCTATGAGGTTAAGTAGAACGCACAATTTAGAGACTGGGAAAACTGACGTTTCAAGGAAGGAATTTTGAAATGGTTGGAAGGAAGTGGAAATTAAATGTGTTCTGTTTCTATCTAATCAGAGCATCTCTACATCCCACTAGATGGCTAGAGATGAGACAAAAAAAGGAAGCTATATATAATTGCCTAATGTCTGCATGATGTTTATTTTTACACCTTCTACATACCATACTCCAGTTGTGTTCAATGTGTAAAACTCTATGTCACAGAAATTGTTGCTATAACTTCTTAACTCCTGTTTCTTTTCAGTAAAGATGGGAATCATGGCTCACATTTGCCTTTAATTCACACCCTAACATGAAATTGTAAATGAGAAAGATACTATTTACTTTTAATTTCCTATTAACTTCCTGTAAAGCTTTGGGCAAATCAGTTCATCTCTCTCTTATCTGCTACATGGATCAGTATTTAACTTGTTTGTTATTCTCACAAACTAAGTTAATATTTCTGCATTAAGCTATGCAGTCTAAGTTGGAAGTAGTAGAAATGTGGGGATCTTGAATTTGTCTCCAGGAAAAGGATATATTTAATGAGTCTTTTTGACCAGCTTTTGCTAACAGATACTAGTTGCTAATATCTGTGCAAAACCAATTCCTGTAGATCCCTTCTCAGCATGTCACTGCAGCAGTCACACCATGAGAAAGGACCAAGTCAGAGATCGAAAGATCCCTATTATTTAAAATAAAGAGAAAACATTTAAGGCTGTGCATCTAGAAAAAGAAATGAGAAGAGTTTCGGTTGCTTTTCCTCCTGAGAAACGGAAGAGTGGAGCATTATTCTGGCTGCTGTTTGATGCAGTCGTTGTTAGCCAGTGTAAAAGATCAGCGTGATGCCACAGCTGCCCGCCACCACACAGTCCTTCTTTGAAACATAAATTCATATGTAGGAGGGAGCAATGAATGCATGCAAGTTGAAAAGCTAGTGAAGCACAGACCTGCTTAACAAAACCGTCTGCCAAGGTTACCGGGGGTGTTGTCAAAGCCTCTTCTTTTGTGAGGGCTGAATAACAATTCATACCAAGTAACCAGCCTCACTGTTTCTTTGGCTTTACCTGGCAAGTTTTCAAAGTCACTGTTCATGGCTGGGTCTGCTCACATTGAGATCAGCTTATCTTGCTCTGGACAGCAAAGGCAGGGATGATTATACTCCAAAAGTTCATGCCAAAGCCCCATTGTGCTGCTTCTCTGCTTGAACTGTGTCTATCGTAAATGTGCTTGAATATGACACAAGGACAAATTGAAAAATGATGCATCCCGAATCCCCCTGCCTCACCAGAAACTGATAGCAATTCAACCATTTAATTTAACAAATCTGAATGCAACCGGGATCTTCTGGAAGCCCCAGCAGCAAGGCAGCTCCAGTTGCCAATTCTAGCTAGCAAAGGCTCCTGCTAGCACAAGGCTTGTCAGTACTATGACCTATTTTAAACTCACCACTGAAGAACTTTCAAAAGAGAGAGCTGTCTGCCGAGCTGTCCAGAGCCATATGGAAACCTTTTTTTCTCAGCTGAGTGCTTTTTTGGAATATGCATCATATAAACTGGAGCAATAGGACAGACATCCTCTAAGGATCCTTTATTTGGGGAGACAGAAATGGATCCTGGTAAATCAGCAGACCTCTATCTTAAATTTCTCAAGAAAGTGATGCTCTAATCACACATCTAAGGTGGCAACTTTTCACCCAGAACTAAACAAAGCCCCACCACTGGGAAAAACAGAAGGAACAGTTAAATGGAGCACGAAGGGCTGGAAGTCCTGTGCTGGATAAAGAGTCCGTGAAAGACATTCCCTGGGATTTCAGTGCAAGAAGTTGTGGCTGTCGTATCTTTCCCATCGGTGCTGTGTGTTTTTTGTGAACCATTTGGAGGTTTGGTTTCTAAGAATGTCCTCTGGGGTAAGAGCAGCTCAGTATCTGATACGTGCCCAAAAGATGCAACTTACTGAACCGTCTTTGACTTCAGGGGCTTTGTAATAGACTTCAGTTTCTGAGAAGACCTGCCTTGTCCCTCTGCTTGATTCTCCGCCACAAACTACTGGATCTTGTCATCAGTAACAAAAACCTCTAACGAGTAAACCAAGCAAGATGTTTTAGCGTTGCTCGTTCTGGATAATACAAGGATGGCTATGAAAGGAGTGCGCATTAAATATCCTGCCCTGAGATATGCCAACAATCATTGAATGTAGTCAGCATCTCTAAGACAAAAAAAAAAAAAAAAAAAAAAAGAATGCTTTTTTAGGACATTCTTTAGAGGTAACTAGAATATAACATTGCTTCTTGCTACTGTACACTTCAAACTGATGCAAGTACATCTTCAGTAAACTCCTACTGGCAGCTTAATGGAGGAAAATAAAACTAAAGTGGCTCCTGGGCAAAAATTACCAAAGGTCTACAACACAGAGGGTTCTGTGCACAACTCACCAAGCTGTCTGCCGAGATTCCACCCTGGCTGACTTTGCAGATTCCTAGCTATGTTTCTGCAGCTGTCTCCTAGAAACAGGAACAAGAAGCGTTTGCTGTTTTCTCAGCTCTTTTATAAAACTCTGCAACAGCTTCCTTTGCATACAGGATGCACAAGTAACGAATGTATATTTCCTTAATCAGTGGACTGCCTTAAAGAATGGGCTGTTCTTTGCTACTCAGTTATGCAAATGTAACACAGTGGCAAGTGCTGTAATGATATATCATTAACAAAAACGTGGGTGAACTTATCCAAAAGCACTCGGATGCTGACCAGAATCCTGAGGGTATCCAAACGTCGGATAGCAATCTTACAAGGGTTGACTAGATGTTGAAAAGTTACACATAATTCCTTCTTGCATCAAACAAAACTCATATTGACTATCACTTCTGAAGGGTATTTTATCAAACAGCAAAACAGGGAAAATCAAGTGCTGTTTCTTGAAACAGAGAAAAAAGTTTTATTGCAGTTTTCTATGAAGATTCAGGCTAAAATAATTTAATAAATACTGTCCAAAATAATTAATGTATCCTTGACAGTGTCTGCTGGAAAGATAGCCCTGGTTGAGCACAGTGTACATCTCCTTTTACATATTGAAAATCAGCTTTTCTTCTCTCTTCCAGAAGAGAGCTATCCTGCTGCTCTGATGGGATGTGGTGGCACCAGGGCTGTGCCTCGTTCCTCTGGTCTGGATTAGGTTACTTAGGGCTTTTAGGAAATCAACCATTCTTCTGAGTTTGTAAAATTCCACAAAAATAAGAATGGACAGAAAATGCAAATGCGAGGTTTGGCTGCACCTGGGGTTATGTGATCGCAAAGCAGATGCAAGCAAGGTAAGCGATGTGAACAAGGCCTTGAAGAAACAGACCTGTCCAGACGGAAGCTTGTGTCATACTGACTATAAATGGGAGAGAAAACCCACATCCAGATCTCTTCCTCTGAAATCTTGGTTTCCACAGGCCGGTAGATTATTCCCACACACGCATAGTTACAGCACAGAAATACCGTATCAAAAATATATGTTTATTTCTGTTCGCAAGTTAGCACATGCTACTTAGAAAAAAGAAACACAACAATTCCAGACAATGTTTAAGCCCACGAAAACAATCTACTGCACTGAGAGCCATGCTCGGGATCCTCCACGGCCGGCAGGCTGCTCACCTGGAGCCTGCTGCTTCTTTTCTTCCCTTCACTCTTTGTTGCCTGCCTGCTCCTCACTGTCTCCTTTTTGATTATGGATTCAGCTAATTGCTGTCCTTCCAGATCAAGCAGCCTCTCTGCTTTAATAGCTTTTTAGAATGAATTACTCCATATGGTCTTTTGCTTTATGTGAAATCCACATAAGAATGAGTAAAGATTTTGAAGCAACTTTTTTTTTGTTTGTCGCTGTGTCATTCGGAAAGAGAAACACAAGATAAATGACATCTTATTCTTTCCTCGTGTTTCTAATCTGTTTCTGATAAAAAAGACCTATAATGTCTCTTTTTTGAAATATTACTGTCATTCTTCCCCTTTGTTGTTCCCTAACTTCTGATTTCACATTCACTTGTTCAATACTCTTTCTTGCTCTAGGCAGTATAGAAGTATGAGAATACAGTCTCTGTTCTTACTCAATTAGTTTTGCCTGAGCTAAGACTTCAGAAATAGATCTAACCATCTGACATAGATAAACTGTTTTTTTAACCCGAGGTTTCCATGGAATTCTTGAGTTATTGGTGTGGGTATGAAGTACATACTGCAAATCTCATTTCAGACTCTGATAGAAAATTAGAAACTTCACTGAAATGAGTGGGAAAAGGAAGGGTAAGGTGAAAAGGCAGAGAGAATGCTCTTCTTGGTATGGGAGTGCAAGGTTCAAACCTGCCCTCCGTAACCGTGATGAATACAAAATCCTCAATAATCAATCACCTGTGCTCTTTTCCTTTCCTGACCCCTACAGTATTTCTCCTGTCAGTCCATAGTGCTTCTGTATGGGTTAACCTTTCACTTATCTACAGAATGTGTGGGAAACTTCTCGTTTGCCAATATCTTGGTTTATGAACATAGGAAATTACCATACTAATCAAACTTTACAAGAAAAAGGAAGATTTCATTGTAAATAATGGACAGCACTTCGGCCATTCGTTGACCAAGTACTTTGAAGAGCTAAGCCACTACTTAGAAGTCAGCTGTGCATTATGCTCTTTCATTTTTCCCCTTTCCAAGGTTTCATACTCCTCTCCACACCCAAACCAAATAAGCCCATTTCTCTCTGATCCCACGAATACCACACAGGCTAAAACTGGGGGGTAACAAACTGGAATTATCAAGTCTGACCTACTGCAGTATGTGAGTGCATTAATATTCAGCTGCTGATCCCACTGACTGTTACAGCATCATCTGCAGACAGATATATACTCCTGTGCCATACTCCTCTCCCTGTGTAATATTATCACCTTCAGACTCTAAAGAAAAGACTCTATTCCTGCTTTATTAGAGTAACTGAAACTATTTGAATGATTAGAAGATCTTAACGTTTTCCCCTCTTTTTTTTGGCAGCCTACTTTATCTCATCTAGCAGTGTCCTGATTTGCCATCCTATTCTCACTAGGAGATATAATAAATTTCTATAATCAGTTCCCATCACTTGATAGAATAATTTTAGTGTCAGATGAAGCTAGCTGTGCCTGATTCCAGGCAGTGCCTGTCAGTCTGCTCGGGCTGTGATACTCTCTGTCAGAATCCTCTTCTGCTGCGGGTCTCTGTCACCATCAAACAGAACCGTCCCCGCTCTGATGCTCCCAGCACTCTGGGCATGTCGGAGGAACAGGACTCTGCCCACATTTCAGCAGTGCACCGTGGGCTCTGGAGGCAGGGGATTGGAGCTCTGCTCTCTCCTCGATGAAGCAACAATTTCACTTCACTTTCTCCATTGATCCTTCGTTCTCTCGTGATGTCTTGGCAACGTTTGGTTCCTGTTCACCGTTCAGCATTAGCTGCATTATTTCTCTCATTCCTTTTACATTCCTTTCCCTCCCCACCTGCTAATTTAAACAGAGATTGCATGGCATTCAGCATTATCAGCCCATCTGTTTACGCTGCTCTTGTTCAAACCAAGAGCACTTCTCACACTCAGCTGCTCTGTCCCAACCCCATACACGTTATCATCCTCAAAGCCTGTATTTTCTTCCATATGCCATCTAGAAAGCTAACCATCCCTCCAGAGGTATTGATAATGCAAAAAATGTGTCCATTTTTAAATGAAGACATGGGAACAGAGACTAGAGGAGCAGAGAGATGTCCAGATTTGGGCCTTCTCTCTCTCCCAGGTAGTCATGCACCATTTGGTACGCTGGTGTGCACAAAGCAGAGAAAGGAGGTCTGGACAAGTCTGGCTATTGGAACAGCAGTATTCAAAGCAGCAGGCGGCACACCCCGCCAGGGCAGCCCACCCCTGCGCTGAACAAGCTTCCTCTTGAGAAGCAGCTTCTTGGAGGACCAGAATCCCCATCTTCCACAGCATCAGCCTGGCTGCTCCCAGCACTGACTCGGTGAGGAACCTCAGAGAGCTGCTGTTCTGCATTCCTCTTCCTGCCCATGCTGTCTCGCTGAGTGTTACACCATTCATGACTGCCTTATTGAAAATAACATGTTTTGACCTCATGTTCCAACTCCTTAAGTTACAAAACAAATAATGCAGTGGCTACTTGGAACCCCATCAGTGGCTAATGCTAATGGTAAAATGCTGAAATCGTCCTTGGTAGCAACAATGTGAAAGTTTTGCAAACTTAGGCATGGTAAGCACAACTAGTATGAATGAATTTTAAAAGCCAGTGGGAAACAACTAATTGGAAAGGCTTTAATGAATCTGTAAGTAACATAATTCTTCTTTCAGGATCTACTGAAATGTTTTAGAAGGATGTTATCCTTTAGAAAAGGAGCTAACATTCTGAGTGATTATCCTGTTTAATTACTTCCTTTACAATTATAAATAAGAATTGAACTGAAATACACGTTTCTTTTGAGACGATATCAGCTGTCAAAACTGATCTCCACGATGAAATGTCCCATGTGAATTTATAAATATGATTAGAGATTAGATTTTTTCCAATTCCTAATTAACTTGGCTTTAAACGAATCTGTTTGGAAAAAGAATGAGATAACTGAGATTTTACCTCATCAGCCATTAAGTTTGTATTTCAGGCAGAGGTTATGAAAGTAGAAGGGTTGTCCCTAAACATGGATTTGACATCCCGTGTCTGCTCTCAAGACAACCTGTGTGTAACAAGGGATTTGAGCACATGTGATTTTAAGCTGATGAGCAAACAAGCTTGCTTCAAAGCTGAAGCATTTCACTTAATCAATACTTTGATATAAGCAAGTCTTCTCAAAGTCGGTGAAAGCTGCACAATTGGGAAAGTAGCAAAGATGGCAACTTGTCTCGGGTTGATTAGGAAAAAAATACTTATGTACGTGTATTTAACACTTGTGAATTAAAAAAAAATCCCACTTTTGTACGTGTTTGTTACTATTAATACAAATCTTTAATTATGTGCTGAAAGAAGCTGATTCTTCTGTGATGGAAAAGCAGATCAGAATAATTTGACTGAACGCTGGAGCCTGACTTCTTACCAGCAGCAGGATATCATGCTGCTATATTGTATGTTGCTTAGCAATGTAATGTGGGAAGCAGCACATAGTCCTTGACAGCACCATTGTCCATTGAAACGCTTGTGAAATATTACCTTGGTTATATAAAGATAGCATACAGTTATAGAAAAAGAGCATGAAGTTTCAGAACAGGACAAAGGGAGGGAAGCAAGCTGCAAAGGAAAGGCATTGCTATTCCAAGGGCAGGAAGGATTCCCTGGGTAATCTTTCACTCTCTGAATACACTCAGCATAAATTAAACACAGAGAAACTGTATCTGTAAAACCTGGTTGCAGCGATGCCTACGAATGATGCAGCATGTTGTACAGTAACTGTTCAGCAGCCGAATAGCTCTGAGCCCATATGTGCCAATGCCACTACATTACTACCATATAAAGACGACCTGTCATTTATTGTTCTCATGTTTTGCTTCGCAGGAAAATTGTTGTGCACTGATGTACTGATTACCCAGAGTGAGCAGAGCACGCACACGGAGCACTTACAAAGACAGATTTGCTGTACAGGTTGCACGATGCTCTGGTGGATGTTCACCTCGTGTGGTTCACGGCACAGCAGAGGCTGCAGGTGCTGGAGGTGTACCGTGCTGCATTCACTGCGCTTTGCTTTTTCTCTGGTGCCTTTTGCACGGTGTCAGTCTGCTCTTGATCCGTTTTGACAGGCTCAGTGTAACAGCCACTGCCAAGATTTGCCTTCGTGCACGTCCTGAAATTTTTTTGGCCCATCTTCCAGCCATTCACAATATTGCTTGGATGACCTGTTTTCTGACACTGATAGCAGACGCTGAGACCTGTGTATCACGGCGTACAGAAGTGCTGCCTCACTGCTCAGCAGTGCAGCTCTCTAACGCTCCAGCATTTTCAGTGATGCTCTCTTTTCTCCTGCGGTTTCTCACACGCTCACCTCTCCCTGATGAAAGCACTGCGTAGTTTTCAAGTGACACAAGGATGAGCTAGTGTGATAATGTCGTAGTGAAATCCTCTGATCTGCAGCAACAGGAGGTCTCTCCAGAAGAGGGTGGCTCTTGTTATGCCACTCTTGCCAGAGGCTACTGCTGAAGGAGGGCGAGCATTTGCTTGCTGCGTGTCAGTGGAGCACAGTTTTATCACGGCTCATCCACCAGTATCACCCTACAAAACTTTCTCCATCACTTCCCCTCTCACTGAAGCAGGTGCTACAAGGAACCTACATGCCAGCAGTGCAAAGAGAACGTGCACAGAACTGAACCTGCACGCAGGAAACCCATCCCCATCAGATTGAATCTCAGGAGGCTGCAGCGCTCTGCAGTTTATAAGCACTGGATTCACCACGCTAACTAATCTTTGTAACGTAAGGAAGCACAAGGCTCACGTTCTTACTTCATCATATGCAATAAGCCTCAGATCCTGACGGTTCATAAGGGCACAGGAGCAGGTCTGCATCTTAGTGAAAAATACTGAATCGACGTGACAGATCCTAGGGGCCTTTCCAAAGAACAATTCAATATTCCCTTCTATAGTATTTGGCAGGAAAACACCACAGAGTTTATTCAGCTTGGATTAACTAATGGATTTGAGCATTCTCTCCAACAAAGAGGGAAGATGCTGAGTTGCACTGACTGCAGGGCTACAGAATGCTTTGGACAAATCAGATAAACTGATTGACCGCGGGATCTGTGCCGGCTCTGATTCTAAACTCACACGCAGCGTTGCCTCATTTCAAAATAAGAATTCTGAAGTTTGTCTAGAAACATTTATTTTTCTTGGCGTATGCAGCACCAACAAACATGGAAAATTATTTTCCATTATTGAAAAACTGAAAGGAACAAAAAACGTTGTAATTCTGTTGGAAGAGACCTCATGACACAAGCACAGGCCCCAGGCGGAGCAGACCTTCCCAGCGAGCCCCCAAGCTGCGTATGTACGTGATGCACGCTTTTCTAGAGAGGGCCCAATTCCTTTCCACAGAGCAGAACCTCAAACAAACACGGGAGCAGGAGCTCTGAGGGTCACGCTGCGCAACAGCACTCAGCCTCATTCGTCTTCAGTCGAGAGGAGTACGGTTTTGATCTGACGGAGCGCGCGTCTGATCCGCAATAAGCATTCTCCCAAATCAGGAGTGAGACGGCTGTTTAAGCAGGAAGGGCACCTGCCTGGAAGTGACTGTGTTCGTCTCCACGTGAAAACGGCAGCGCCTGTTGTGGAGAACTCCCTGAGCACGCGGCTTCTGGTGGTACCAAACCGCACAGACGTAAATCCTCCGTGCTGACTTGGGAGCTCCGCAGGGAGCGGGCTGGAAAGGGCCCATGGAAGGGCTGCTACCTGGTGTTAATACGGCCGGGAGAGCACTGCTTGCTCTCTGGGAAAGAAAGCAGAACAGTCTCTGCAGTTCAGAACCAATCACTGCGCTGTTTTCCCCAAACCGTACTTGTTCCATGGTAATAACGCACCTGATAATTTAAACTAGTAAATGCAGAACGGTGCATGGGTCACCTCTACAACGCCATCAGAAATTTGATGTTCAGCCTTCCTTTGGCCTTTAAATCATCCCACATATCTTTGAATTCTTTAGTTTGATTCCCCTAGTTTAGTTTTTTAGCTTTTGCCACAAATTCTTGGTTTATCAGCCTTGGCTTCCTTTTATCTGATCTGAAATTAACATCTATTCTGTGGCCTCTATGCCTCTAATGGATTTTCTGCTTAAACATAAGTGAATGTATAATTCAGCCAGAAGGTTTTCCATTGCGGTGCAGACTCACAATGGATTAAAAGCAATTCTCTCTCACTAATGCAAGCCCCTGTTTGGATCTAGTGCTTCAGTGATGTTCAGTACAGACAAGACTTCTTCCTTCGTTCCTCTCTTTAGCCCTAAGGAAAGTTGCTTTCAAATTCAATGAACTTCAAGGCTCTTTATTTTCTTTATTTTTAACAATCCGCAGCTCAGAACTGGAGAGGATAGCCAGTACAATATAACCACACTGTGTTGCTGTCTGTAAAGATAATTTTAGCAAGGAGAATGGCATCCCTGCTTACATATGCAGTCCCACACTTTTGGTAACTTCCAAGGACTGCTCCCACGCCGTTCACCTTCCCAAGCGCAGGGAGCTCTGGAAGCACACACAGGTGGGAGCAGCTGCGGTGACAGGGCAAGGAGTGAGAGCATCCCCGCAGCTGCACCTCCCAGCATCAGCCAGCTTCCTTTGCTGGGGCACACACCTGTCTGACACCCATCCTTGTACCTCCCAGTGGTGAAGCGGAGCCTCCAGATTAATTCCCTCCGCTCCGAGGATGAAAACCACACCTGAGCAACAGATGGTGCGTGCAGCCTGCCTCTGCCACCAGCATTCTGAGCTCAGCAGTGCTAGGTGGAGCTTCTCGGCCTTGGTGGACCAACGCTCTCCAGCACCAGACGTACCTCTCATAATGCATTTCCTTAATGTGCAGCTTACCAGGAACAACTACTACTAAGTGACAAGAGAGAACCTCAATAGATGCTACGGCGACAAAACAAAGCAAAGAGCTTTCCTTAAATGACGCTGTGGTTAACCTGCAGCAGCCATGCAGACACCCGCGTTCCCTCAGCTTGTGATTTCCGCTAGCAGCTACCGGTGCATCAAGCTCTGCTGACTGGGGTACCTCAAGAAATCGGTTTCGGCACCGGCGCTCGAGAGTGCACCTTAGTACGACCTTCAGCTTCTCCATAGAAAAAGCTTAAACTCCCTCTTGTGGATAATTGGAGAAGTTCCTTCTTGTAAGAGAAAGACCACTGCGGAGCATGCAAGAAATGAATCTCTCCCTTTTCTATCCCATTTTTTCCCATGCTCCCTCCCCGCATCGTTCCAACACAGCGAAAATAAAGGAGAATTTCTCTTCTGACCGACAGGTCTGTGCTGAGACAACCAAACTGGCCACAGAATGGGAACACAGGGGAAAAGAATTTCATTTCCAGATGAAACTTCTTTTTCTTACATGTTAGTAATGTCTGTAGTCTAAATTTAAGTACACTTTACAGAATTTTAGAATAAAGAAAAACATAGAAATGCTCAATGTGGTATCAGATAACCAAAACCAGTCAATACGTGTTTCTATCGAATCATAAAAAGAAGTTGGCTTTTTTGGACATATTTCAGCTTGAATGCAAATTCCATTATTCACACAGCTCTACTTTGAAGTGCCTGTATTAGACTTACTTCTTATATGAAGCTGATATTTACCCTTCAGGAAAGGAAAGCTGAGTAATTAAAATAAAGGTGGTGGTTCATGTCTCTTCCCGGTAGTACTGACAACAGCCCAATAGAAAGAATCTATCAAAGGAGAATTAATACAGTGTGCCTCACAGGAGCTGGAAGAAACAATTCCCATGTACCACAACCAATACTGTATTTTGTTGCATAGCAATATGGAAACTCCATGGCAGGCCTGTGCTGCCTTTGGAGCGCGGTGATGACTTACCATCGCTGCAGGTGCTGCCAGCTCCAGCTCTTCATTCCAGAGCGGTTTCTTCCACTCCATGCCAGGGCTCTCCCTCCTCCCCCTGCACAGCACGCTTGCTTGTGGGTTGCTAGGACCTGGAGCGTGGAAATGACCCAGCTGAAAGCATTGCATTTTTACGGATGTTTTCTACTGCATCATCTCAGTGATCTGGTTTATGCAAACCAAACGTTACCCTTCCAGTTTCTGACAAGCTCTAATTGATTGCTGCTCCCATCTTCTCCTTAAATCACCGGGTACATCAGAAATAGCACAAGTACAAAGAGATCACAAACCTTCAAATTAAGGAGGCCGTAACCCACAGGATACCATAACAAAGCCATGGATGCATGTATATGCATTGACCGAAAGCTCTTCTCCCTCCTTTCTACCACGCACTGAAAATTTAGGTTGGAGTTCTGCTCCATGTTTCGTTCCTTGTGCTGTCAGTGTGCTAACACGTGGTTCTGTGGCAGCAGAGCTTAACACAGTGCTGTCACAGGAGGCGAGAGCACCTGCAGGGACAGGACGTGGGGCTGCAGGCACAAACCTGCACACGGGCATCAGCGCTCCCAGGCAGCCAGAGCTGGGGCCAGCAGCTCATGGCACAAGTGTCCAGAGCACAGAGAGCTGCTCACAGCAATGGGAGCACGTTGCTCGTATCTAGAATTCGGTCAATTTAACCCCGGGTGAGGATCATTAAGTTGCCTGCGTGTTGCTGAAATTAGTTTGAAAATTTGATTACGCATACCCGCTATCAGCAAAGCAAAAAATATCAGTTGTAAAATCAGAACTGGAAGATACACGCAGATTTTGAGGCTGCTGGGGGACAGAAAGCCCCAGGTTACGTTAAAGTACATCCCAGTGGGCATATTGCCAGAAGAGACACAAGGGCAGAAAGTCCATCAGAAACATTCCTCGTTGTTCTGCTTCTCTGCAACCACAACGGAAACAAACCCCAGGCCTCATGTCCCCATTAGCAGTGGGGCTCACTGGGCACGAGCTGCACCACTGCACCCTTCCCTGTGATTTATGGCAGCCAAAAGTCAGCTGACTGCTCAGATCTCTCCTCATTTCTTTTATAGCTCAAAAAAGTGGAAATGGACGCTTCCAACACATTTCAAAACAATTTGTGCCTGAGTGTACGTCTTGTTTACAAGAAGGAACTACCAAAGCTGAGTAATAAAACCTTGAGAAATGCAGTTTATAGCAGAAACTCTGGCACAACTCTAATTACTTCAGTGTAATGGGCATCTCTGTGGACAGAGTTGCGGCGTATTTTTAACCTATGTGAAAAAGTCAAGTAAGAAATGTATGCAACAAGAAATGGGAACATAAATCCCTTCCAAATGGAAGACAATTTCCGCCAAGAAAGCTTGCAACCCATTAAAAGCCACAGTCCCTGAGATGAAAGGAGAGGCAAGCAGGGGGAATTCAGCCTTTGTCAGTGCTGGATCCATTCTAACCGAAGTCAGAGGGAGTTTTACCAGCAACTTAATAAAGAACAAGACCAAAGTCTTTTGCAAATTGTCTCCATGAACAAAAATAGTCATTTAGGAAATAGATTGTAGGCTTAGGGGGAAATCCATGTTCAGCTGCAGTATGAAAAGAGACACACGAACAAACGTCTGTTCCCTAGATACAAGGCACGGAAACACAACAAGAACACCGGGCACATCAGTAAGATCCCAATCATTAGAAATCAGATGGACTTGCTGTCGCCTCAGTTTCCCACTTCCACGGTCCCAGTAGCTTTTAGACCTCTCAATTAAAAGTGATAGACTTTAAATTTTACATGGCAGGCTAAGAAATCCTGACCAGGAGGAAAAAAATAAATGGATTTGAATGCAGCTACCAGGGGCTCAACAGAGCAGCAGCAGCTCCTGAGCTGGAGCATGCAGACGAGGTGGCTGTGCAGGCTGCCATAGGCTACAGTAGGCACCAGACTGTTTCTGTTTGGTTTTGCACAACAGAAATAGAAAATGTTTCCCCCACTAAACCACTGCCACTATCATTAAAATTATCTGAAGTCCAATTAATTCATTCCTCTAGTTTGTTCTACAGCCCCAAACACCCAGTGTATTCTACTCATTAAGGTTAAAGCAGTGGATCAGAGCACTGAAAGCATGAGCACTTCACTTGCAACATCTGGAAGTTGTATCACCGTACGAAATGCTGAACTCCAGGGTTGCCTGGTAGCTGCTGCAGCAAACTGTGCTCTTTGCATCATTTCCCACATATCTGTGAAACAGCGCTGCACGTATCGCCCACAGGAAAATGGCACAAGTGTGAAATGCGGTTCAATAGCAGATAAAGAGCCAAAGCAAGAAGAGAGACAACGCAGGCACCTCTGAGATTTCTGAGGAGGTGGGACAAAAGAAAATTCCGTCAGCTGGAAGCCTGTTCCTGTGGATTTCCATCCTGCTCTCAGATTCACAGCATCAGTCCAGGAGAGAATCTGTGCTTGTCGCCAAACAGGCTGAGCAGTCCCTGAGCTGACAAGAGAGCACGCCGGTGGCTGTAATTATCCCAGTAAATGCAGTGCATGGCAAATCACTGCCACAAGGGCTCCCGAAGTCCCTTCCAAAGCCATCCACATAGTGCCAGGCTGATGACAGTCTTCCAATCTCAAAGAGGGTTCTTCTAAAACTCCAAGTATTCCATTTGCTGATAGGAAAGTTTGGTTAGTTGTTCTTTTTTGTATAATATGCTATTTTCTCCTTGGAGACTGAAAAACACTGTCTGCTCATTTACGCTTTTTTAAAAAGGTTTCCCTTACACTGGGGGCCAGGTTGTTTAATTATTTATTCACAGTTAATATGATGCAGTAAAACGGGGTATTTTCTGCCTACCTACACCGTATTCCAGAATTATTTATTCCACTAATCTAATCTCTACAGACACCTTAGCACTACTCAGAGTTTACAACACGTGCAGAAGGAGCAGCACATACAGAAGGTAAGAGCCAAGTCCCAGGGCTTTTGTTCTTGCCGGCTGGAGCCATCTGTTGCTTTGTAAGAAGCCATCACTCTGCAGAAGGGAACCGTTCCTTTTGTGTCAGAGAAAAGAGACCGTGTATATTCGTATTCAGAGAACCTCAGTTCGGTATTTTTCTTCATTAGAATGAAGCTACAAATACATATGTTATTTCATTTGCCGTGACCGTCAAAATTAGAAGAGTATCAAAAGTGGAAACGTCTCAGCTTCAGCCAATTCTAACCATGGCCATACGTTATTTTCATAATGAAGTTATCTGTGTGACCTGTGGAACTGGGGAGGAACTCACCACAGCTAGCACAAGGTGCCCTGGCTCTGGGCGAAGGCTTGGTGAAGTGAGGGGCGATGAATTACATAAAGATCTGGAAGAAAGTGAGGATGAATAGACTGTACACGATGAATTGTGAGGCCGGGAGCCAGTCTGTGCCGATCAAGAAGGTGACATCAAAGTGCACAAAAGCGTGGACAGAAATAGCACAATGGCTTCGTGAATCACAGCTTTCACCTCTGAGCAGCACGCTGCGCTTGCGCTACGAGGAGCCGGCGGTGCAGTGCCAGCCTCGCCATCACGGCCCCGCAGTGCACGGCAGCAGCACCCAGCACAGGGCAGCCCCAGGGGAAGCAGAACATGGGGTCAGCACTGGAGATGGGTGGAGAAGCGCACAGCAGAGCCCCGCACACAGCCCGTGACCGACCGTGAGCAAGGTGCCATGCTCTCAGCCTCAGGCTAAGTGCAAATAAATAAATAATTCAGGGACAGCGACTGCACGGAAACATGCACAAATATTTTGACTGCTGAGCTGCAGCTTCTCACCAGCAATCTGTCCTAAAAATCTCATAATTAGTGGCAATGATTAAGACAGAAGTGTCACCTTCCATTTATGCAGCAGTTTTCATCCTGAAGCACTTCATTAGCTATCTTCTCAAAGACCACTTTGCAATTGATTTGGCTGTATTTATTCTCTGTCTACCGAAATCAGAAAAGAGACAGATTGTTCTCTTTTTAGAATCTCATCAGATAAAAACCTTAAGCTGTAGTTTCCATAGAAACACATCATGGGTCTTTTAGTTCCTTATCAAACCTGTTCATAAACTTTCAGCTTTACTTAATGCTTCATTTTCAAAAATACCAATTAGCTCTTGCATTATTTAACGCTCTCGTGCTTGAAGTGAAGGAAGGACAGGTGGGCACAGCCGGGCCGTGTCAGCGCTGCGCTCGGTCGTGGTGGTGCATCCCTGCAGTGGGAAAGGAGCACGGGACAGGAACAAGGGCCAGGACTTTGATTGTCCACATAGGCTGACACGCCGGGAGGAATGCTCCTCAAAGTCTAACCATGGTATCCGAACCATGTCACCGCTGTTCCGATGAGATGAGCTTTTATTCGTGGCAGCCTGCGTAACTATTTCTAATTGCAGTGTGGATGCGAGGCACAGATCTGCATCGTGGAATGAAACGGACTGCGAAACCGAAAGACAAACGCAAGAGAAGAGCAGCAGCTGCTGGGGGCTGGGGAGCACCAGGAAGAAGAAGAGTTTCCGTAATCTGCTGAAATCTCTGGGTGTCGATCGCGTCCCAGTTTCACATCAGAGTCTGCTGCAGGCACTCGGGCCCCGTGCGAACCCTGCCTATGGGAAACCACGGCAGGGAGGTGACAAACGCAGCAGGGCCGGGGCATTTCATGAACATTCTGATACAAGCTTCTTGCCGGCAGCCTGGGAACACAACGAGGCAGCGGCACAAGCACCGGGAGCTCCGGGCCGTCCCAGCAGGACACACATCTGTCACCTCAGTGACAAACGATGGGAGAGTTTCTTCTGAGGCCGGGTTCCTGGAAGCCTCGTGTGGCATTGCACTGCTGCTTTAAGAGCACCTCGATGACTTCCACTTGTTCTACTGCTCTCCTTTCTCTTCTCTATTACCTGAGGCTTTTTCTATTTTGTTAAACACAAATTTTCTCCTTCGCCAAATCTACAGAAGCAAAGAAATCATTATTCCGAGGAATCAAAAAGAGCAGGGGCTGCCAGCTGAATTCTGGGTAAGCCCAGAAATGACAAGCAAAACCTTTTGCACACACGACTAGCATACGAAACGGCAGAGGGAATAGGAAGAAGGGCTCACAAGAAACTCATCCGAGAGCACTGGGAAATTCCGGTGTCTCTTACTTGCTTCAGCTTAAAATATATTCACTCAGTACAGCCCTAAAACATAGAGGTAGATTTTGTTAAATGTTGGAAACATCTGTTACGCCGCTTTTTCTTTTTTTCCTTCTTTTTTTTTCTCTTCTTTTATTCTTCCTGCTGGCAGCGGGGCAGCTCAGCACCTCGCCAAGGGTGAACCTCAAGCTCCTGAGCCTCTGCACGCCCAGGCAGCTCAGTGCTCCACTCCGAGCCACAAGAAATACTCCAGAAAATAATAATAATAATAACAATAATAAACAAATATATTCTACGAGTGCAAATATCAACAGCAAAACCAATTTAATTTGTCGTTGCTTTTTAATTTGTTGCTGTGGATCCACACATCTGCCAATGGGGCGTCTATGAGAATCGGGAGGGATTTTTTTTTTTTTTTTTTTTGGTAGCATTTGTGAGATTTCTGAAATAGGTCTGATGCTCGAAGGTGGCTTGGCAGTTACATTTGCTGAGCAGCTGAGCACATTTTCTCTGTATTTTTAATAAGGAAAGCTCGCTACATCAGAAAATCATTATGCGTGTTTGCTGCTACATTGACTGCGAGCTCGGCTCCCCAGCAGCAGCGCAGGGATCCCTGGGGACGAGTTCTGCTGACTGGGCCTCTATGTAGAGCTGCAAGTGTAAACAACCTCCCGACAATTGACCTCCCAGGCTCAAAGATATTACAAACAATATGCTTTTGAATGTGGGAGAAATGATTCTGTTTAAAAGAACTGAATTTAACGCGTTTCTATTCTGGGGTTCTTGATTCCAGTAGATCCGTGCTCTGTTTCCATCGCAAGGAAAGAATCTCGTGGTATAAAAAGGGGCTCCCAAACGAAGTGCAGACTGCTGCGACGTGGGAAGCGTTGGCTGAGCGAGCAGACTGCTCTCATTTAGTTGTAGCTGCTTTGGGAGGAGCTGAGTGAAACTAATGTTCTTCAGAAAGAAACCGAAGCGTGCGCAGGCAGACAGACTGCAACTCCGCACGTGATGGAAAGTGATGGCTCTCCAGGGATATAAGCCCAACTCCAAGTCCACAAAATATTTAATAATATTTAATATTGTAATATTAAACAGTAGCATAAATATTATACTAATATTGTAAATATTTAATGTCTGCGAGCGTCCCTTTGAACCTGTTGCTAACTGGGGAAAAAGAAGCACCAGTGACGAAGCGCAGCGATGCTCCGGTGACCAGCTCGTTCCGTGCGCTCGCTGCGGGACGCGGGCAGTGCACAGCTCTGGGGAGCTCAGCAGAGCACAGGCACAGCAGCACTGCCACGAGGAGCTCTGCACGGCACCAGCAGCTCCCTCCCCTCCCCAGGGGGATCTGTGAGCACAGCATCGCGCATCCAGCATGCGTGGGAGGTCAGAAACCACATTGAGGGGAACAGCCTCTGCCAGTCATTGCAGACTACAGCTTCATCGTAAGAAGGACTGGGATGCCACAAATCGACACGCTTAAAGTATTGCTTCCAAGACTGCCACGGGCAGAGCCGTGCTTGGCGCCCGGCTGACACCTCGTGGTCGCTCTGTGCTCCGCTCTCAGATTTTTCAGAGGACAGAAATCGCATGTGGACAAACACAGGTGAACAACCACGGCGGCTGCAGCTGCTTCCCCCCCCCCACACACACCCCCGCAGGATGACGGGGAGCACAGGGCCTGACACCCTGACACAAGTGCTGCTTCTCATGGACTGCACCCGGGCACCAGGAAAGATGGCATCGATGGAGGCATCTGCAGAACGGTACCGAGCAATGGGTGCTGCCAGAGACGTCCATATTTGGAATCAGACTGACTCATGCAAATGAGACAGGCAAAATCCAACCCTTTTTCTCTCTGTATGGGGCCTAGGGATGAACAATTCCATTTTCAAGCCCACAGCTGTCTTCTAGCCAGCCAAAAATCAAATCCTTTATTTCCTTTATTTATTGAAACAACTACAACAAAACACAATGAGAAGACTTTCCAGCACTGCTACAACCTGGGTTATAAGGTTATAACCTTTCTATTTCCTCATCTTTTTCTTCTCGTGCTGGGCCTCTCCCCTCTGACCCCACTAGCCCTCGCATCCCCCTGAGCTCTAGAGCTGTACGAGCAGCGGTGTCACAGCAGGTGGCAGTAACAAACCGCAGCACAGCACCGCGGCCCCAGCCCGCACCCCTCCAGCTCCATTGGCAAACGCCATAGGGCGCAAAAGGAGGCGGGGTAGGGCATCTGAAGCAGCAGGCCTTCTGCTCTTCGAGCAAACGGCAAAGTACATTTGTACGTAAGCACACGGAGCGTTGCTGTTAGAGCTTTAAATGAGGTGAGGTCGGCTCCTCCGTGCGGGATAAGAGGCTTTGGTTGTGCACTTTGGAGTTTCGCGATAAGGCAAAGATACAGATGCTGAAATGATCTCAGAACCGTGGAATAACAGGATAGCATGAACTGGAATGGACCCACAGTGCAACTGTAAATCAATAATGATACGTTTCCTAACGCTCAGTTCATGTTGAAATCACTGTACCTTATGCACCAGCTGAGATGTTCCAGTACCGCACTCGGTACCGATGACAGGGGATTGCCACAGCTCCTCTGCTCTGTGGTTGCACAAAACTCGTTCCTCCCATTTCAAGCACATCCTTCCTTCCTCCCTCATCACATGGAGACGTTCTCGGCACTCTGCCGGACAGAAGACCTAAGATCAGGAAAAAAAAAAAAGGAAAAAAAAAGGCGGGTGAACATCATGTGCTCCAATAGCACATACCCAGCAGGCTCCATTTCCCTGTATGTGCTGTGCCCAGCCTGGAGCTGCACGGCACCGTTCCCAGCTCTGCATTTGACTGCTCCACGTGTGGTGCTCCTGCACAGTGCACCCATGGCCGCTCACTGAGCTCTGTCCTGTCACTTCCACCACAGGACGGGACGTCTCTGTGTGCACGCTTATGGCAGCGGTGCCCGTCCCAAAAGCACCGGTTTTGCTTTCAGGAGGAAGATGAGGAAGATGTGCTGCTGCTAGCACGGTGCCACCTCCTGCTAACGTGAGCACGTGCTGCTCACGTTAGCAGGAATACAGAACGCCTCAGGGCATCACCCGCAAACGGAGCGCTTCAAAGGAGAAACCCAGGCCTTTGGAAGCCGCTCCGCACCCGCTCCTCCGCCTCAGGCCGAACCGCACCCTCGCAGAGCCACCAGCCGCCGCCGCCCGTTCACCTGCAGGGCTCCGCACCGCGGGGTCACCGGGGCCGCTTATCTCCCGCGTGTCGCTGCCTTCTCCGCCCCCGTCCCCGCGTCCCCCCGCTCCCAGCCCCTTCAGCCCTCGCTGCTCCGCTCCCTAACGGTCCCAACGGTTTCCCCCGCACGTGCCCGCCGCGCGGCCCCACCCTCGCGGGCCGCCCCCAGGGACAGGGCGGGGCGCGGCGGCACGGAACGGAACGGAACGGAACGGAGCGGAGCGGAGCGGGCAGAGGGGACAGGAGCGGCCATGGCGGACTGCGAGGCGGGGGGCGCGGTGAAGGCGGAGCAGCGGCGGCACGGTAACGGGACGGGACGGGAACGGGACGGGAACGGGAACGTCCGGGACGGGAGCGGGAGCGGGGCGCGGGGCGGCTCCGTCCCGCCCGGTCCCGAGTTGGCTGTCGGTGCTCCGAGGTCGCTCTCTTTCGCTTTGACTTTCTTTTTTTCAGTATTGCTATTTCTTCGCTCGTCGCTCGGCAAAGTTGGCAGGGTTTCTCCTCCAAAGTTCGCTCCCCGCGGGAGCAGCATCGCCGCCCGCAGCCCCGGCCCCGCGGAGCCGCTCATTGCGGGCGGATCGCCCCGCTCCGCACCCCGCGCTCGGGCTCTCTCTCCCTGCGCGGTGACGCGGAGCCGAGTGCGCAGTTCCCGGAACGAACGGGAGTAACCGCGCACGGGAGCGGGAGGAGTTGCGGAGCAGTTGTTTACGCCGCTGCGCTTTCGAGCCGAGCGTGGCGCGGGACGGGACGGGACGGGACGGGAGCAGTGGCCCCGTTGGGTTTCCCCTGTTCGGGCCGTGGAGCCGCACCGCGTTTCTGCGCGGTCCCCGCGTGCCGCTGCTCGGTGCGTGAGAGCGCTGCGGGCAGAGGTCTCGCAAGGGATGCCCTGAAATCGCGCAGCCGGTGTTTTCCGTTCCTGCTGCAACCCGAGAAGGAAGTGTGCTCGTAAGACCACCATCCGCAAATGTTCTGGCCGTTAATCCGAGTTACGGTATAAATAACCGCAGGGACGTGTGGGCCCCAATGGCACATGCGTGGCTCTGGTGTCCCTGGGCAGGAGCTGCATTTCATTCTGTGCTCGTTATTAATATCCGACAGTGGTTGCTCTGATCCCCACTGTGTTCTGCAGCCCTTACCCCTCATGTGCTCTTCTGTGCGTTGTTTCGGAGGCCAGAACATTGTTGTCAGGGTAAAGTATCTACAGACTCAGTAGGCTTTAGATGCAGTTCTGACTGATTAGGCAACATCATTTTGGCTATTTCCCACAGGCTACGCTTTGAGATGCTCTGAAAAAAAAAAAAAGTTCTCATCAAAACTATTAGTCATTGTTTGGTACTTAGTGAGCAATTGAATAGCTGACATACGATAACCCCGCTCAGTCATTCTCACCCTATCCTGGATTTCAGGATGTGAGCGCAGACCCCTGTGTGGTATTACAGCCTTGGACGCAGCTAATTCCCGTATGTGCTGCGCTTTAAGTCTGGTGGGTTGTGGAGGAAGGGCCTTTCCCATCGCCGTGTCTGGCAGTCGTACACATTTCTGCTCTCTGGCAGCAGTCTGTTCACATTGTGTAATATTCACAGAAGAAAATACTTCTCCGATGAGGGCTATGCCACTCCAGGAGCAGTTGTGCAAGAACTGCCCCTTTTATTTCCTGGCACGAAGAGTTTCTTAGAAATTGCCATCCTGTTTGATAAGCCAAGGGATTATTCCTTGTTAAAGTAGTGGGGATTCTTCCCGTCAGCTTCAAGGAGGTCCAAGGCTAATTCGATTAAAGTGGTTTTAGTTTTCTTTCTTCTTGTGGTTTATTTCCTCAAGAGCTACATAATCTATTGCAGACTGCCCCAAAATAAGATTCTTTGATTAAATTCCTAGTGTGACTGTTGGCTATCTCGATAACAAAAGGGCAAAACTATTGCTAGCGTGAAAAAAGCAGAGAGCGTTTGAGCTGAAGCCGTGGAGGTATAGCACAGTTGAGAAAATCAAGAATGAGAGAGGAAAGGGTTAGAATACAGTTTCAAACAAACAATAAAAGATGGATGTGGATTAATGGGGCAAGGAAACCTAGAAGTTGCTGATTGGTCGTTGGAACTGAACTGGGGGCTCCATCCTGAAGAAAAGCAGCTGAAGCTGGATCACCCTCCTCAACCGTGCTAAGGTCAAGAGAACACAGTGAGGAAGAGATACGGCCTTCATCCCCACGACCCCCGAAGACGACCACCAGGAAGCACTACACATGCTCAAGGGGTGTGACTAGAACGATCTCTTGGAATTAATTCTAGCAGTCCCTCCCTCCCTCAGGAATGCTATGAATGTATGCTTTTGATCTTTAAATACGGAAGTTTTTTTGTCTATCGATGTGCAAGCTAGGATGGGGATAAGCCCCTTGCACCCAGTGTGTGGTTGCAGCGCTGTAATAAACATACCTGCTTTATAACCTCCCCTGGTTGTAAAGTTTGTTTCTGCAAGTCATGAGAGAGCTCAGGTTGTGAAGGCAGAGTTACTGCAAGCTGAAAAATGGGCGCAGGTCCGTGGGAGAGGAGTGTCGTGGTGGTGGAGTTGGAGTTCTGGTGTAAGCTGGGCTCTGAGCATCATTTCATGACCACGATAGAACAATACAGAGTTGTTTTCATCGTTAGCATTTTTTTCTTAATGTACATTATTCCTGTGATTAATAGTAAACAATAATTGATTTGTCGTTTCCTTTCATTGTTACGGTTTCCAGGCGTTGTCTCTGCAGTAGTGTCTCTTTCTTTCAGTGTTTAAGTTAGCTAATACCTTGTTGCAAAACGGGAGGTATTTGCCCTTCAGCAATGCGTTTACTCGTGTTGCTTAATGCTCATGGCTGCTTAATGCTGGCACATATGGCACAGATAATGCATTTCCTTGACTTTTGCAGAATACCTGGAAATCACTTGTAAATTGTGAGGCAGTATGCATAGGTAACTTTAGAGGAACTTGAAAATGGCATGTGGTGTTATCTGCCTCATTGAGGGTTGTTATAGTGGCACGTGAACTCGTAGAGAAGATACCGATGCCCTTTGGAAGTTTTGAGTAACTCTCAACTTCCCGATCCCTTATGAACAAAACTTACTCTCCAGCACCTCGGTGTTCAGTGCTACTTCAGCGGCTCCGTGGCAGAGAGGTTCACAAACTGTAAAAGAGGAATGGAAACTTTGGTGTCGGTTCCTAGTTCTATCAATGACTTTTCTGACTTCAGTCAAATGCTGTGGATCTGAGTTCACAAAGTGTAGTTTGTTATTTGCTTTCCAAATTACTGATATAAAATGACTCATCTGTCTTGCTTCCTTCTTTATCCAATGCATATGTTGCTAACGCTGAATTCAGTCGTAGGCACCCTAACACTCTTGCACATGTACCCAAAGCTGTTAAAATCAATGAGTATTTCCCGAAATCAAGCTTTTGTTTTATAATAAAATCAGTTGCTTTTGTTTTATAATAAAATCAGTTCTGCTTAGAATAATTGCTGAGTGGAGACTTGGAGGATTATTTCTTAGACCTAGCCAGTTTTGTAGTTCTTTTCTCAGATCTGCATCTCCGATAATTGGAACACAAATCAAATTTTCAGTGCCCTGTGGTCAGGCCGTTCATGGGGTTTTCCCATCTCACTCCTTTTGAAACAAGTGTGGTTTTGACTTCTGTCTGCAATAAAGGAAGAGGATATCTATTGCTGCCTATAGGTCATTGTGCTAGAGGACCTGGGGAAGAGGGAGGATTTGAAAGCCTGTATTTGTACCTGTTAGCTGAAGGGGTGGGTAGAGAAATGCGTGCTTTGTTCTGCACAAATGTGACGTGAACCACATCCTGCCCTCAGCCATCTTGCACAACTTGCAGAGAGTGGCACAAAAGCAAGCAGAACTGGGCTCTTATTTGACTTGATCTAAACAGTAGCTCATTCAAATGAAAAATCCCATTGCAGGCATTCTCCTTAACAAGTACTCTTTATTTAAAAAATCTGAAGACTTCTGCTCTTCTCTTCCAGGCGACGTTGATACCGGCCTGGGTGTGTGTGGATGGATCCTGGTGATATGTTCTTTTTTTTTCACTGTTCTTACATTTCCTGTATCAATCTGGATGTGCATAAAGGTAAAACTTTTCACTGCTAGGTTGGATTAAGGCTTCAAGCAATGCAGGTGCTTCCTGGTTTAGTATTGTATTATTTATTTTGAACACAAAGAAGTCCATTTTTTCCTGTGGCACACCCCAACATGTCAGTTCATTAATCTTCAAATCAGAAAGGAATTTTTTCACTGGCATCTTCACTATGTCTGCCCAGTCATTGCTGGTATACAAGCTAGTTTGGAATATCAGAATAATTCTAAGGATTGAGTTCTTTAAAAAAAATAATTTTTAAGGAGATCTCTGTATATGTAAATATAAATATGTAATTATGTACATACATATTTGTATATGTTATAGATTCATACAGAATGTGCCATTTATGACCACTTTGAGCTTGATGTTTCCAGTTTCCAGATATGAGGATACAACTCCTGCTTTGTTTTGGCTATTACAGCCCATCGGAACGACGGGTGGAAAATCTCTGCTGCGTCACATCTACTGCACTGTTTTCTTGTTGCCAGGATATTCCTGGTGGCCACTTTCAGTGCTTGCTTGGTCTTGCCCAGATGAAGTGTTGTTGCTTCTGCTGTTGACAGATAGCACTGTAGTCCGAGGAATATTTCTTCTGGAATATTTTTCTTACCGTTCCTTTTGCAGTTTGCTCTTTAAGAATAAAGTTTAGTCTAAAATACTCAAAAGCAGCCAGTCTAGAAATAAAATGTAATGCATATTAAATATGAGACTTAAGACTGTGTAAAGACTAGCATGTGTAGTTGGTAATCCATGGTATGCCTTCCGGAAACCCTTGGATGACATTCAGCTATTTATTACAGATTGTAAAGGAATATGAGAGAGCCATCATCTTCAGACTTGGACGCATCTTAAGAGGAGGAGCAAAGGGACCGGGTACGTCCTGGAGAGTATTCTTAATTTATGTTCTAATTGAGTCGCTGGCAAAATAACAGCTGTCTACAGATGTTAGACTGGAGTTTCTCAAGACTTTCGTGACTTCTATGACAAGATATGTTATTTATAGGGAGAAGGTAGTAAACTAATTATCTGTGAGCCTTAATTAGAGCTGAACAAATCGAGACTTTTCAGCATACTTTTCTTAAAATCTTATTCTGGCATGAAAGCCACTAGGAAACATGCTGCTGAGCTCATTACAAAGAGGGCTATACAGCTACAGTGGTTGGATTTAAGCTTATTTCCATAGCTAGTGCCATCTATTCTAATGATCCATTTTCACATCCTCTTGGATGTGTTTCTACAGGTCTCTTCTTTGTCCTGCCTTGCACAGACAGCTTCATCAAAGTTGATATGAGGACCATCTCTTTTGATATTCCTCCCCAAGAGGTGAGCTTGCACTTGCCTTTGTGTCTGCTAAAGTGTTTGCAGAATTTTTTGCACTTTATTTTTCCTTTCCCCCTCTCAGTATTGGGTAGCATGTAATTTCAATGTAGACTTATTGTTTCTGTTTGTATTTGTGAAATACATACAGTTTTTAGTGAGATCATTCAGTAAAATAAGATCCCTGAAAGAAAACAAATAACGCTATCCTTTAAGGATCAAATAAGACAACACAGCCTAAGAGCTAGAATGGGAGAGGTCTGGATTGAAGGCTGCCAGACCTCATGCAGCATCCCCTGGATGTTTCTCTGAAATGTGGAAGATTTCCAGAAGAAGCAGTGATCTTTTCCATGCCAACTAATCTAGATGTATGAAGTAGCTAAAATAATGGGACAGAAGTATTACCAGATCCTAATACTAGAAACTCAATGGTCTACTCTCATATGTAGGTTTTGCATACGTGCTGTTTTTATGTCTTTATGTCCTACTACGTACAGGAACACACGAAGACATGCTGCGCCTCATGTCATCTGGTATCTTTGAGTTTGGAGGTTCTAAAGTACAAAAATGTATTTAATTTTTTTCTTGTCCAATTTTACTTAGACATCTTAGTTTCTTAGCAGAATCCCTCAACTGTTCAGGTAGCTGAACTAAGTGATGCCAACAGACAGCAAAAGAATGCAAAATTACCTTCTAAAGCTGTTCAAATGAACAATGGCGTGTTGCTGATTTTAACTGTGTCCGCTGTGTATCCGGTGCATTTTTCAAGATAGACTCTTGAAGCAACCTGCCTGGTGCATCTGCTTTCTGTCATGTTTGCCAGTCAGTTTATTGCTCGTCATTAGTTGCAGATTTAGACAGATGGCAGCTGTCATAGCATACTCCAAAGGGTAATTGGTAGAAACCTAATCAATGGCAGGCATGATGTGGTTGCAGCTGCTGATGTGCTATTAGTGAAGTTCTGCATTTTTTTCTTTTGACTTGATTAAATTATGCTTGCGGGTTAGGTTTCCTTGTTTTCAGTAGGTAGAAGCCAAAAGATGTTTTTATTTGTAGAGCAAGACTTCTGTGCATGCTATTCATTCTTTCGTGATGCTATTACAGAAAGCCCACTAAAATAAGTAGACTATGGAAACACAAAGTAGGTAAATCTCACACGTACCCCTCTCTTGTCAAGTAGCATGACCCTCATCTTCTAACACAGGATTAGAACACCTCTTCTCATGGCCATGTGCATTGTTTCACTCTCTTTATAACTACAATTTAAAATATAATTAATATTAATGATAGCTTTCTGATGTACCCTCTTGTAAACCGTCAAGAATATCTGTCCCTATCTTTGCAAGCACATCTTTTGTTCAGTGCACAGGTTTTAAGTAAATCACTTCAATCTGGCTATGAGGATGTTCACAAGTTCGATTTCCACTGCAACTTGGCCAGGATACCACGTATCCTCCAGTGACACGAGGTGGCATTTCAATCAAACTTCTGAGAAGGACGATGAACCGCCAGATAAGCACGGCGCTGTCTCTAATGAAATGTAGAAGTAAGGCTGGCGGTCATGCAGCTGCAGTGTATTGCCTTCAGGCAGACAAAAACAATTTTGTTAGTAGCTGAACATACTTAGCATTTTCTAAAATATCTCAGGGGCCCTTTACTTCTCTGGGCTTCATTACACACTGACATCCTTTATTTACAAAGTTTTTTAATTCAGTCAACTGATTTAACACAGCCACCGCCGTGCTGGAGTCTCTCGCATTGGCCATTCCGAGGTTCCTATGGAATAATCAGTATTAGAGAATTGCCTTCAGCTACATCCACACCTGTGGTATGGGAAACTGTCTGTGATGTTTCTCTGAAAGTGCAGCTGAAATACAGGCCCTTCTTTCCTCACCTGCTTTCTAAATAGGTCGCCTGTTTTGCCCTTGTTTTATAAACTGACACACCTGCACAGATACCTCTTGCTAAATCAATAGTCTTGTGACTGAAGTTAGATACAAGTGAAAATTGCTTGTGTCCTATATTTGCCATATACTTACTACTAGCTTTTTTTTCCCCGTACAGAAACACAAAATAAGTCCTTCTCATGAACGTTTCCAGTCTACGTTTTGAACTAGAGTACTTTAACATAATTTGAATGGAATGGTCCCATACACTTACCTCTGCATTTCAACACAATAATTTTTGGATTGTTAATGTCCTTGGAGTCTTTCCTGTTAGCTTGGTCCTTCACTGTGTATACCTCTCGTGTTCCTGTACAGTCAATCTGCTGCTTTCATACATGTGATATTATAAGCCTCGTTGAAGGCTGAAGTTTCCCAGGTGAAATCGTATGTGTTTTGGTGTAAATTATTTCTGAATACTTTTTTTGTCACCTATGAATTGCAAATCCCTCTGTGAGTGCGAAGAAGTGAATTAGAAATAACACCACGGCGAAGCCAGTGGAACTGATCTTTCACTAAGGAGTGTTCTGTTACCATATTTAATCTTAGCTTGACAGAGCAAGGCTGAAAGGTTTGTGCATCTTCATGTAGACGTGTTGATATGCAGCACACGTGTATAGAACATGTAAAAACATGGCTTTCGTGAAACTTGCCTTATCTGGGAAATACTAGGCACTTGTCCAGTAAAACAAGTATGTAGTTATCATTATCTTCAACAAATATGTGTTTCATTATATGTAATTATGACATGCTTCTGCCATTGCTTTTTAGGTCTTGACCAAGGACTCTGTGACAATTAATGTAGATGGAGTGGTTTACTACAGAGTTCAGAACGCTACCCTTGCTGTGGCCAATATCACAAACGCTGACTCGGCCACACGTCTTTTAGCACAGACCACTTTGAGGAATGTTCTGGGGACCAAAAACCTTTCTCAGATTCTCTCTGATCGTGAGGAAATTGCACACAACATGCAGGTATGAGTAACCTAGGCAGTGCATTAAGCAATCAGTTATGCATCAATCCCGTGGATAAACTGGAGGTCGGGACTTAATTTTACCTTGTAAGTGTTAAGCCAAGTTTTGATTTGGAGCTTTAGGCAAAACCCTATCAAGGGCTGTTGGAATGGCATTCGGTCTAATAAAAATGAGTGAGTAATACAATGATAGACCAAGGGGATGGCAAGTAGGAAGGAGGGATTTGTGAGAGGAGGAGTGTTCTGGATCGTTATGTCAATATGCTGCTGTTGAAGGAAATTACACCACAGGATTCCTTTCATACACTGATCAAGCTTTAAGTGCTTGCTTATAACTGATAGGCTTCTATAATCATCGGAGCATACCATGAGTAGTGAAAACCATTAAATAGAAAGTGCAAACATTCTAAGACCATTCATTTGGTTTGATAGCCTTTCTTCAAATTTGGACACTTGTCTGCAGCCAAATAGCTGGCTGAAGTTAACTGTCCTGCTTTAAATAGGCTACGCTTGATGACGCAACAGATAATTGGGGCATTAAGGTGGAACGTGTGGAGATCAAGGATGTGAAATTACCTGTACAGCTGCAGAGAGCAATGGCTGCAGAAGCTGAAGCTGCGCGGGAGGCAAGAGCTAAGGTAATGGCATCAACTGGTGGATTTTGTGGGGTTTTTTGTGGCTTTTTTTTTTTTCCCCTTCATGAATAACTTAGCATGGTGGTTTGGAGGATGAAGAATCTTTGCCATATTGGGTTGTGGCGAATAGGAATGCAGGTTAGGATTTTTGTGGATTTGGCTCCAGACACTTGTTATGTTTCATCTTGAACTATGCAGCTGAGATTTCCTTTGAAAACGCAGAATCCCAATTTTTTACTGGAAGAACAAATCATAAACAGAACAACTTTGAGGTTATTAGCTGGAGACTGCAGTCAATTAGGAGCCAAACTTCCTTCCAGCTTTTTTTCTGAGTAGCCCTGATTTTCGGAAAGTTCTTTGCTTTCTGTTTTGTTTCTTCATATGAGAAATGAAACAGCTGTAAAACTTAGCTTGGTCACCCTTCAACTGACCTGCAGGAGAAGATCCTTAATGCTCCAGATATTAGCTTTATATTTTTTTCTGAAGCTTCATTACTTCCTGATTTTCTTCATTATTTATCCTGGTGTTTAAAAGGATGTTTACAAATGCTCAGAATATATTGTCCCAATGCAGAAGAGCCCTGCTTGTAAAAAAAAAAAAAAAAAAAAGACTACAAATCTGTCCCTAATGAGCAAACGTCTAAAAAGAATGAAGGAATAAAAAGGTATTTTCCCAGTGAGAAACATGTCATTCATCTGTCAAGCTCATTTCAGATATGTAGGAGAAGTACCTTCTGTTTTTAGGAGGCAGTGCTGAAAGAAGCACAAAAGCAGGGATTTTTTGAAAATTTGAATGAATTCACTTGTTGCATTTTCAAGACTTACAGTGCCAGTTTTTGCACACTGGCATCCTGATCCTGAATAGAAGACAGACATAGAGAACCTTCAAAGCAAACAGGAGTAGCTTATATCTGAGTGAGTAAGGCAGAACTGGTGAAAAAAGGCAGTAGGAGAGGTCACTTGATTACAATGATAAGCAATGCCTTTGATTTATGACTTAAGGCTGAAGTCATCTGACATATTTCTAGCTTATTATTGCATCAGAGTTAATTGCATTTCACTCATTTTGCTTTTCCAGGTAATTGCAGCTGAGGGTGAAATGAATGCTTCCAGGGCCCTGAAAGAGGCATCCATGGTTATCACTGAGTCCCCTGCTGCTCTTCAGCTTCGTTACTTGCAGACCTTGAACACCATTGCTGCAGAAAAGAACTCCACCATCATCTTTCCGCTGCCCATAGACATGCTGCAGGGCATCTTAGGTGCAAAACGCTAGCTGCAGTGGGAGGAGGAAATTTTTTTTCTCTTGCAACCAGTAAATGTCTGCAGCACCGCAATGCCTGCGTATTATAGCTTAAGGCAACATTAGCAAAGTGGAAATGCTGAGGAACCTTTTTGGTTTTTTATACCGAGTGAGTGATAAGATACCTAAGTAATGATTGTGAATATGGACCATCAAAGTACTTGAAATTGAAAATCGAACCAAATTAGAGGCAGGTTATGATCTTAAGCATATATCCATGCTGTACTAGATAAGAAACCAATAATCTGTAATCTCGCAATTTCAAATAGTATATAAAACTATTTGTGGCAAAGATTAGATGATCCAGCATTTGGAAAGAGAAGCATTCCTTTTATTAAAAGAGCCTGTAGTCCTGTAAGGGAAGTGGAACAGCCCTAACTGTATTCTCTTAGAGCGTATCTGTATGTGATGAAGTCATCTGATTGTTGTCACATGCATTTGTTCTCTAGCTTACACAGGGAAAACAATGGAAGTTGATGTAGGAGTGAGAATACTGGGTACTTCTGAAAATCAGGCTCATAATTCCTAAAACAGTTCCCCATTCATGAGAAACAGTTCTTAGCCAATGTTACTGAAATGAAACTTTCCACCTCTGTTCTGCCTCGCAGGAATGATATAGACTTGCAGTAGTTAATGATACAATATGCTTCCTGTTGCTATGCCCGTGTAGATTTATGACTCTTAAAGCACTGAAAAGTCACTGGGTCTGCCTTTATCTGTACATCTTCTCAAAAAACAATTAAAAGAAATAAAAAGCCATAACCCTGATTCCTGTTTGTAAATAGACTTCCTTTCTTGTTCTAATTTTAAACATGCTTGAAGCATTGCATTTTATCCAGGTCCAACAAATGCTTCCCTAACTGTAATTAGTGGGGAGTGTTTAACAGAAGGTTCTGTACTGTTTATATACCTAAGAAATTAATAATTCATGTGTCAGTGCTGCTTCTGAACGCACTTGTGCTATTAGCTGTGATGCAAAGATTTACACTTAATACCAAATGCATACTCTTCAGTGCATGCAGTCTCGAGGTACAAGTCTGATAAACTGTGTGCATATTTTGTACCTGTTCAGTAAATGTCATTAAAGATTAAAATGGGATTAGAATTAAAGGTTTGCATGAGAGGGAGGTTCTTTGGGCTACCACTGCTACCCAGTTTGGCATCTGTCCTTAATTACTGGGAGATGAGAATGAAAACAAAAAGCCAAGATCAGTGAGTAAAGTGCCCTTGTTCTGATCTGATACTGGCCAGCATAAAGTTTATTTTTTTTTTAATCACCTTTCTGGAAAGGTCAGTTCTGTATTTACAGCTATTATTACCTCTGCATTATAAAAACAATATACCAATCTGCAGATGTTGGCCAGTATTTTAGTTAACATAAGCAGAACTAAGGGTGTCAACACGGTTCACAAGGATGTACTAATTAGCATCACTCTGTGCACACACTTGCAGTAGGAAACAAAGCTAGTGTACAGCTTGCCATTAATCCCTGGGGAAGATGAGTGAATCTGTACCTGCTGCTGCTCTGTACTGGTCACCCCTGTGAATTCCTGTTGAAAACAGCAACGCTTCCTCCTCTGATCCTGAGTTAAAAAACGCTATTTACTATTGCTTGACTTTCTGAAAGAGAAGAATACAGTGAATTTACCGGAGTATTAAATGATAAAAGTTCTAGGGAGAGGAAAACAAAACATCCCAAACCGCCATAAAATCCTTTTTGTAAACATTTACCACACTCACAAAAAACAGCACAAAGAAGGTTTCGTTTTCTAAGGTGTGTATTTGTTTCAAGTAAGTTCAAACGTGGGATCTACAGGTTCTGTTTAATGTTTTCATCTTAGTAGCAAAGCTCACCCATTTTATTCTTCTCCTATTCCAAACAAGCTTTACTGTATTAAATATAATCAAAGCAAGGAGTAGAGCAATATGACCGGTCGTGATTGGTTTTGGTACTTATTGCACAGCTAATTGGCTATTAACATCTTTGCCATGCTAGCATCCATCCAGCAGGAGGAAGCAGCTCTTGAAGGCACAGAAGGAACTAAACTTGCTCTATTAAAAAGAGGAAAAACCTTTTACTTAGACATCCACATCTGCCATTGCTCTCTGCAGGGGATCGACAGACCAGTAGTCATCATCCCAGCCCAGGAACCAGCCGGAGAAGGTTGGAGGCTCAAGCCCTTGCTTAACGAGTGTGACTGGAGTTCTCTTATCGCGGCTGGCTGGATCGGTTTCAATGTACCGCTTCGCTGTAAAGGCACAAGGAGAAGAAAACCTCATGTAGTACAAACCTTAGGGAGCAGCAGATGGATGCTAGAGATACAGTTTCAGATTTTTCATTAAAACAAATAAGCTTTTGCGCCACGGTTTTATCTACACCTGTTAGAAGACTGGCATTTTTAGGTAGAAAACAGACATTAGGATTATTAAATCCTCCAGTATAATGGCAGTCTGTGCTCACCCACACTGGGATACTTTTTCAATGTTAGGGTTTGAGCAGTGTGTCTAAATACCATAACTCTTTATGCTGATCTTTGGGATCCGCCTTTCTCAATCTACATGATCATTTTGGTCACAACATTGAATGTTATGATTAGGATATATTTCTCGGTCTATCAAATCGTCTGACTTAAAATCAGATGGTGGGAAAATAAAAAACATTTATCTCAGAAGGAAAAATGTCATGACGTTACCAGATTTCAAAGCCTCAGTCTTTTCTTCCTCCTGGGCATCTTTTCCAATCCATACAAAGACCTGTAGATTAAAAAAAATAAATCACATGAATTGTTTCAGCAACGGCCAACACCCCTATGAAAGAGAAGATAGGGGCTCAGTGAACAGAGGATAACACTGAACAGGAACATATTCCTCCTGGTGTGCCCGGATCACTGACCAACCTGAAGAAAGTTACTGGTAGCTGAGAGGAAGCTTTTTGACTGCAGTTTATCTGCTGTAAATTCCAGTTACGTGAACAAGCCGTACACTGGCTTAACACCAGGAAAAACTAACTGATGTTTGAACATCTTTACATAAACAGACACAAAATTTATCTCTAAGTTCGCTTTTGGCTGAGACATGCACAGCAATTAACACGAGCCCTCTGCAGTAACAGAAAATGCATCTATGTTTTAAACCGCTGAATGCTAACAACAGTTCGGTCATCTCCAGCCAGGACAAGGATACTGCCCTCAAGAAGTTTACAGCCTGGGGGAGTATATTCAGTACACAACAGCTTGCCTTCTTCAGCCCATAAGCTAACGAACAAAATGGCAAGACACCAACTCTTTTCTCACGTTCTGTGTGTAAGTTCTCTTCAGTGTCACTGGTGAGGTGATTTGTTCTCAGGCTTCAAGGTGAAAGGACTCTACAATTTAATAATTCTGCTAGTGATTGTAATTTGGATCTCTAAATCTAGAGCCACACTGTGTATATTCTTTGCTTCTCTCCTTTGCAGTTGAACATGACATACCTGATCCCATGTGTCGAGGATCATAACATCATCTGTAGCAAGGTCATCCTGAGTCAGATCTCCAGGGACTTCTTCAATCTGAAAAACATAAGGTCAAAAGATGAGGACATTCTGGAAGCATCACTTTACCTTTGCAAGAAATGCAGTTTACCAGGGCTATAGTTTCACCTCTTGTCAATGAGACGCATGTCACTGGCATAGTATTTGACCACACAACTCAGGCTGCATCACAGAAGCATTCTTAGGCAACAGAATACAAAATCAGTCTCTATCTATCTAGAAAAACAGTCTTTCATTCATGCACAAGACTTCAAATGCTGCCTCTTGTTGCTTACAAGATTCATGAGTTAAGATCTTAGGAGCTGGAATGCTGGTTGTTAACCAGGGGAGGACCAGCCTAACAGTTCAGAAAGATGCTATAGAGATAGCTGCTGTCTCTGCAGAAAAAATAAACAGTGCTAATGCTTTCCTTTCTGGAGGCAACACTACAAAGGAAAATTGGGTACAACAGCCCATCAGCTGACTCAGAGCAGACTCTGACCAAGTTTCTCTCAGCTTTGTCAGATGAATGTTGAATGAATTGAATGTCTCCCCAGATACTCACAGTGAAGCGTCCACTCTTGTTGGAGCACGCAAAAAGACGAGGGGGGTGAGCATCCATCTTCTTGTCCTTCAGCCGAGGAGAGGTGCGGTAGGGAGCTTTTCCACCCAAAGCCGCCCAGAAGTTATCTGGAAAAGACAGACTGTTGTTGCTTCAACTATTCCTGGAAAACACAGTAGCAGTATGGCTTGGGTAGGACTTGAAGCATTCTCCTCCCTAAGTCAAGAATCTAGATCGGAATCTAATAGAATCTAAGTAAGATTCTAGATCAGAGAAGCCACCCTGTGTCACGTTCACATTTCCTTGTTCCGGGAGACTAAAAGAAAATATCCATGAAATAATTATTGAGAAAGTGCAGCTACACAGAAATGACCTCAGACTTCGTGTGCATCCCTCACCTGGCTCTCTACCCTCGGAAACCTGTACTGGGCGAGCTCCCAGAACCTTCAGCAACTCCTGTGCCCCTGAAAGCTCAGCGTTGTTGGAGCCTCGGCCAACCCAGAGGTAAGCAGCAGAGGGAGTTTTCAGGACAAAAGCATCATTGGAGTTCAGCTGACTGGCAGCAGGATCCAGCTGAAAAGAAAGAATGTTGCACGTGTGAGGTGTAATCATCCTCTACGCAGAGCCCATAATTTGAAAATAAAAATTAATATCTATCCTTAAACAAACTTCAAACAAGATATTCCATGCAAGCATGTAGGGTTCCAATATATGTTGTATATTTGCCCATATCTGGGTAATGAGTTGGGCTTAGTCACACGAGAATGTGTGTTTCTTTATACAATCTACAGATACATCCAATTTTCTGCTCAAATGCTTGGGGCTGTCATTTTGCCAGTGTTTATGGTTCTGTCAGGAGATGCAAGAACTTGCTGGGGAGACTATCACAGGGCACCATCCCTGCTGCTGAGGCTGATGAATCATTAACATAAAGTTTATTTGTATGTGTGCATTTTCTTTCAGATAAGTAGGGCTCTTAGCCTGCATCCTGGCACAGGCCCTATTTTTATTGAGAGTCTTTAGCACTTGCAGTTTTTCACTGGTAGCAGTGTGGTTACACAAGCTTAGAACAAGTCACAACATCCAGCACCAAACAGTATTTGAAAATCATTGTTTTGTGCAGGGTGTAACATCTGTTGTGGACTTAAGAGAGAACAGCTCCAACCTGTTTGAGGTGATATTTATAAACTCAAAAGAATATAGTGATTATCATCGCTTATTCACAGGAAAAGAGACATCTTTTAACAGCTTATAAAGGTTCAGAAGTTTGTTACAGTTTACACCAGAAAGCTCAGTCTGGCCACTGATCTTCTCAAAGAGACTGTGTCCCCATCGCAGCCATGCATACAGCACAGAAGTTGGCTCTCTTTCCACATACCTCTACAGCTCTGGTAGCTCCTGAGGTGCTGGACCGGACCTGGAACAGCCGTGTTTGAGCTGGTGTGGTCTGCCCTCCTTCCCTAGAGGTTCCACCCTTGTAAACAATCAAGGGCTTTCCACCAAACATGCTCATCAGATGAGGTGGCTCTTTTCCTTGCACTACTCGTTTCTAGAGAAAAAGATAACCTGCTGTCAGTTTCAAGGCCCTGATGAAAAGAAGCATAAAGTATAGTAGAAATGGATTTTGCCATCGTATTTCTGGCTGGAATCCTCTTACAGAACTTATGGAGTTTGCAATCTTCACCGACCCAGCTGCCTTTGCAAAAAAATGTAATTACATTTATCCAGGGTGTTTTCTGCTTCTCCTAGCAAGTTCTGTTGGCTGGCAACATGTTGCATTAATTCATATGAAATGCAGATCATTAATTTCTGAGAATTATTAATACTAGAAAGCAGAAGGCTTACTGCCAATTGCAAGGTATGAGAAAACCAATTATATTCTCTTTATTCTCTGTGGGTTTTTGTGGTTTTTGTTTTGTTCGTTGTTCTTTTCACCTGCACAGGGCTGCCTCCCAGCTCCTCATCCAGCTGTACTGTGAGGAAGGCTGAAGTCGCAATTTCATCTTGAGTGGAATGAGCACCCTGCCTGAAAGACAAGGAAAATTGGAGTTTTATTTCTAGCCTTTTCCCCAACACATTCACCTTACAGACAACAAGATGTAAGAAAAAATTCTATGCTACCAAACCTTGGTAGCACTTAGAATCATAGAATGGCCTGGGTTGAAAAGACCTCAAAGATCATCTAGTTTCAAACCCCCTGCCATGGGCAGGGTCTGGGCAGGCTGCTCAGAGCCACATCCAGCCTTGCCCTCAATGCCTCCAGAGATGGGGCATCCACAGTCTCATGAAGAAGTTCACTGTCTTAGATTGTAAGACTGATTGATTACAGAGGGAGATAGAAACGTTTTCTAGATAGAAAGCAGAGATGCTTTAGTATCTCCATGCCTATCTCCAAAGATCCTTCCAGCAGCCAGCTTAAAAACATGCCTGTTCGCACTGCTAGCATGACCTATACATGCAGCACTTACACAGACTGCTCCGTTTTTGGTTTTAGTTACATTGCTTGCCTGGACCCTCTCTGCTTGCTGAGAAGTGAGAACATCACCACTGTGAGACTGTTAAAAAACTCCTCTTTAAAGGCATGGCCTGGGAACTGTAACAGTCCCAATCCACCAATAAAGATGTCCAGGGAAGAAAAGTTAGTTACAGTGGTCTCAGATGTAGAAACTGCAAAAAGCCTAGAGCTTGATACAAAGGAGGGATTAACGACTACTAGGAAAATGAACAAACAAACAAACAAAAAAGATGCTAGCACAGTAATTCCTTCCATTCACACTTCAAAATTTTCCCAACCTCTGGTAATGTTTTGGAAGGGAACACTATCCTAGGTGAAATCTCATTCCCTGAGGATCCTCCATAAGTGGGAACCAGCAGTGACTCGTTCTCAAAGAAGTAGACTCACAGCTCCACAAAGGCCCAATCTTTCTTACCAAGTGTAAATGATCTGCCCCTGCTTTCCAGCATGCTGGTAGTCGTACAAGATAATATAGCTATCCCCTCCATAGAACTGGCCGTATGTCGAAGGATTCACTGGCACTTTCTCTGAGCCTTCTATTCTCCAAATCTAGAAAAGAGCACAAAGGGAGAGGACCAGAAATTTTCTGAGTGAAATAAGAATAAGCAGAAGCTCCTCAGCAGAGCCTGTGTTCCATTTCCTTCATCCAGCCTCCCAAAACTCACAGTCCTGCAGCCCCACCTGCTGGGGAAAGCCACTAAAAATCTGTCATTCCCTTCCACCACAGATTTCCACAGCCTGCAGCCAGGCCTGGAAGCAAGGAACATTTAGTTTATCCTACTGTGAACTACCAAATCTCGATCAGGCCTTCCGAATGGTGAGAAACACAGGAGAAATGTCAGTTAGACTATGAGCACTGCCAGCACTGGTGCCCATTTTGTACATGACATGATCATTTTGATTTCTCTCAGTTGGATGAAGAAGAACAGAGCTTTTAGTTCACTGGGGATTTTTGAAAAGTATAAGGTTGGCTAGGACCCACAGATCAGCTCTTTCAAGCCCACCTTGACCACTGCTTCTGTGCACAAACACATACATCCAGATGTGCCAGATAGGTGTTCCGAGACAATCACTCAACACATGCATGATGGCAAGAGCTGGAATAACAGGGATGAGGAATGAGAAAGAAGTCTGGCCAATGCTGCTGGGTGAAGCATTGCCCCCAGGGCAATCTTGAAGCGGAAATGACAGCTCATCTACACCACATGGCTGTAGGGCTCTCAAGACCTTCCTGGTATCTTAAATGTTAAAGATTAACCCAGCATTTAGGAAAGTGCAGTGTTGATGAGTCTCAAGCTCCACCTGTTCTTGCAGCAATGCATCAAATAGTAAAGACAATTCTGGAAACCTTTCAAAAGGATTCTGACATGGCTTACCTGTTTCTTGCCAGAGCCATCGTCCTCCATGCCATGCTGGGCAGCCATGGCCCTGGAAGTGTGCAGAGTGGCAGCATCAAAAGGTACTTTCTCAATTTTGGCAACGTGACCAGAAATGTAAGCCTCTCCCAGTCCTTCTGTCTGGTCCTTGTCCCTCCAGTTCTTGAAGAATTGTTTAAACAAAGGTGTTTCACCACTCTCAGGGAGGACTTGGACCTGAAATGAAAAAGCCAGCCCATCAGGAGAAGCCTGACCCCACATCCCACACAGCTCCAGCTCTGGCTACTGCTTACTGCTTGCTTCATAGGAGCCCTGGTTTCAGGCTGGCAGAATTGCCTTGTATAACTCTCCTGAGACTACAGCAGTGAAGGGCTTGGTGTCATGAAGCAGTACTAAGAGCCAGGTCAGGTCTCACTGATGCCTGAGATACAGCAATCAATCAAACCTCCAGTTATTTGATATCAAACACATCTTTACCAAAACTAAAGACACACCACAAACCATCTGTTACCTGCTGCTTGCAACCACTAGTTTGAAAGAATTGTCCCCAACTTCTTCCAAGCTAGTGTTAATCAATCTTTAAGCCTTTGTGTAACTGTGCCTGGATGGTCCATACTACCACAACCAACAATATGGGTTTCAGAATATTCTAGGAGATGTATACTCAGTCTAAGTTGGGTTTTGAGGGAAGCTGAAGGGACATTAAACTTATAGAATCATCACTTCAAGAAAGGTAAATTTACCCACATCTTCTTTTTTTCACCTTTTTGAGAGGTGATGGAAAAGGTAAAAGATAAAAATACAAATGTATCTGAGAGGAATAAATGTTACTTGCTAGTTCTACAGCAGTAAATGACATTCTAAGGACAGCGTTAGCCTTGGAGATATACTGCAGTATCGCTCTGCTGAAGAGCACATCCATCGAAACAGGAGCTACTTGAAAGAGTGACACTGACACTTTACATGAGCTGTGCTCTGGACTCTGGCCTATGTGGTAGAAAACTATTCACAGTGGTGTCTGGGTGGGCTGCACATCCTTACCTGGGTATGTTTCGGATAACCCATCTTATCAATGAAATCCGTAGCTGTTTTCAGGGCTGCCTTCCTCTCATCAGAGTTGGCACTCCTGCCTTTAATGAAAAAGGATAGAAGAGATAGCAACTTTTAACAAGTTTTGTCTACCCAGGGAAAAAACTGTCCATAGCACTTCAACCTTTTGCAGCAGCTGAAGGGCACAGAATTCCAGCTAGAAGATGATGCCAAGTACTAAATGAAATTTTTATTTCTTTCATGCTTTTCTATGATGATTGAGAGAACAATTTCCTTTCTGCTTATGACATTAATTCATTTTTTTCTTTCTGGTTCCCAGAAGCCTTCATTTAACCAAAACCCCAGCATCTCAGCACCTGCCATTTCAGATGAGAGTGCTTTTCTGAGATTGTTAATGCTATCTGATAGCATCATCTAATGCCCTGAGAAGCACCACCACCATTAAGTGTACACTCTCCTACCTGGCTCAAAAGAAACAGGGACTGGGATGAAAATCCTACGCATACATAACCAGCTTCACCTGCATCTCTATGGTACCTTTCCAAACAAAGATCTTTCCATCTGTGCCATGGTCCAGAATGAAGCAGTCATCTGTGTTCAGTGCTGCCTGGGAGAAGGGGTTCTCATCTGCCACGAGGGAAACTGCCATGTTCCCAGCCCCATTCGAGACCTATGGTAACACAGCACAGAGATTAGATAAGGCATTGTCTGTTTCCCTCCAGCTTCATGGCAGTAGTCCAAAACTCATAGAGTAGAAGGGAAATCAACCTGAATACACTGGCTGCTTCAGGCACTATTGTTATTCAAACAGGATACCTTTGACACAGCAACAGTATGACAGAACCTAGCTCTTACTCTGAAAATTTCAGATACATCTAGCAAAGCAGCAATCACAAGAATCAAAGATTAATCCAAAACAGTAAATGTATTTGATGCAAAAGCAGTCACTGAAGTTCTTCTAAAGCAAAATAACTGCATCTGAGAACTGAATAGCACTGTCTTGGTAATTATGAGTAGGCCTCCCTGTGTCAAGTGTGTTTAATGGTCTGAGTTCTTGTACCTACTAATAAGCAAAGGTCTACATTACAAACCATCTTGGCAGACATTCACCAGGTCATTAGCGGAGACAGCTTTAGAGAAAAATTCCTCCCAAGAAGTTTTGAACAGTCTCCTGCACTCATACTAGCTGACGGCAAATCACTACTTCATCATTCTCACTGCATGCTGAAAGAGGTAAAGCCTGGGTCTAGTCCATTCTTCTCATCTTTTTAACAGTGTCCCCCATCATTTCACACTCTGCCTTTCTCTCATAAATTCCTGAAAAGTTCCAGCTGAATCCTCACTGCTGAGTCTAGTCTCTGATAAAGACAGCAAAAAGCACGTGGGTATGCAGTGTAAGCAACCAAGGTTCCTATGTTTACATTTAAAAAGTTCCTAAAAGACTCTGAGTCAGATCAGATCAGCTCTTCTATGCTATTCCAGCTCCATCTAATTGTGGAAAAATTACTTCACTCTCCGCAATTGTCAGGGTACATCTGTTTCTTGTTACCTTATAGAGCTTAGCCAGCTTTCTATTGGCTGTATCAGTTTTAGTATCATCAGAAGCTCCTTGCGGCAAACTGGGCTTTGGTCCTAGGACCTGAGAGAGAGAGGAAAGAAAATATTACTAGCCAATCCAAAAGAGTCTCTGTTTCCAGATGCTCCAGCCACAAGAAACAAGGAGAAGAAACAAAGTGAAGAAACTTCTAGATCAACATCAGCAGAAGTGTACTGATGTCCCAGCAATGACGAGAACCAAGTCTGCTTTAAAGTGAGAGTGTTTCTGACACCAGCACTTCCCGTGTAAAGACAAACATTACTGAGCCTACCCATCCATTGCATCTGTTCTTTCACATACCGCCCTTCCCATTCCAGCATAGAGAAATGGTTGAAGTGAGCAACCTGAAGCATTTCCTCCCGCTCTGCTCCTTCCTCTGAAACGAAGACTTTGGCACGACCGTTCCTCTCGTTGTCCCGGATCCCCTTGGCTAGCACGGTGGCCTTCAGACGCTCTTGACGGTTGCTGTTGGAGCCACACCACTGGTAGATGTTCTGGGGAGAAAGAAAAATTACGCCGCTGCCACTTGTCAGGCCCTAACGTGACCTGCTCTGGAGGAGGAGGCAGCATGTCTGGGAGTGAAAGATGTCAGAAAACCAGCTACATGGTGGTTCAGAATGCTGAGCACTTGAGATAACTAAACACAGCATGAAGGAAAAAAAAAAGAAAAAGTGAATTAATCAGAATTTTCCTGCCTCTGAAAGTCTGATAACTCATCTTTTTCGTGGTACTTACACTGCCAAGGTCAAGGATGAAACAATCCCCCGTGTTGAAGCTCTCCCAGGTCACAGGGACCTCTGTCGCTCGGACTGTTCTCCTGCCCTTGACCTGGAGAAGCCTCTGCACAGTTACTTCATTGGGAACCACGTGCCTGAAGCCAGAAGCCACGCCACCAGCCTAAGACAAAAATTAAAAAGTAAGAAAAAATTAATACTTATGCTGTTCCTTTGGAGAAAAAAAAAAAAAAGAAGAAGAAGAAGAAGAATATACTGATTTGCTATCCATGAGAAGTTTTTTATTTCTCACAGAACAGAAGGGTCATCAGAAGCTTGCGGGAAGAGCAAAAGTCCAAGCATATATGTATGTCAATATAGCCAGTGATGCACCCCAGCTATCCATTCCTTTGTTGCCTATGGGACACTGATACAATACATGAGATCAGGATCAGTTGAGGTTTTCGCAGAATTTTGACTGGTGGGGTAAAGGGTGTATTTCCACATGTATTGCACATCCTGCCTACCAGAAATTGTCCCAGCCCCAAGATTCCCTTTCCCTACAAGATATCGTCCAGGAAAGCACTACCAAATTTGAATGAATAGAAAGTAATAACAAATGAGCAAAACAGAAAGATTAGGAGAGTTGAACGTAAGGAGATGTAGATACTTGGCAAGCATTTGACCTGATATCCCTTTCCTTTTACCACTGCATTCCTAACAAGGATAACAATTCTAGACTATAGGTTTCTACTTCTCCTATTGCAAGGAAGTACAATTCCCACTGCTTTTCATCTGCTTTTCCCAAACATTATGGATGGTAAGGAGGTGGACTGAGCACAGAAAAAGAGACAGGCAAGGCCAATCTTAGTTAAGCAATTGGGAGAAGTTAAGTCTACTGTGTAGGCGTTTCCCATTAACTTGGATTGCTCTTAAATTCATTCCAGACAACTTGGGACTGTTTTTTTCCCTCTGCCTCTTGAAGAAAAACAAAACCCCAATCCCTAAAATTTCCTGGGGCTTTCCTTGTGCATTATTAATTGAGCCAAAGCTCTCCCACTGGGATCTGCTGTTCTCCACCCTGTCAGTTCCACCTCATTGAAAACATCTGGTTGAGAACGTTTAAGCAACTGGCAAAACGGCAACTCTTATTCTTCTGAGAAGTGGCAGGATGCCATCTCTTGCAGATTTGATTCAGACTGGCAGGACAAAGATCCAGCCATAACCTACCTTGTACTTGATGCCAGATTTGAAATACCCCAGGAATGTTGAGGATTCATGGCCTTGCACTTCACGGTGCTGGACAGCTTTCCCTTGAAGGTAATCATCCATCTGAACAGTGAATATGGCAGCTGCCCCACGCTCATCTTGAGAGCTTTCATCTCCTAAGAAATGAAAAGGCAAAAACGTGGAGAGAATGCAAGGTTTCTGCCTCAGCATTCAACTGCATAAGCACAAGGGAGAAAGGAGATTCCTGGAAAGTTTAGCTTCCACACAGGCCTGCAGAGTAACCGTTTGCAATCTTTTCTAATAATAACCCCAAACAGCATCAAAAAAAAGTTTTTTTTCTGTAAGGTTTATGATATGATGTAACTGCTGCAGCCCCACTGCTTCCCAGCTGTGTCTTTGGTAAGGATCATACATTTTCCCTTTGCTATTTCACCCTGTCCTGGGAGGAAGCTTCTCATGGACCAAATTCATGAGTAGATGAATCTGCAGGAAGACATTGTCAGCTTGTCAAGGCTGTAGAGACTAGCAGGGCAACAGTTCCTCAGCAGTTTGCCTCTCAGAATCTCTGTAGTGTGGAAAAGCTATTGACAGATGACAAATAGGGCAAACCACCATGCAAGTATCTCACGTAGCTTTAACTATGATATTGCCAGAGAGTCTTGGTTTTGCAGAATGCAGAGAAAGCCTTGCCATGTTACTTGGTGACATTTACTGCAGAAGGCCAGGTCAGAGGTCTGAACTTCATGGGGAAAAGGAGCACACACACAGTGAGGAAAATAACAACTGACCTCTACCCCTTGAAATAGAAAAGATTTAAGCAGACTCTTTATCTGAGGTCTTATCTTTTCTGTGGGCCTGGCAACATACTCTGGAGAACTAGGAATTATGTCACCTCCATCAGAAAAGCCATTCTTTTGAAAGCACAATTCTATTCCTAGGTACAGAGGTGGCTGTATTCTCTACTGCAGAAACTATTTCAAATATTTAAGTCGAGTAGCAATATACGCTCCCAAAATTGCATTCTCAGGGTGCCAAAAGTTCTGTTCCTTATTTCCTTGGGTAACACTTACTGGAGAATGCCGGAGTAGTGAGGAACAGAATTCACCTCAGCAGGGGCACTCCCACCAGACTTACCTAACCAGAAGTGCAAGTCGTACTGGAGGTTCCCACTGCGCTGTCTGATGGTGTTCAGCACCAGATAGGAATCTCCTGTGAAGAAGTCTCCATACAGATTTTTTGGCACTGGCACCAAATCAAATTTCTCGATCCTCCAAATCTGAAGGCCAGGCTCCTTCCCAGCCTTCGCAAACTCAGCGTGCTCCACCATGCTGACAGGCTAGGGGCAGGACAGAGGATGTTATTCAATACAAAACACAGTACAAGGAAACTCTTGTTTAAATTACATTGCTTCTGATCTCTAACTATTGTCCCGGGCAACAAGTGGAGAGTTTCCTTTCTTTTTTCTCCTGCACTGAACTTTGTGAATAAATAAATAAAATCTTTCTCAATTGATGATTGTTACTTTTAAATTCCAAACAACTCTGTTTTCTGCCTTATCCCTGGCACATTCCTTCGTAGGCTCTCTTTTCTCTAGTGTTGTTTTGGGGTGGTTTTTTTTTTATTTAATTTCTTGATTTTACTTTAGATATTTTCCATACCAATTTACAGCTTATCAGTATGGCACATACATGGAATATAAGTTTCCTTGCTAAGTATTATTTTCTATAAATGTTGTGTAAAAGTCCAAGACCACAGGAAATGGACATATCACTTTTAACTATATGTTGTGCAGCTTGCACAATTATTCATCATTATTTACAGTTTGCGTAATATTATCCAGCTATTAGTATTATTATTGTGTAATCTTACCCTGCTCTCGCTGGAAAATATTGTGAATATCATCAAAGAGATCATTTAAAAGTTTCTTATATTCTGATATTCTTCTATTGATAATCAAGGGACACATTACTTCAACATTCCTGTGTCACTGTTCTATTCTAGGGATTAAAGTATTATACATAAGACCCTGTCCTAGGGAAGTTGCAATTCTGCTTTAATACATGTATTGTCACACAGATGCTATCTACTTACAATAGACAATCCTATTTACAATATACTATCCATTCTTTTATGAAAACATAACGAACACTTTCATTTAGCTTTATATGAAAATAATTCACTTTGGTAACACTGAAAGTAAGCAGAACATTTTCGTAGTATTGGCAAAGGAAGTTTTTTATGTATATTACAGCATGCCTTTAAGTGGTATCAGACAACAGGGAAGAAAAAATTAAAATGTTATATTAGAAGCATCCAGTAATTCGATAAAGAGAAGAGTTCACAGTAGCTGATGGACAAGAGGGACCATAGGCTCAGCTTCCAAGGCAGAAATAAAGAATGTTACAAACTAGAAAGCAAAACAGCAGGCTAGCTACCAAAGTGATTCCTAAGCTGATATCAAAAAGATAAAGGTAGAAAACAATGATCACAGTGAGTTTTTACTCTTAGGATTCCAGTCAGCTGGACTCCATTTCTCCCCAAATCCCACTATAAAATTGCACAAACTCCTTACAAAGTTAGAAAGCAGTGTGACTCTTAGAAGCAGTTGAAAAGTTTAAGTTTGTCGATGTTTAATCGTGGTGCTGGTCACTTACCACAGCTGAAAGCACCACAGCTGCTGTAACAACATACCCAAGCCCTGCAACAGACATGGAGCTCACACAGTTCAGCTTCAGAGCCATTGTGCAAAAAATAGTGAGAAAAATGTAACCGAAGTCCAGTTTGCCCATTTCTAACAGCAAATGGGCTCCTCTCTCCTCCTGCAGAAGCTGCAGGGACTCCCAGCTCCCTCCTCCTCCTCCTGCCAATATCGAAGAGTGCTGCAGAAGCCAATCTTTTATCAGAGACAAACACGCCCACCCCCTCAGCAATGCAGGGGCGGAACGTGTTTGTGCACTCACTCCTCTGGGAAGGCTCAGGCTCCTTCAGCCTCTTACAGATACTTAATCCCAGCAGGCAATAGCTCAAGACAATATGCTATCCATTACAGCCGACAGAGCAATTACGTTCGAGCAAGCCAAATATCTAGTCATAAGGACAAGGGGATAGGAAGAAATTAAAAGACATCAGCAACAAAGGCAACGTTTTGTCTGCTGAAGGCTGCAACTAAATGGAAAGTTGATGAGATGCAGAGGAGCGAACAGCAAGCTTGCTCCAGATGGCAAGGGCTGCAGGGAAAGAGGTTTCAAAGATGTGAGAACAGAGAAGAACTACTAGTAGACATCTGAACAACCTGAGGATGGAGGGAATACACCTTCATCTCCCTGAACTTGTCAGAGGAGCAGGAAGCAAAATTCATCACGTGCCTTGAGCGCCTTGCACCTGAATGCCATGTTACACAAACCTCCATCAGAGTCACACAAGCCAGAGGAGTTTGAGATGGACCAGCGCATTTCAGCTCTAGTGTCAGCAAAAGGGCATTAGCGGTCTGGTAGGCGAGAGAGTAACGCTAATTCAGTAATTCCACAACCAAGTCTCACTGAGGGTGCAGCAAGACCCCTGTGACAGAAACAGAGCAGCCATCAGCCCCATCAGGTCAATGGAATTGCAACAGGCATGGCTGAGCACAGCATGCTGATGGACCACCACCACAAACAGAGGCAGCTAAGAGCTCGTCCTTCTGACCACCAGCCCATTGCACTTCCCAGGTGTTTGCAGCACGCAGGCTGCACAGAAAGGCTCACTCTCCACTTCCAGCATGGGCAGCCCAGATGCAGAGCAGCCCCGTGCCCCTCCAGCTGGTGCAGCTGCTCCTGGAGGTACGAGCAGCCACGTCCGAGGTCCAGCACCTGCCACACACTGCCAAGGGCCGCAGAGGCTGCTCCAGACACACTGCAGTGTGAGCCCGTGCCCATCTTGGGAGGTCAAACAAGAACGCTAGGATGAACATAACCAATGCCTATGTATGGTTATGTTGCCGGTTATTAATCTGCTTTTAATGCACCCCAAGAAGAATTACTGACAGCGTGAGGTTCATGCTTTCACAAACCCTCAGCAAGTGCTTCAGTAGGGGGCTGAACACTCCACGTGGCTACGTCCACAAGACATGGAAAGATCAGACCCTGCTTTGCATGTGCTTTCTCCTCTCCCCCTGAGAATACTTGCTCTCTCTCTCCCTTCCTAGAGCTCTGCTTCTCTGTTGTTCAAGCTAACGCGTTTTGTTTTGAAATTTCAAGTTTGCAAACACTGTGATTAGTGAAAGCACTTTTGAAAATTTCACTGCAAATTCTCAAACTGAAATAGACAATGAGAACAATGTCTTAGTCCCGCTGATATTTCTGATTTCTGTGAAGGAACTTCAGAGTGTCAGAGGTCTGAGTTTGGTGACAACATTTTGGAAGCCTAACTGTGTGCTGGGACAGCTCTAGCTCCAAGGAAGCCAGCTGTGAATGGCTTCTGCAGCTGCAGCACACCCAAACCAACACGACCGGATTGCACAACATTAGAAAGAGACAAGACCCTCCCAAATGGAAAAATACTTTGGACTTTTTATTAATAAAAGTCCATATAGTGAGACACTGCCAGACATAACAGACGGAAGGCAAAGAGATCTAGGATAATCTTCTTGTTAGCATCCCATTTTAGGGTAAGCTCAAATCCCCTAAGACATTTTTTTTTCAGGGCTGGGGGGGTGGGAAGAAGGAGGTGAGAAGTGGCAGGAAACAAGCACCTAGATTCGGTCCTCTCATTAACTTGGTATTTTATAAGTTCTGTCTCGAGTCCAAGCTTGTGTTGTCAATTAGCTGCAGAAGGAAAGAGAGCTATGGTGAATAAACTGTGGGTTGTAATGACCTTTGGTAAGGATTCATCTGAAGCGTGTCAGAAGGGAATAAGGGTAACAGCAGCTGGTACAGCTTATGACTGCTGTGCAAATTTGCATCGTGGAGTCAGGCCACAGAAAGCTGTGCTCTGGATGTGTTACTGCCAGTAAATGCCAGATAAGGTTGCCAGGACCATACCGAAAAGCATGTCTTGTTGGAGACATGGGAAAAAAAGGCAAACTTCAAGCTGATGTTAATAAAACTGACCGGCTTAGTCATAGAAATGGTGCTGCGCAGGGTCAGCATCTTATGCAAAGAGAAGTTACTTAAGGAAAACAAGGAAAGGGCTTGAAATATGGGATTTCAGTGCAGATGGATCATCTAAATGACACTTGGCTGCATAGTGATAAAAACAAGAACTTAAGAAAAGTCCAATGTTCTGAGCAAACAGTGGAAGACAACAACTCGTTATGGTATCCAGATGTGCAATTAACACAATCATGCCAGGTCTCTCTGAGAATGCCTTATCACAGAGACTGGCCAATGGAAATAATTACAGGGATAGAGCCCTGATTTACCACATACAGCACATGGACTTGGTGCCTCGTGGAAGCTGAATCTGTGCAAAAGTCTGCATGTATCTCACAGACCAATGGCAGAATTTGGAGTCTGCTTCTTCAGTACATTTTAAAATGATTTTTCCAAAGACTGGGAACTGCTTGTTTCAAAAGAAAGGCCAGTAAAGCCAGGGAGACCCTCTTGTCTCTCTGCCCAGCAAACATCCTGGTGTGCATCTTCTCCATTACAGCACTGTCAGAGCCCTAACAGCTGTGCTTCCACCACCTCCACTCTGGGACTCAGTATTCTTCTTTGTTTACTTCCATCCTAGCACTTATAAGAAACAGTTCTCTTTGCCTCCCTCCACATAAACTCCCTTTTATGCTCCTCACACTCATCCCTGTGCCTGTGCCTTCCACTCCCCCATTCCAGGGAGGCCCTGCACCCCAATAAGTTGTGCTATCAGCACTTTCACCATTTATCTTTACTCACCTCTGAATTCGTCCCTGACAAGAAGGAGCCCAGTTCTGCCCTGCTCAGACCTGGCACAGCACTGTGCAGAAGGGAACAGAGTATAGAATCCCTTATTCCTTCTCCCTCATCACACAGCAGTGCCACTTAGTGGGAACAATTAATGACTAGTTCCTCCACATCAAATCTACTGTCACATCTTCACACCTACTATCATCTCAAGCATATAATGTTGCCTAAAATATCTTTCTGGGAGGCAGTATCATCCAGTCTCACGGAATCAAAAAGAAGAGACAACACTTTATTCTCTTGGGCTCCAGCCTGATTCCTACTCAACCTCAAACATCCAGAGCAGCTTACCCGAGCTGAAGGAATGCACACAAACAAAACATTCCCTGACTTCTGGTATTACCAGCGTATTTCAGACCACAAAATGTGCAAGGTAGTGATGGTAACGCTTTTTAAAGTAAATTTTTAAAGTGAAAATTTACTGAAGCAAGATTAAACGCACAGGAATGTGCTTAAGTATTTAGTAGGCAGCTCCTTTGTATGACAAAGCAAATATTAGCACACAGGGCTTTCCTCACAGAGCTTTGTACTTCAACGTTTCTAAGCCTGTGAACAGCATGTATATTTTTAAGCCATTTGACAAAGCTCCTGGAGGCTTTTTTTCAGGATATTCACTGAATATGAGCAACTGCAAAAAAAAAAAAAAAAAGGTGGAAAATTGCTGGTAAAACAGTGGATGAAAAAAGAAGTAAGTGCAATGGTTTGTTTAAATAGCTTCAGCTGTAAAGAGGTCTATGTGTTCAAAGGAAAGAGATATTCTAACAATTTGCATGAAGCACAGAGACACAGAGGTCCGATTGCTCTGTTACTAGCACCCTGGTTTAACAGAAATAGCACCCCTGAGGGAGCTTGGTTCTGTTGGTCCGACAGTGCATCAACAGGGAGAACTCAGGCTTACCTTCAGAGCAAGCACTCTGCCACGGTTTACTCTGCTAGCCACTTACAAGAGAAGAACAAACGTACATTTTCGTTGAGAATAACTTTTTGTTCCCTCGAGCTACAGCTGAGTTGTGGCCATTCCCATATGTACATCCAGCAACAGGAAAAGGACTTACCCACACAGGGCTGCTCAGGAAAGCTCAGCTGCATTAAATGAGGCTGTGACGGTGGCAGGCTTGATCACCATATGGTTGTTCTCATTTACAACTCCAGCTCCCAGTTCATGATAGGTCCAGTTAATTTGTCTCAACGTGTTATATAAACAAGGCCCACACAGGAAGGTTTGCAGCCAACATAACATTGCGCCACAGAGCATCTAAGACACCTGCTGCGTGCTCCAGGAGCAATTTCTGCATTTTTAGATGGCAAAGGCAGTATTTTTCATTTTGATGGATAATATGGGGCATCAAAGTAACTGCCAAGTACATTCTGAATTTCTAAAATATGGAGAGAACAGTAAATCTGAGCAGAAGTCTGCAACCACACAGCATTCATGCTTCAGAAATGGTTCTTGTGCCTCAATCTTCACTGTACCTTGGAGGCAAACAGTTGCATTTCCACCCAGATAATTCCTCCTTTCCCTCTACTCATTTGTCAGCAGTTGCCCAGAGACTATGGATTGCTCCAAAAAAATAATATGTCTCCACAGGAAAAGAAGGGTTCCCTTGTCTCATAGCATCCTACACTTCCTGTATCAACAAGGAGAAGTAAATCACCACATTTCTGCTGCAAGAAAGGAAGAACAGAGAGTCTCTGCATTCTGTAAGGAGCAAAGTGCTACCTGCATGATCAATCCCAACAAAATCAGCAGGTTGTACACATCACAGTAACACTGCCAGAGCAAGAGCTGCCTCACTCCAGAGCACTGTCTGAGATAATGTCACCGAATAGATCAAATATCAAATTATTATCTCAGGTTTAGCTGTTCCTACGCTTTGAAGATAACCTACACTTTCTGACTACCCACACAACCGTTTCTTTTCTCTTCGATCCTTTGCAAACCCATAAAAACTCTGATGAATTTACAAAGATTGTCAGATTGAATATTACAGAACCATTCATGTTCTGACAATAAGAAATTCAAGACGTGATGTTGCATTTAACAGAGAAGGGAAGACAGTTCAGCACAGTATTAACAGCCGATGACGGTACATACTGAAAAAAAGAATACTTCTCTATTCTTTATTGCCTTCTTGCCAAAATAGTATATAATACAACTAACTTTTCAGTAAGTCACTGAAAACAAATCTGATGGGACTTCAGCTTTGTTGCCAAGGTGACAGGCATTGAAAAAATATCTAAAATGAGAGATGAGTTCAGTTCTCAGTCTCCTGATGGCCTTAAATTCATATACGCATAATGCTAAGAACAACCCCTTTCCTCCCACCCCCTGAAGAAGCTAGTAAACAAAGCTTCTGTGGGATAAGAAATAATTGGCATGGAAGAACCTCCTCCTACTGTAACCATGGTGGATCTGCAAACTATTTCAATCCCCTCTCTATATGAGAGGTGGCATGGTTAGCGGTGCTCCGAGCAGCTACATCTTAACAGATGCAGCCAGTCACAAATCCTAAAAGGTCAAACCAGCATTGTTCCTTCAACAGCTTCCTCCTTCATTTAAAACAAGCATTTGATTCCAAGGGAAACTCACATCAGCGGTCCAGGACACAAAGTACAGCATTATCCATACAATTGGCAAGTAGGTTTTTGCATTTAAAAGTTAAAATTCCTACTAAACCACTTTTGTAAACTAGAACACCCAGATGATTTGCGTATTGTTCACTTTTTCCAGCTGTTTGTTTGCGTTATGAGTCATGTCAGCTCTATTCTGGTCTCCCTACCTTGTGAATACGATCCACTCAGTGAAAACAGAAGGTTCAGTCTGATGCACGGAGGCTGAAAACGTGGTGCATGCAAAAACACAAAAGCCTGAGTTTCTTCTCACTTCCATGATACAAATCAGGAAGAATATTACTTACATGGGAGAAACTCTTGGAGAAAATACAGGTCTCCCATCTGACTGAAACACACCCGGAGAAAAGCTACTGATACAATCAGCTGCTGAAAAGCCCTACCTTAGCATACGTGAGAGCTGAATCATGCACTCACACACACACAGCAAAGATAAGAACGGATCAGTGGGAACTACCAGCCGCTCTCCTTCAGTTGCAAGCAAAAATGAATTGTGAATTGTAGTTGGACACAAATCACTGTTCAGTGCCAAAAACATGTCTTAAAGGAGTGCTTATATAACCCATAAGACATAATCCAGTATGTTAAAATATGATTACAACTCCCTATCAAGTCCCGTAGATGGAGCTGGTGGTGACAGCCAAAGCACGCTTGTGGAGGCAGTGAGGACATGCTTGTGGTCAGCTGTGGGGAAATGACACAGATGTTCTCCCTCCAGACACCAGGTCCTGGCTGTGCAAAGTGGAAATGATCTGCAACTTGATGCAAACTGTTCTCCTGCTGCGAGCTAGCCAACGCATTCCTCAGTAGCACAGAAGTCTGCTCAATTCATTATCATCTACCCAAGGAAGCACAGAGTAATACATTATTCCTGGAGAGGATGGGATGGAAATCAGAAGAGATGGCCTAAAAGGAGTCCAGATGGGAAGCATGAAGTGCTCCATGTGAAGCAGCAGGCACGGATGACTAGGTGAGAGGGCTTAGAACAAGCCACTGCTACACCTACAGAAAGGACAGGATAAGCCCATGCAAATACTAGGGCTGAATATAAAACAGTTGTGATAAAAAGCACACAGAGGAAATCCTGTCTGCCCCACAGACACAGCACGACCGAGCCTCACCAGCAGCCCAGGCCTGGCCTCATGGTGTTGCAGCAAAGCCCAGAGCGCTGCGCGGGAGCAGTGCGCAGACAGGCAGCATCCTGAACTAACAGGAGCTGCCTCACCTTGCAGATACATTCAAAATCAAAATGCTTCTTCTAATTCAGGGGCGTTGATCAGGACATGAGTCGTTCTCAAGACACACAGATGTTGCAGGTTTGTGGTGCCAGCCCTGGTGGACACAAGAGACAGAGCTACTGCTACGGCCAGGAGCCTCCCACAGCCCTGCACCTCACAAGCAGCCCGGCTCTTCCCCACCGTCCTCTTCCTCGGGGCACCCGAGACAGGGCCACCCCATCACACAGGCAGCGGTTTTCCTCCCAAACATCCCCTTCCGAGTAAATTGACATAAGAGCTATTAGTTCCCCTTTCCGTTCTCTGAATACATGCAGATGTGGTCACTGCATTCTTGACTCTGGCTTGAAGAGAGAACTTCTCATGAAGGCTGTTCTGTCCCAGAGCTGACTGCCACAGCCCCTGTGAGCACCAGGCCTGCAGCCACGAGAAGGCAGCGCTGCTGACAGCCACGTCGAGAACTCCCTTCTTCCTCACAGGAAAGTGTTTACTGCTCCCCCTTTGCTGATTAACAGTGTTTTTTAATTCTCTTTTTAACAAGATTCTGGCTTTCAGGGCTGAGGAATCACAAGCGCTTTCAAGGCAGGCAGCCTGGAAGCAGGGAAAGCCCTGATGCAGACAGCCCCATCCAACCCGAGAGATTCTGGGATGATTCATTCCCTCCAGTGTTTTAAAGGCGCTGTTTTGAATTGTAGCTTTATTTTTACTGCATGTGGAAACATTCAGTAAATAACATATGTTTAAACTTTCTTTTTGGATGGCATCCCACTGCCTGACTTGTTCCTAGCACAGACAGATGGCTGTTTCTTCCTCTCCCAGTTGTGCTGGGATACCAGCTGAGAGCATTCCAGGTTCTCACTGGGAAGTGGATGAGGGGCAAAAGAGAAGAGGGGAAAGACCACAACCACAGCCTGCAGTGAGAAAAGAACACTCTGAAATGGGTAAAAAAAAAGAAAGACATCATCATATCCCAAACTTTGATAAAAAAAAACTCTGGCAGATTGGTTTGAATATCCTGAGGATGCACTTACTAGCTACATCACAGTTCACCTCAAAGAAGGGAAAAAAAAACAAACAGGAAAACTAAAATAATAACTATAAAATAATTATCCAAAGGGAAGTACAGCGGGGCAGAACCACACAGAGCACCACAGCAAATTACTGCAGCACCAGCAGCAGGCTCTGCCCATGGAGCAGCCCTGGTGCAGCCTGGCTGTCCCAGTCCAGCATCTTCGTGTCACCTCATGCATCTCTCCTGAGCCAAGCACTGACAGCACCCCAAGGAAAAGCTGCCGCAGTTGTGTTCAGCTCCACAAGTGTCCAAGCTCTAACCTTGCAAATGCATCACCAGTGGATAAGCAGGGATAAACCCAGCCGCTTGTTCAAGCACTTACCGTGACAGCCTCCTACTTCCTTTCCTGTTTTTTTTTCCTGCTCACGCTTTCCTTCACTGACCAGTTGTGAAGAACTGGAAGTTGACAGCTATGAACACTGCCTGATCTGAGTCCACCTATGACAGGATGTAACAGAGCCATATTACCAAACCAGCCCTCTGCCAGTGCCCCAGATACACATCCGGATCAGCAGACTGCATACGCTGAGTGTCTGCACAGAGAAGGACTCACGACGCTGCAAGAAGGCATTCACTGCCGTGATCAGGCAAGCACAGGCAGCACAGCTGTACATGGAGGGTATGGACATGCTGGCACATGTACAAAAAAGCCAATCACCCAACTGTGTGCCAAGGAGATCACAAAAAGCCTGATGAATCCACTCTGGCAATCAGCGTACTTTTGCTATAAAAAATAGCAGGCTGTAGGACGCAGCATAAATATGGGAAATTTGCCAACATCCTGGACTTCTTGGGAAAAAACCACACACCATGGTTTCCAGGCCTGTTGTGTAAGCAGTCCGTTCAGACACTTCTGTCATCAGTTCACTTACTTTTATTCTTACTAAAAGCCAAAATCATGGGAAGACAGAGGATCTTTAGCTACGTAAACCTGCCAAGGTTCTGTAGTCTGCCCCACGGCTCAGCAGCATCCCAATTACTCCCATTTGGATATAGGGTAGGAGATAACCAGCTGTGACTCATTTCCGTGGTGACAGCGCTCTTCATGGTAGATCCCCACATGTGTTCCTATGAGACAAATTCTTGATAGACTGGGCTCTGAAGAAAATCCAAGTCCGGAATTAATTTGGGGCATGGAAATGACATAGGCAGTAATACAAAAAAAAAAAAAACAAACAAAAAAATCCACTTTTTTGTATTTGCATTAAGGCATTGTTTCTAGGTAGACAGGTACAACCTAATTGCTGTGTAGCAGCTTTAAAGGAAACAAAAATGCTTCTCTGCAGGCTCAAAATTGAAATTATTGCTCAGGAGCTGAAACTACAAGTGGGATCAAAAAGACGAGAGAAATTCACAAGGGATGGGATGATTACTGACTATTAAACATGATCATCTGAATCCAACCTTCAGCTGAGGAAATCCCTAATTGTGGCAGTTCTCAGCTGCCAAAAGCCGCAGTGACAGACCTAAGAAAATCTGCCCATACAAACTTCGTTCTCTCCGTTTGCCTGAACATCTGCTCCAAGCTCCTGTCAGAGCTCCTCTGCTCCTGCCCCGAGGGCTGTATCACATGCATCACCTCTTTACATCGCCGCCGTTTCTTAGAGCCTCCTGCAGAAACACACTTTGCAGATGAACTAAACATGTCAGGCTCCATAGCTGTGCACTACCCCCACCTAGGGAGATTGTCTGATACTGGAAAAACAGCTCCAGCCCGGCCTGCAGCTGAGAACCCCGGCATCACTTTTCCTTTTATGGGAACAGAATTAATCATCCAGGGCATTTCTTTCAAATTCCTTTAGTCTTCTTAGGTTCTGAAGTGATTAAATGATGATTAATTGATGAAACTGAAAAGATGAGAAATGTAACTAATGTTGAGAAGCAGGATAAACTACTTGTCAGAAGTACACAAAGTGATCAGGCAGAGACATATTCAGAAATAGATTATTCATATGGCAATGCTAAGTGCTGTGAGAGTGAACAATAAACAAGAACAGCTGCTTCTTCTTATACAGCAGTTATCCACTGTGAGCAAGCTACTTTATATGTTTAACTATCTTCTGTTTCAGCTTCATCACTTCAGCTCATATTTAAAATAAAGATAAAAAAAGAAGAAGAAAAACCAGCCCCTGAAATATTTCTTTTGTTAAGGTTTCAAAGCAAAAGGGGGAAATAGATGGCTTGCGGAGCTCCACATTCCTGCCCAACATCTTCTTTCATAAACAAGAGTAACATGTCAGTTGCAACACTAACCGAGTGTGGAATTAAACTGGAAAGCTTGTATTCCTAAAGCAAGCTAAAAGCAGATACAAATCCTGAGCACCAAATAAGTCAGAGGGCTATTTTAAGAATGGTTTCGTTCCCACCAGCACGCCGCACAACACCCAGCATACAAGAAGTTACTTTGTCCGAACCTGGGGAAGCATTGGCTCAGCTGCTCCGTGCACCATGGGAAGGCTCTTACCTTCTCCCCAGAAGCAGCGTCACCCCTCAGTGACACTGCTGACCACAATGCTAACTCAGGATATAGCTGAGGCACTCACAAAAATACATGAAGTGTCTATAAAAACAGCCCTGTAATGGAACAAGCCATGCAGCCAGCCTCTCAGCTGGAGCTGGCAGCAGCTGCCCTCGGTAACATTATCAGGACCACGAAACCGGACTGTGGAATGCTATCTCACATCCCTGCTTTGGTGATGAAAGGAACAAATTCACAGACAGGTTGGATTTGTGCCTGTAAAATCAAAGTTGAAACTATCAGTAGCATTTTTGCTTTGTCACACTTTAGACATGCTAAAGTAGCCAAAGATTGTTTGCAGGTTGGGTTTCCGTCTATTTTCCCTGTAGTACTGGAATTTCATCAAGCTGAAGAAAGCATCCATTCTTCTGAGGGCAGGAGACATTCCTCTACCTACTGCAGGTGCCCAGTTCTCACTAGAACGCATTGGCATCTAACCACTCAGGCAACCTCTGGAAAAATCCCTCTGTGTATTTAAACACCTCATTTAAGAAGTCCACCACCCGCGTACACCTACGAGGCGTCACTTCAATTCCTACCCTTTCTTTGCGTTGAATTTTAGTGATATCCATGAAGCCCAACTCCGTGCTGCTCCAGCAAGTAAGCGCTGTGGTGGGGCCCATCGCTGGCACAGATAAACAAACACTGATGCCCAGGAGTGGAGCATTAGCGCAGAGTGCAGCACTGCCACTATCTGCTCTGGAGGTGAACAGCGGAGTACAATGCACGGCGTGCAGGCACTCCTTGTGGCATGGCACGGCCAGCCCATGGAGCGGACATCAAGCAGCGCTGGGTTCGGCTTCTCCCTGCTAGCTTATGGGTTAAAGTTAGAGCTCTCTGCACTGTGTAGTACGGACTGTGGAATAAACTACCTCATGGACAAGATGAGGGAAACCATTTGCAATAGCCAAGACCTGATCCCGAGTACTTGGATAACAACTCATTTGCTGGGCAGATGTTACACAGCACATCATGGGGTAGTTTGGGGAACCTAGAGGAGGAGAGGTGCGTGAGAACCGTGTTCTGCTCCAGAGCAGGAGCACCCTAAGCTGAGCCATGCCATAAATTCAGCAAAGGAAAAGTTTTTTCACTGATAAACTTGCATCATGCAAAGATGGTAGTGGAAAACTGAAAGAATTGTAATGATCAGTAAGAAAAAAAGAGACTTAGAGGAAACCGATGCTAGTGTCATCCTTGTTAGCAAAGTCGGATTTTTTTTTTTTTACATCCAAAAGCAAACAGCATTCAAAGCAGTTTTATTCAATGAGGATCTACTTACTAATGAGGCCTCCTTGAAACAAGTCATCCCCATAACTTTTTTTTTTTTAAAACACTTTTCCTAGGAAACATTTCAAATAGTTTTAAGCATCTACATTTTTGGAATTTCTGTTCAAACATCCTTCCCCCGGGCACAGAAGCAGACAGCCCCCGCCGCTCCCGGCGCAGAGGCTCAGCAGGCGGCCGGCGTTCCGCCCCCGGGCTGCACTAGCGGCGTGCCGGCGAGTCACTCTGAGGAGCAGCGTTACACAGGGGCACCGAGGCTCTGCGCTACCGCGAGCCGCAGGGCCGGCTCAGGAGCAGCCCGTGCGACCCAAGCCGAGCCTCGAACAGACACGAAGCGCTGCCGCTGGCCCCCCCCTTTCCCACCTCCCCGCGGCAGCCCCAGGCTCGGAGCTGCCGCCGCCGCCCGCCCGACTCCGCCCGGCCCCG
>NC_034424.1:8100352-8233262 GCF_002078875.1 Numida meleagris | reverse complement strand
GGGCAGCCCCGGGGGCGGTCACAGCGCGCACCCCGCCCCAGCCCGGCACCGCCCCAGCCGAGGCGCGGTGGCAGCGCAGCGCTGCCCTGCCCTGCCCTGCCTTGCCCTGCGGGACCGGGACCGGCACCAGCCGAAGAACGGCCGTGATTCTCCCGGCGCCCCGTCCACGCCCAGCCCAGGCCCTCGGCCACCATTTTGTTCCTCACTTATCTCACTCAGCTCAGCCTCCCCGAGTCCTCCCCGGGCCAGATGGCGGAGGGAAAGGCCGTTCCTTGGTTCCCTGTCACGTGGCCAGCAGCTCCTCGTGCTCCACCACGAGGCGAGGGCAGCTCGGGTTCGGTGCACGCTCACCAGCAAACCCGGGCACGGCCTGGCGCTCCCACGTCCCGCGCCGTGGCTCCCTGCAGGCTGGCTGCCCCGTGCCCCCGCTCGCGCCCACGGCAACAAGGCGCCATTGAGCCACGGAACAAGGCAGCCCTTCATCCCGGTCCCAGGGCAGGCGGGTCCTGCAGCAAGGCAGCGGTGCTGGGAGAGTTTGTTCTGCACCAGCAGCTGCTGGGAGACAATGGAGAGAAGGCAAAGCAAGCACAAAGCTCTGAAGGTGCCTGCTGCTAGCTTCTGTCATGGCTTCCGGCCCACGCGAAGCTCTGCGTGGCTCTAAAGTTGATTTGTGCAAGACAATTGACTCATGCATCACTTCATCACTTGGACGATCCGGTCTGTGGGTATGTTGCCGTACCGACTGGGAAGACACACAGCTGCCACGGCTTTGAAAGGGTGATGCTGGCAGTCAGCACAGTTCTATTGCCGCAATGACGTGGAGTGTTGCGCCAAGGTACAGACCGTGTGCTCTCAAAAAGGCTCCAATGCAGCAGTGTTAAGCTAAAGAAGTGAACCAGACATCAGCGTTTAAATGTGGTCTCCCAGATAACTCAGATAAAGCCAGTGCTGCTCGGCTTGGCCTGTCCTTGGGATAAAGGGAACCACGCCGGGCAGCGGCGCTGCCAGCTGGAGTCGTTGCCTTCTGCAGTGCTGAGAGCCTGCTTGGATGGCACCGACAACAGAACGTGGGTGAAGGGATTCACTTCCACTCCGTACTCACATTGGCTGCCTTCGGTGCCATACACAGAGAAGCCGGCTGATTTGCATCCGCTTACACCGGAGCTACTGCTGTCACTAATATTCTTGTACCGTCACTAGGTTTAAGCTGAAGGTTTGAGATCGTGTACACGCAAATGAAAGCATGCTCTGGGACTACCTGTTTTCCAGGAGATTGGGGAACTAAAACAAAGATAAACTTTAAAAAAAAAAACAAAAAAACCACAGACATTTCTACAGACACCACAAAGCTGAAATGGTAAGAGATGAAAGAGGAACCCGGCACCTTAAAATCCAAGAAGAGACCAATTAGTCATGGCAGAGCCAGCCAGTGTTACGTGCTCAGCTCTCACACAGAAGCGTAGCTTTTCAAAAAGTTCCTGAAATATCCCATGCTTCTTCTTTCTGTAATTGCCTGCGTCAACTTGAACGCAGCCAGAAAAAGAAGCTGGGGTTTAGAGGAACAAAAAAGACACAGAAACCACATCTATGCAGACATACATTGCTTAGCTGCTATTTCATTGGCTGCGTCTGTGATTCTCCCAATCTGGTTGTTACCACTGGGGAACTTTGATTTTCCTAATTATTGCAAATTGCTGCTTTCATGTCATAAATGCCAGCAGTGTTTTTCTTCCTTAGTTGTGCTTTATGGATCATTTCTTTAATAAGGTTTTTTACCGTAACTATGAGGTGATGCATTGCAAGATCTTGATTGTGGATTTTTTTCCATTTTTTTCTGATTTATTTATGAAAATCTAGTTGAGCATGCAAGCAATAAATTGTCAGAGATACAACAATGTCTGTTTAAAGCAGATGTCCCACCAAAGTGGGAGCATACTCTTCATTTTTCATTATCCATTGGTCCTCGTGTATCACTGTATATAGTTTGTACACTCCTCTGAGAAGAGCAGGACCCACAAACCTTCCATCAGCTGTATTAACTCTGAGGCTTTATTTTTTCCTGAGGTTTGTGATAAAAAAAAAATAAATCCAAGAGCAATACTTTTGTGACCAGAAAATCTGGATGCTGCTCTTTCTTGACAGAGACTTCAGAAACTGACACGTAGAAATGGATGTCCAAGAGCAGGCTGCACTGACCTAGCAGGAATCCACAAAGAAGGGTGGGACAATGCACAGTGTTTCATCTCTAGCAGTTTGGTATTGTCACCAATTTAGTGGGATTTGATTACTGTTGTTAGGTTCTGCTGGGATGTTCAGAATGAATAAGCTGAAGTCAGCCTTTTCTCAATAACTGCTGTTAAGAAACTGCTGCAGGCTTTCAAGCACTCACAAGAACACAAGAATCCAAGCAGTAAAGATGCTATTATCCAGCCTTCTGTCTTGCTGCCATCTTTTGTGTCCTTTAAACTTTATATAAATATTTGATAAAAACATACAAAATGATTCCAAACCAGACCCTTTAAGGCAAATCTGCATTGCCTTTCAGCTCATCGGACAAATGCTGACAGTTTTATATGAAATATGCCTGGGAGTAAATCACAGAAATTTGAGTTTCGGATAAAAAAGACCATCTTGGTTGCAGTTAGAGAACGGCTTCTAACTTTCTTTGTTGCAAATAAGAAATATATATTCTAAAACTACCTTTCACTGTGATCAGGATTAAAGCATGCTCTCCTCAACCTGATCCTCCAATAAAAGCGATGTGGAGAGCTGCTGAGTAATCCCGAACACATCTGTGGCCGCTGGAGGGAGAAGCGCTTGTCCCGTGCCTTACAGAGGTGCAATGCCCTCCAGCGTTAGAGGAGCAGCTCTGAACGGGGTGGTGGCATCGCTCAGCCCTGCCGGGAAGCCAGGGGCACTATGCGACAGCTCAGCGTGCAGGAAGGGCCAGGATTGCTCGGAATTGTCACTGGGAGAGAAGACAGGCGGCCAGCGGCTCCTCACACCCTGTGCAGGATGCAGTCCTTCCTGGGATAGCGCTGCCTGGCAGGAGTTCTGTCTCGCACAAACACGAAAGCTCACGTCATTCAGCTACGCTACCGAGGCCGAGCATTAAATACAAACGTAGCCAGCGGACTTTTGTGTGGTGTTTTAGCAATTCATCATTTTAAAACTTTTTAAAATCATCTTTCATAGAGGAAATTTTATAGTCTATGTTGATACTATTTGGGGGAGTACCGAGTGCTTAAAGGAACCGTTGTTTTTTAGAGACAGAAAACTAGGCTGTAACTGGGTCAAAATAGTCAGATCATTTTCTGTTTAAAGACTCCCTCTTGTGGAAATCACTCTTACTGACTCGTTCTGACCTATTTTTCTAGTAAAAATCACTCCATATATGGTACTGCTAAAGTTGAAAACAGTTCTGTTGCATAGTGTTACCTATTTACAAGTTAAGACCCTGACAATAACAGCTGGGGAAAAAAGCAAACTGACAGTAATGGTACAGTAATAACACAACTGTAGCAGATGGCTAGTAGATTTTATATCTTTCTACTGATATATTTATTATTTGGAGTATTACGTATTTTAAGTGTGGATTTGAGCAAAAAAAATAAAATAAAAAGACATAGGTTGTTTTTCCCATGTGTTTTTCATCCTGGGGACAGCCTGCTGCCCGGCTGATGCGGAGCCGAGCATCCCATGGCTCCTTGGTAGGGGCTGAGTAATCTTTAGGGGAGGGTGATTCATGGAAAGTGGTCACTGAAGAGTTTGCTATGGGGAACACCACGTAGAGAAAAGAGGACAATCTGCCTGGAGCAATACTGGTCTTGATTTGGAACATCTGAAGGTATTTAACATTGAAGATCTCTGCTATTACTCTGTTCAAATGATGAAATTCTGTAAGCTGAGGTGAGAACGTGAAGAAGTTTATGGAAATGGAGATCAACAGAATCTGTCATACTAGTACTTTTATTACATATTTCATCCCCTAAACCACAGACTTTCTTTTGATTTTTATTTAATCCCACAGATTGCAAGATTTGCGCAGCACCTTGTGTTTTTGGGTCTGTGGTACAGCTTGCCCCATGGCCATCACACAGTCAGATAAATGCGATGGATTATGGATTTTATGGAAAGAAAAGTTTGTGTGTTGGGTGCGGGCTGTGCCCCGGCCCTCCCCAGTACCTGAGCTCTGCGGTGCGGATGCAGTTCGGTGCCAGGGAACGCAGACCTGAGCTTGTCTAGCCGATCTTGGAGCCTTTTTCCTTCTGTTTCATTAATGTTCTGTGTTCCAGATGTTATCTAAAAACAGAAAATGAGAAATTAGTGTAAGCCTTTGGTGGCTGTAGCGGCGAGCTCCGAGGTGGGACCATCGCCGGGCAAAGGGCAGTGCCATTTTCCTGGGGCTGTTTGTGGGCTCCCAGGAGGATCGCGTCGCTTTTCCACCTTGAGAAGCAGAGATTTGCTTCAGCGCTCCCTCGCTCCCGTGCGTGTCACACTCACTCGGCCTCTGCAGAGCGAGACGCCGCCTGCCTCCACAGCTTTGTGGCCTCAGATCTCATTTTCAGTGTCCCCTGCCCGCGCCACGCGTGTTTTTCCCGTGTTGCTCATGAATTTGGGGTACTCTGGGCGCTCCCTCCTCCCTGCGCCACCCGAGGAGGCGGTGCCATCGCCTGAGGAGACGCGGCCGCCCCGCCCCGCCCCGCCCCGCCCTCCTCGTTCCCGCCCGCCCCTCGGCGCGCGCCAGGCGCAGGGCGGAGCTGCATGCGTGCGCGCGGCCGCCTCGCACCCTTCCTTTCCCTTCCTTTCCCTTCCCTTCCCTTCGCGCCCCGCGACGCCGGCGGGAGGCGGGACTTTTCTGGCGCGCGCGCTCCCCGCGATTGGCTCCGTGGCGGCCTCTCGCGCCCACCTTTGTGCAGCCCCGCAGCCCGTCGAGAGTGGGAGGGGAAACCCCGTGCGAGGGGCGCCGCCATCTTGGATAAGGGGGGTGATGGGGGCGCAGTGGAGCCAGCGGAGCAGAGCCTGAGGGAGAGCCGGAGCGAGGTGGGGACTCGGCCCGGCCGCTGCCCAGCCCAAGCACAGCGCTTCAGTGCCCGCAGGGGGACCGGGCTGCCGCCGGCAGAGCCACGCTGCACAGCCACACGCTCCCCGAGCCCAGGTACGGAGGAGCCGGGAGGGGCGGCCCAGCGCACCAGGCCCCGCGGTACCGCCTGGGCGGCAGCGCGGCCCTGCCTGGCCCGGCCCGTGGCTCTCCGTTCTCCCGGCGCTGTGTGCGGGGCGGGGGCCTGCTCGGGCCGCGCTGCTCTGCTCGGGGCTCTGCCGCACAGGGCGCTGCGGGCCGCACTCGGGCGGGTGGCGGCGCAGGGCGGAGGGCCGCGGGGCCCGGGGAGGTGAGGCGGGCCGGGCCGGGCCGGGCGGCGCTGCGGGCAGGAGCCAGGCCCAGGCCGCTGTGTGCTGCCGGCCGCCGCCTCCCTCCCCTGCACCGCGCCATCGCCGGGTGCTGGAGCACATTGGGTGTATATGAGCGTATATATGTGCTCAGTAATTGCTGCAGTGTGTTTGCTGTGTGCATATATTACACGGTGTGGCTGGTTTGCGGTGTTCTCTCTGCTTATTGTTATGCTGGCCCACGCTGTTGTCATGAACTTTGATAGAAAAATAACTTTCGGGGTGCGGGTGGAATGAATCTATGCCACTTCCTATTTGAGGAAGCAACAGAAGTGTTCTGTTCTCCGTTTCCTTTTGTCAGTGCTTCTGCTGCCATAACAGCAGTTACTTGCTTTCACCTACTTGCATTACATAGCTTTGCCTGGAATTAAATCTGTACTGCTTTTTCTTTGTAGTAAAGCCAGGAAAAATGTCTGTGTTGGGGTTTCTTGTGGCTACATTGCTCTGGAGGTTCCTTCATGAGAACTTCTCTCTCTTGAGTGCAGTGGCTCTGTGTTGCTGTGGTTTTTGCAGGTGTAGGAGTACACATTTGTGGAGGAGACTTAGGCTGTCTAGATCCTAAATCACTTTGAACCCTAAGTTAGAAATGTCGCTCTTACTGTTTCTCTACGTTGTAGTACGGGATGTGTGTCTTGGGATCTTTCTGTCATGGTTAGGGCTGACGGCTTCTTGTGCTTGGGCATTACTTGGGAATGGGAAGGAAATCCCAGTCCTTGGGGGCTTAGAAAATAATTATTGTGTAGCCTAATATGATTTAACGAGGAATTTAGTAGTTTCCTGTAGGGATTTGAACAAGTCATAAATCTGAGTTGAAGGAAGAAGCTCTTATTTGTTCTATTTTAAGAACTGTAAAAAAAAAAAAGTGGTTATTATGAAGGAGAACAGTTTGAAAGCAAACCCGTTGTACTGGCAGTACTGGGATTCAAAATGAAATTGGGCTTCTAAAGTTGCTTGCTCGCTCATGTGCATCAAGTGGAACTTATGATTGTTTCTCGCTTTGCTGTATGTTTCTGGAACAAAGGAGGTGGGCCTTGATGTTTTTCTGAAACTCTATTTCCACCCTCCCCAAGGCAATGACTCCAAACAGTTGCACGTTGCTCTGATTTATGATGCTGACGATATCTTCTGGTTTTTGTGGATACTGTCCCTAAGTTTATCTGGTATCTCTGGAACTTAGCTCCTCTGCCTCCAATGCAGATGTGTAGTGCAGGTGGGACTCTTACAGAAAGAGGAGAATAGGATAAGTGAGGATATGTGAATGGATAAACTATGCTTAAGAGAATGGACATCGAAGAACGCGCTGTCGCTGATGGGGCAGGTGTGTGCTATCTGGCTGTGGTGCCAGGGTGTGGTCAGTGAGAAGTGAGGTCTGAACCTCAGGGCAGGAAGCTTAGGAAACAAGATGGTGGAGCCTGGTAGAGTGAAACTGTTGAAAGGTTTGACCACTGCAGTGTGCAGCTGGACAGCTGTTGAGGTAGACCAAAAAGTGATGGTGGCATGATACATTCTCTTTATTTTAAATCAAGAGCGCAAGGCCTGTGGGTTCATTCAAAATCTGAGCTCAGTCTGAGGCCTAGTAAGTGTATTTGATGTGATCGTGAAACAATAAAGCGAATGCATTCCTTCAAAAACAATTGAAAGAAGTCTTGCATAGCTGCGAACTCTCCAGTCTCAGCCCAGCAGTCTTGTGCGTTTCTAGAGAGGACAACTGGACATGTGAGAAACGAGGAGCTGTGGAGTGATCTTCAAAAGCAGATCATGGGAGGCTTGCCCGACTGCTAGCTCTGATTGAAGATCACTTCAGCCAAATTTACAATCTTGTGCTTTATCAGATGCTTTAGCGAAGCCCAATCAGGGACACTAGAGAAGATGACTGTAAGAAGAACTGAGGAATGAGAAGGGAACTGGCCAACAAGAAGTGATGTTATGAAAGCATGAGCTGCTAGCAGGCTGCTAATGGGACTCCTCAGGGATCAGTCGTAGATGTTGGGCTCTTTAAAGACAAATGTACAAAAACAATAACTGGGGGGAAATCAATGGAGGCTGTTAGGCCATTCTCTTTATGAGAGCTGGGATGGTTCGTATGTTCAGGAACACCTGAATGTCCTTGGTGCATGAATGTAACAGAACAACAGTGAAGTCGAGTGGTACCCTGTAGCTTGCTATAGTCAGCTGACTGATGGGTTCACCACTTGGGTGTGTTAATTGATGATAAAACTGTGACTGCCTAACAGTGCCGTGTGACTTTACAGAAGACCACAACTGGTGCAATTACAGACTGTGTTTCCAGCAGCCCTCTAAAGGAAGATACCAGTTACACTGCCCTGTTTCGTGTGCTTGACAAAAGTCTTCATTAGAGGAATTGTATAAGTTGAAACAATGGTCTCCCTAGATTTCCCTCCTTCCTGTCCTCCCTCCCCTATTGATCTCTTCTCAGTGTTCATTGCAGATTGATGCCTATGTAAATATGCAGAGAAGAGAAGGAAGGTTATGTGGTGGGAAAGAGCATAACAACCCATTCATTTTATGTGAGGATTTAGAACTTATTCTAAATAATACTTACTGATTGCACACAGTTCCTCTTGTGGCTAATCTTTTTTTTTTTTTTCCCACAAATGAAAATACAAATAGCTCTTAAAGAGTTGCAGGTTTTAAAAGTGATGATGTGATGGTGTTCTCTTCTGTAGAGGTGGGACTGAACTTGACCTGTGAGGTTCCTCTGCTGATGTACGTCCCTGAGGAATGACCAAAGCCACCTAGGTGGCCAAATAAAATAACAAAATCTCTGACTCCAGACTAAGTAAAGTGGTTGTCTGGCTGCAGCAGTATGTTCTTAAGGAGAACCTGTCATACTGAGACTGTCCTGAGGCTGAGGTATCATCTCTGTATGGGTTGACCAGGTAATGGTATTCAGCACATGCAGTGATTACAGGTTCCAGTCCCTCCTAATAACATGCAGTTGATTATTTAGCATAAAAGCTATGAAAATTCTCTATGCAAATGATACCTGTTGAAGACCTAGTTGGCTGTGTCCCTCAGTTGGGCTAGGAGGAGCTGCATGGGCCTCATGACAGCTGGTGTGAGTATGATACTAACAATTAGTTCTAGGTGCATTGCCATAAAACTCATAGTAGGAGCAAACTGTCTTATCTCAGTTTATACAGGTAGATGCTGGTGTTTGAAACAGGGCTTTAGTGAGATGTGAAAATACTGGTATGGTGCTGCTTGTTTAGAGGAAGACGTACTGGTGTCACCAATATCTTGTTAAGGTTGCCTTCTCTTATTATAAAAAAGGGTGGAAGATGTATGGAAAATGGATTACAGCAACACCTTGTAAAAATTCTAGTCCTAATTATGACATAAAAATTAGTCGTACAGGTTTTGAAGCGAGCAAAGATCTGTGTATAGTGAAGCATGATCTCCTGGCTAGTTGCCATCCTGAAATAATGCTCTAAGCTCTGGGGAAGCATTACCTCGGCAAAGGGAGCCAGAGCTTGTTCTGAGTTGGCAGATCTTCCTGGAAGAAAGATGGCAGGCAGACCGAGCTCCCGGACCAGCCTACTTCTGCTTTCTGTTACCAGTAAATTTATGGCTGGTTAACTTCAGCGTGCTGTATAACGCCAGCTGTGGCTGAAGGTAAGTTATGCAGGCTTGGATGCAACTTCTTCAGTCCTGCAGTTCTTTCTACCACCACTCCCACTCCCCAAGGATGAAAACTCTAAACCTAATATGATAGGGAACCGAGGGCTGTGAAGCAGGGGTAGAGCACCACTTCCTACAGAGAGCCATTCTATCGGCACTACATTAACCCTCTGCATTAGAATGTAGCTAATATTTCTGTGGTTACTGAGTTCTTCTGTGCACTGCCCTTGTCTAGACTTCCTTCTTTTGTCCATAGTAAATGCTGAGCTTGGAAGTTTTTTAAGGCTGAATGTGCAGTGTCTTCTGTCTTGTCATGTTTTTTCCCCCGTGTGTTGCAGAGCACTTCTGATCCTGATTTATTTTTAGGATTTGGGTCTCTTACAGCAGGGATTGTTCTGTATGTCCATCTAGTGAAATAAAGAAATGATGTAAAGTTGTGAGAAGTTTGAAATGTGTTAACACTAGCAAGGTTCTGTTCTGCTAAGGAGATTAAAGTGCTGTGAGCTGCAAGGTGGAATAGTTTAATCCCAGAGTTATAGACAGTAAGCACATCATCTCTTTTAATATCTTCATTTCTGCTGTGTGATTAATCTATATTAGGGTAAAAAAACCAAACAGGGGTGTCAATTTAATGCCAAGATTAAGTTGGGATGTTTCAGAATCTTGTCTGTAGCCAGACCCTTGGTACACGCTTTGCACTGATGCACTGCTTTCCTTATTGTATCTGCTTAACACAAGAAACTGTTCAAAGCTGGCTTCCTTGTCTCTCTAAGCTTTCAGTAAGTGTCTGTCATACACAGTAACCTCTCCAGGAGCTCTGTGGGCCTTGAGAGGTGTGGGCTCATTGGATCAGTGTATTTCTCAGCATTTTTACTGGTATTCTATTTCTTTAAGCTGGGGAAGAGCGCGGTAGCTCTGGCTGCACCCAGTGAGGGCTGTGGCATCTCTCCCCGTGGAGCAGCCTCCTCTCACTAAGAGTGAGGGTGATGTTGTCACAGTGAGATGTGGCTTGAAGGTAGCTACCCCTTCCAACCCATTTCTTAACAGACTTTGTTACCAAGTGCAGGATGTGGTTTTCTAATTCTCGCTTTGAAGTGGGAACTGATTTTGATGCGTAAGTTACAAAGTGGTGACAGTTTCTTTTATATCGAAGTAGCGCAGTTGCAGACCTCTGTAAGTAAAGAGTATAATGAAAGCTGGCAAACCTGAGCAAGTAGAAATGGTGTCAAGTGAACAGAACAGTTCCTTAGGCAACTGGTGTTGAGAGAGAAGAGATGGACAATGGAGTTTCCACGGGACAGATCTCGTAGCGGTGTGGGTAGCTCCCTACCTTGGAATTACAGTTCTGAATTTCAGAAAACCCACGTAGGTTGGTTTGATGCTATTAACGGAGTGCAGAGCTTCCAAACCTGGTTCGCATTGGTGCTTTCAGTCTCTTCAGCTTTCTTTATGTTGTGGCTGTAACATGTGTTTTCTTTGGGGGGGGATAAGAAATATTGCATGTGTGCCATCTTCCCAAAGGATTTGCAAATATAAATTGGTCTACTCAAGCCCTTTTTTAAAAAAAATTTACTTCCATACCTCATAGTGCTCTGGTTTAGCCTTGTCTGCCATCAGACTGAATTGCAACATGAACAGTCCTCCTGGCTTTACTTAGAAAGCAAAGGGCACATTAAAAGCATGCTGAAGTGTTGGGTCAGGAGATGCAACTGGGGCTGGTGGAAAGGAGGAGGGGCAGGTGAAGACATATTGGGCAGTTCTGAGGTACGCAGTGTTGTGGCAGCAACACCTAGATGTTGAATTCTCAAATGTAGTTGTTATTCTGTGCCGGTGTTGGAAAGAAACAACCAGTGTGTGTACTGAAGCTGACACTGTAGCTCTGGAGTCTTTCACTGGTAGGAACCATGGGCTGAAGTTGTTGGCTTGCTGGGTAGCAGGTCGGGGCAGCACATCTGAAACTGTGAATGTGAGTTCTGCTACAGTGTGGCCCTGGAAAGCGCTGAGCAGCTGCAGCTGGAGGAGTGGAGCCGTGTGTAATTTCCTCTGTGGCTGTGGAAGAACTTGATCTAAAGACTTGATTGAAATGACAGTTCTTGGAACCATGCAGCACGCAGTCTGGAATTCTGTTTTTTTTGCCAACATGGACAAGAATGACTCTCCAAAATTGGTTTTGTTTACTATATTGCATTAAACTTGGCTTAATAAAACAGTGTGTGTATATATAGGACTTAATATAGGTTACTTTGCTTACTGCATGGGCTGGAAGGCCTTTGGAATCTCTGTATCTTGAGGAAAGCAGGATGGAAAGGTGCAGATCAGCAGCTGGCGCCTGGTGAATGTTTCTCACCTTCCCCTTGGAGTTGTTCTCCTCCAAGGTCTAGATATGAGTGTTTGCTTTAAACCTCTGCTGTGTGAAGCAGTGGCTGTCAGCCTGTGCCCTGGGAAGGAGGTTTGTTGTCAGTCACCTTTCTTAAGACGACGGTTCACAGCTATGGGTTAATGCTGGCTGAGGAAACACTAGTTTGCTTTTGAAGAAGGTACAGACTCGCAAGTTTCCCTGTGTCTTCACTTCTTTGCAATGCTGGTTTGGTTTGCCACGTGGATGACATGTGACTGAATGGAAATACCTTCCTAGGCTGAGGCCATGTTGTCTATTAAAAGTGCCGTTTTGCTAATGGCTGGCTATCTGCCATGCAGGAGCAGGAAAGGAAACGGTGAATTCCTAATAGCAACGACCTATTTGCTTAAATGATGGCACTTACATCTTGTTTAAATTAAAGTCTGGGACGAAAGCAATCATTTTGCTCCAAGATGACAAAAAAGGGAAATCTGAGCGGTGTAGACTTGGAAGCCTGCTTATGTGATGCAGTAGCTGGTAAGTCACTTCACACTGCTGAGGCCATTCTTAATTCTTCCTACATGTAGGAAAGCTCCACAGTGTTGGAAGTATTTATCCCAAATGAATTTTAACAACAATTGCTTAAATCCACTATAGAGCAAAGATTAGTGAATAAATCTTGCAAGATCAGTGAGCTGTACTGTTTAGAACAAAGAAAGAAAAGGGCTGCGAAGCCTTGGTGTGGGCCCTGCTCTGCTGGCAGAGCCGTGGACGTGGCGACTGATTTCCTGAGTGCCTCCTTTGTCACTTGGGCTGCTGCACTGATGTGGACATGCAGAAGCCCAAGGCTGCAGTTCAGGCTGCTGCAGCATTCCTGTGCTGTCCTAAGTAATTCTTACCTGTTTGATGCGAACTCTGTTTTCTTTGTTTCTGTTCCAAGTCTCAGTAATAAATGGTAATAGTTCCAAACTGCTGGTTTTATTAAACCTCTTCTGATATATTTTTTTTAATCAGATTTTATTTTCAGCTTCCATCAGCTACTTGGCTACCGAGTGCTGGTCTACTCGTGACTGTTTAAATCAAGAACCTGCTGGAGCTCTGCAGTAGCTTAAAGGCTTTCCTGATGACACTGAATGCATATCAATATTAAGACCATGTTTCTGTTCAGAGTTCTTGCTGATGGGGCTTCAGAGCAGACAGGACCGGAGTTCTGCTGGATGCCTCTGGTACTAAGTCAGTGACTGCGGGAAAGAACAGGAACAGTTGAACTGTGAATGAGAAGATGGCTGGGGAGAGAGAGGAGAGAAGCTGTTCTTTGTTTTTTTTTTCTTTGGCTTATGTAGGCTCAGCTGGCTGAATTGGGTTCAGTTCAAATAAGTAGCAGTTCTGATATGTCCTGTTTTGTTTCTGTTTGTTTTTTAGTGCCACAATGGCAACTGCACCTTACAACTATTCCTACATCTTTAAGTACATCATTATTGGTAAGTACTAAGAGAGCATGTTTATGCCAACATCTGTGTGTGACAGCGTGCCCCCAAACTATTGCTGACTTCTGTTGCATGTTACTTGCTACCTAGCTTTAGTTCTCTGAGTAGTTCCTCATCCCGCCTCAGTCCCTCACAAGTCACGTTTGCCCTAAAGCTTTAGCAGCTGATAAAATAAAGGCAAATACTTCTGTGTGCTGCTCTAACTGCTGCCAGGTGGACTTGGAGTGGTGCTGGTTGGTTATCCAGATTTTTTTTATATACTTGCAAGTAGCACAGGAGGAGGGCGAGCACTCAAAGTGAGTTACGCTTCAGCTTCTTGCAGGTCAGCTTATTCTGACCTTGTGAAACAAGTGTAAAGTCAGTAATGCAGTTATCGTCACTTGTGTATTTTCTGCTCCACCCTTGATTGCAGCTCTGTGCCGGTAACCAAAATTATAGTGGGACTGTAATGCTGATAGATCTTGAAACCTGTAGGCAGGTGTAGGAAGTTGTGTGCCAGACCTGAGGAGGGAACGGCTGCCCGTCCCTGTACGTGTGTGGTGTGGGATGAACAGAATGTGCTCATTGCAACAATGATACGGTGCCTGCATTAACTCCTCTCTCTGTAACAGGGGACATGGGTGTAGGGAAGTCCTGTTTGCTTCACCAATTCACAGAAAAGAAATGTGAGTATTTCAGTACTCTATGTTCATTGAAACTGGTGTACTCCATCTCTCTTTCCTGCCTTTCTGCTTCTGTCGTAGGTGAGCTTGATGTGTATCTTAACCTGTGTAGGTTTGTTCTGTGCTTGGTCAGACTTGTGTTTTGACTGCTGCAATTACAGAAACAAAATGCTGACGTGGTGACAGCAAGAATGATCTCAGTCCTGAGAGTGGGAAGATTACATGTGTTTTTACAGCTTTTCCAGGGAATTGTGATATTTAGTGAGATTTATTGTCTAAAATTTGCATGTATTTAATATTGGTATGGCTCAAACAGTCATAGTTCTTAAAAATTAAGTACTTAAAAGGGGTGGGGGGATTCACTTTTCATAGACTGCAGATTTAAGCATTGTCATTCTCTGTAGCTGCTGTGACTCGTGACACTAGGACTGCTCCTGTGTGACGGTGTTCAAGGCTTTCAGCATTCCGTCTCAACTGTAATATTTCTTCATGTATGCTATCATAGCTAATTAAGAATTAGCTTCAGCTCTCCTTACTAATGTGCATTGTATTGGAGTTTGCAGTGGCTGCTAGGAACTCTTAGGGCTTTCCGTGTAGCTCACACTCAATGGATGAGTCTGTAGTTATCTGTTAGTATGAAGTTGGTCTTTATCCTGCACTACTCTAGATGTGCAGTAACTGTGTGCACGCTGCAGATTAAATATTCCTGTTCTGTAGTAGAAAGTGAATTTTTTAACGGCTGCTTTGAATCCAAACCCCAGATAACTCCCTTGTTCAAGTGCTACTTTGCATATGGTTCCATTTATGAACAGGCAGTGTCTTGTTCTTACAGTACGTTAAGCAGAAAGGGTACGAGCAGCCGAGCTGACTTCTAAAGCACCTCTGCTGTGGGACTCTCGCTGTAGACAGCTTGAATAGGTGGCATTCAAGCTTTCCCTGTTTTCTTGATCCATCCTAAATATGAGCATCTTAAGATGAGTTTATTACAGTCAGATGCCTTTTAGGGTTTGATTTGCTGTATGATAACTGCTCATGAAATTGACTTTTTCTGTGAATGGTCACAGACTTTACTCAGTCTGAACCAACTTGAATATTTGCTTCTCAAGTGTTTCAGACCTTTAACTCCATCTTGGTAATTCTCTAAAGCTTCCTTTTCCTGCTGCATTAACATAGTGAACTGTTTCTGCAAGGGTAGGGCTGAGGATCAACTGACTTGATACTTCCTGATATACATGGCATCAATTATAAATGCAGTAGAGAAGACAAGGAATCTTTTTATTCATAAAACAGCAGTTCAGGAAATAATTCATAGTTAAGTGATATGGTTCAGTAGCTGTAGCTGTGGAAGAAAAAAAAAGCCTTCCTAGAAAAGGAAGATCTGTTCAAGATGTCAGAAAAGCAATGGTAGTAAGAGCTCTGTAGCAAGGACACTATGTAATACAAAGACCTGATCTTACCTCTTATTTCTCATGACAGTTATGGCGGACTGTCCCCACACAATTGGTGTTGAGTTTGGCACAAGAATAATTGAAGTTAGTGGCCAAAAAATTAAACTACAGATCTGGGATACAGCAGGACAAGAGAGATTCAGGGCTGTCACACGAAGCTATTACAGAGGAGCAGCAGGAGCTCTCATGGTCTATGACATTACCAGGTAAGGTGCTGCTGGCTGTCTCGTATCATCGCTGTCCTTCAGAAGCTGTTTGGGCACTGCAGCTTCTATGTGCTGTTGTCTGCCCCCGTGACTTCAAAGGACTCAGTGTTGTGTTGTATGAAGCTTACACCCTTCTTTACCTGAATACTTTAAGTACTTAAAAAGCTGAAAATGAAATGTTGAGAAGTAAGTGCTTTTCTTGGAAAACTTCACTGCTGTCAAACTGAAGGATATTGCGACTTCAGGTCTTGACTGTGTGTGTTGAAGTTAGCTAGATAGAAAATTGGCTTTACCCTTAGAACTTACCCTTCAGTACGTGAATCTTTCACTTGCCAGTGATGGAGGGAGGCAATGAATGCTGCTGCTTACCTAGCAGAAATATTCTCAGAGTGGGCATAGGACAGAATATCACTGCTATTGCAATGGGCTGTGCAGATGTGCTTAATGTGTATGTGAGAGAATTGGAGGAGCAGCCCATGAAGAGGCCCAGAAGTGAGACTTCTCCAGCGAAAGGAGATGGCACGGAAGCTGTTCTGTTCTCCATTTGCAAATGAAAATTAAAGATGCTTCTGAAAAAAATTACTAATGATACGTGCAACATGAAATACTTCTGCCTTCCCGCGTCTCCCGCCTCATCTTCCATTGAGGCTGTTCTTGACATTCTTCAAGCGCTTCTTATCTTTTGTTCACATAAATGTATCTCCTGTTTGCTTAAATATCAAGTAAAAAGCAAATGATGTGATGTGCTGTTCGTTGCCAAGGCTCTGTACAGAGCTGCACTGCTGTACACAGCTCTCTAACCGTATCTGACAGGAAATCCTTTAATGTGTTTTATATAACACAATATGAACGTTGTCCTTGTGGAGTCAGTAATACCACCACATCCTGAGGTGTGAGCTGCTCTGTCTTTCCACCTCGTGTTTGTGTTGCTCTGTGGTTTAAAAGTTGCTTTGTGTATGTGTTCAAACAAGATGCTGCTGCTGCTCCCTGTTTCTTGAGCTGGGGAGAGGAACAGGTATGATGTGTTAGTGTGTTTAGTGGATGCTAACTGTGCTGTTGGCTCTTAAATTAAAAAATACTGTAGCTAAAACCTTTACTCACTTGATTCTTTGCAGAAGAAGTACGTATAATCACTTAAGCAGCTGGCTGACAGATGCAAGGAATCTCACCAATCCAAATACTGTAAGTTGGACTCTATTTAGCTTGAAAGCAAGATTGCTTATCTCAAAGCAAGAGATGGAAGGCTTAGGCCAAAGCATCTGCAGTGATGGCAATGTTCTTTAAAAGAAACTGCCTCTGTTTCTCAGCTACTTAGTTCTGAATGTCCCCACTCTCCAGCAGATCAGTAACTCTTCCCTTACTGCAATTGGTGCAGAAATGTAGGTTCTTGTGCAGGAAAGCAGTGGCTCGTTCCAGAAGTCTTACTGTGCTTTACTTCTTGTGGGCCTTTTTCCAGCTGTTGGAGACCAAAATTGTGGTAACGAGGTGAATGCGATCTCATTTTCTTAAATTGGAATGTGAACTGAATCTTGAGCAAAAGCTGCCCTGGTCGCTGGAGGGGTGGGAAGGAGGGCTGCTCCGCATCTCTGAGCAAACGACAAACGTGTTGTCCTTCAGTCTTCTTGTTAATGACTCTGAAATACTTTAGAACCAAAAGTCTTTTGGGAAGACTCCCCGCTGCGATGAAAGAAAGCTTGTAAAGATTCTGGCTGGATTAGCAGATGACTAAACACAAGAAGTGCAACTTTCAGGACTAAAGAGTAGGACTGTTGCTTTTTAGGACCTCACCTCATGAGAACAGCTTAAAGAATTTGAAAATAGCAGCTGGCAACTTCCCTGACTATAGAGGGGCACTGCTAGAGCAGCGCTGCCCTGAAGATGCATGAGTTTTGCAGTTACGCTTTTTTGAATGCTTCCTTTTTAATTTTTCATCTTTGATAGTAGAGAGGATAGTAGTGAAGAAGCTAATAAGCTTTTTTTCAAACTAATTTTCTCTCTTCTGAACTAGGTGATAATCCTCATAGGAAATAAAGCAGATCTGGAAGCACAGAGAGATGTTACATATGAAGAAGCCAAACAATTTGCTGAAGAAAATGGTGTGTTTTTCTTTTTTCCTCTTGAGCCATTGTTTCCTATGTGATAGTGATATTAAAGTGAGCCCTCACCCTTGGTAGATGCGAACTCATGCTTCCAAAGTGATGTCGTTATAGGTATGAGCTCCTGTGGTGCCTCAGCCTGGATTAACTCCATCTGCTTTGCAGTGGAAATCAGCTTGTGTATTGATGCTGCCCTAACTTAGTCATAAAATATCATCTAGTACTAAAGTAGCCTCTTGCATGTAACTGAATACCATGATGGGACTTATTTGGGGCTATATTAAGCATATTATGCATTGACTGACAGTTAAATTTCTGTTTCTAAACAGGTTTATTGTTCCTTGAAGCAAGTGCAAAAACGTAAGTTACTTCTACCTAGAGTAATGTATCCGATGGTATCTGTTCAAAAAGGAATATATTGGTTATGACTAAATACAGCCACTGGGTTCAAGCGTAATACAGTTTTACAAGCAAAAAAAAAAACCTAAAAACCAAGCCAGCAGCTTTGGAGTTGTCTTAGGGCATGGTATGCCTCGCAGTTCCAATGCATGTCAGCTTTGACTTCAGAGTAATTCAGAAATAAGATCTTGTGCTGCATTTCAGGTAGACTTAGGCTGAATCAGTTCATTTTGTTAAAGACCTTGTTTCAGCCTAGAATGGATGTGCACGTGTGGCCAGCGGTGGTTCCCAAGAAGATAGGGCTTCCCTCAGATGTTCATAAACATGTGTAAGCAAGCTCTGTAGGAAATGTTCAGTTCCTAATTTCACAAAGGAATCGCCACGCAGTGCTTGTGGTAGGCTGTGTTGGCTGGAGAGCCTGACAGAATGCAAGGCATTGGATCTCCAGTGATGCTGCAAAATGTTCCTGCTGGCACCTGTTCTGTTAGAACTTAACGAAGTGATTTTGACTAACAGAAGCTCCACTGTCTTTTGGCCTCTTTCAGAATTGGTCTGGTCCTATAGCTCAGTGCCTTAGCTTATTCCTGATGTTCAGGGTTCTGATACACAGTGGTGTTCAGGGCTACTCCTAAGGGATGTAACGGCCACAGACCGAGTTACTGTATCGGACGCTGTCCTGCAGATGGGCTGTTAAACTTCATGGCACGTCTGCTTTTAAGTACTGTAAGTTCTGTTGCCTGAGACACAAGCAGCAAGGACGTCCAGCAAGCTGCCTCTACAACCCGTGTTGCTTTGCTGAAGTGTAACCTAACTCACTCCTGCTGCTCTTCTTGTAGTGGAGAGAATGTTGAGGATGCATTCCTGGAGGCTGCCAAGAAAATCTACCAGAATATCCAAGATGGAAGCCTGGATCTGAACGCTGCAGAGTCGGGTGTACAGCACAAACCATCAGCTCCGCAGGGCGGGCGGCTAACCAGCGAACCCCAGCCCCAGAGAGAAGGCTGTGGCTGCTAGTGACCTCTTTCATGGCTTCATTTCTGACCTTTCACCTCTGTCTGTTGGGAGCAGTGCTTTTGATTGCTTCCCTGTCTTCTGTACATCTTATTGGGTTTAATTAAAACTGAAACAAGTTTAACACAGTACTAAACTGCTAAACAACTTTAGATGTAATCAGGTTATCAAAGGCAAGTAGAGTAATAAAACCTCTCCTGCATGGTGAATCTAGAAGTTTTTTTTTTTCCTTGATTGTCCTTGTGATAGTGTCACAGATACATAATTTAAACTGAGCACTGATGCTGGACTCATGATTTTACACTTTCGCAGGGCTTTGTCTTGTACGGTTTAATTTTATGGTTCTTCAGCCTTTCTTCCCCACCTCTTAACTGTGTAGAGCTGTCCATAGTAAAGGATAAGGTTTTTTTTTTTCTTTGCTGTGAAATGACTTCTGATGGTAGAAAGGGGCTCCGTAACAATGTGCTTTGTCGAAAGAATTCCCCATGGTGTGCATGTTGGGGGCGGGGGGGCTGGCGCAGGAGTGTACAACTTGCACAGGGAAACAACCCATTCTTGTGCTCATAGCTTTACATCATTTTTTGCCACTCTTATCCTTTACATTTGCTAACAGAACGTAAATATGTATAAAATTTGAAGGAACTGAGCTAACAGTTAAATACATCCTGTGTATATGATTTTAATGAAGAAAATGATTACTGGCATTAGAACAGTATATAAGAAAATATCAGTTTGTACAGTATGACCTGTATGTGACCGCATCGCCCATCAGTACAGACACAGGTGTCACTGCAGTTCACTCCCATCAGCTTAACTCCTTGGTGTCGGCAGTGGACGTTGTGCTGGGGGAACTCTAATCCCAGTGCCGAAATTAACACTAGTGGAATCTGTCAGTCATCTTTGCACTGTGGTATATCTATGCCATGTTATTAATCCCGTTCTGTGCAATCAGCAGCGTGCTAATCTGCTTTTTTCTTCTGTAAGCATTTCGCATTATTGGGCTTCGTTACCTGCCTTGCACTGTATACCAAGGCTGGTTCTCTTGCACATCTTACGCTTTTATACCTTTAACTTTTTGAATGGTCAGATACTGAACTGGACAGTCAAAGCAACTTGTGTTCTCTAGGGATTTGTAGCTACTGTTGTATTTTAACACTACGGCCCGAGGGCTTCTTCTAAGACAGGTTTCTTCATGAAGAGTACCACCTTCCTGGGCTGGCACAACGTGTACCGCTTCTATCAAGGGGAGATAGCAAAATCCACGTGTGTACTTGACCAACTGCACGTGGGGTTTGTGCTGGCAGGACTAGACTGTGTCGCTCTGTATGCAGCAGCGTATGGCACGGATAGCTTCACTTGAGAAAACATGGAGTACAATTTCTAAATGGAAAGGGTGAGTGTTTAACCACGCTCAGATGTCTAACTTCTAGTCTTACTGTGGTGTTTAAAATACAAAGTAGCCTTAAAATCCTTCTCTAGACACTAAAACTATAAACTGTTCAGACATTTAAGTCTACAGTGGTACCAGAGTATTGTACAGTCAATGTTAAATAAAAGCCAAAAAAAAAAAAACTGGAATGTGCAGACAATAGGATTTGGGTAACTTGTTTGTGCGCTGTCCCTTTGTTTTGTCTGGTTAGTTTTTTTTAACTAGTATCCTTTAGTAGATGGCTATGTTTGAGCTCTACAGCTAATGCGTCCTGCTTAAACCAAGGTTGTACCACAGCGGGGTTTGCCCAGGGACCAGGACCTGCTGCTGCCATGAAGGTTGGAAGTAAATGTTCTAATGACTACAGCTTGGTGAGGTGCAATACCTGTATTCCCAGAATAAGTTACAGTAGGTCTTATTGTTTCTGTCACAGAAAGGATTTGTTTGGACTGCTGTACTCCTCATTTGATGTAACAATGCTATTAATCTAAATATTTGTAAATAAAGTACCTGTATCTAGATAAACTACAGTACCTTGTGTTTCTTGCTCTGGCTCTCTCTACTTGCCCTGTGGCTGAGGGTGCTTGTACGTTAACACTGCAGTTCTTCATTCCTGCCTTCCTGGGCTCTTTTCCACCTACCACATTGCACTGGCTTGCAAGTGTTGCTGTGTAGGCACTTCTGCTTTCCTGCAGTCAGGGCTTTGGGTCCTGAGGAAAGCTGTTAAAAGAGAGAAGTTATGCAAGGTTCCCTTCTCGTGGGGGCAGTTGTGCTTTAACTGCTTATGTCAACTTCTAGGAGGTAAAAATGCAACAGGCTGCTTTTTGCTCTTCTACTGCCCCAAAGCCTTCCTAAGGCTGTAACGGGCCTGGGTGAAGTGGGAGCATAAATATCAGTGCCAGGGAACAGCAATAGAGCTGCTAGGTGATGATGATAACGTGGATGAGGGGCAAGGCTGAGAAAGCCCTGAAGCCTGCCTCTATCAAAAGGGGGAGAAGCTTTGGAAAGTCCTTCTGTCCCCTCAGGCTGTGGAGGCCTGCTCCAGGAGGGGTAAGAAGGATGTCCTTAAAAAGAAGCCTGCTTTGCATAAAGGCAGAACAATGTCCTGTATTTCTTACTGCCTTGCTGCTGCTCTTCATTTAGAAAGCACTGTTTTTTTTTGCAAGCTTCTTGCAAAGGCCATACTCACAGGTGTCAGAAAAAGTGGTACAGGTAAGGCCTCACAGAGAACTGCAGCAATGCTTACAAACTGTAACTAGTAACCTGTAATTGCTACAGTGTGAATATCAGCTTAACAAGTGTTGCTGTGCCTGTAAGAGAGGTGCTGGGAGCTTGCTCCTACTGCTACCATCGAGGATTGCACTGTTACAGGATGCATGTTAAAAACAATTCTTTGGGAGAAGAAAGTAAGGATGAAGGCAAGCTGTAGTCACAAGCTTATTTTAAGAAAGTATTCAAAAATAGTTTTATTTAACATGTTTTCAAATGCATGAATGTTAAGTGACAACTCTTGAAAATGTAAACAGAGAAATAGCCACAGTTCAATGAGAATAGTAGTTTTAGACACTCTTAAATCCATTTTTTTTAAATAAACATATATACATAAAACTCCCTTAGTCATACAGAAACTTCACAGTACAGAGCTGTTTGTTATTGCTGGTAAGTACCTTTATAGCAAAGGCTTGCAGAACAGTGAGGTAGAAGGCTTCAGAAGTGGAAGATGATGGCACAGTCTCAAGGAGCACAAGTGCACGTGCAGATCAGCTGTTGGCTAAAAGAGAAGGAGATGAGTGATTCTGCATGTGAACAGGAGAAGCTGGTGTGGTGGGACCTGCCCTGCCTTGTTCAGCACATGCAGCGTTCACAATTGCACGGATGCTCTGCATGTCCTGAGATATTTGCTAACACCTGCTGCTGCCAGGGTCCCAGAAGGAGCTGGAGGTGGCTGTGATGCTTTTCTTCTCTCAGCCGAGCGCTGACACGTGACAGCTCTTGCAGTACTAGTTTTTGAATCATTAAGTAACAGGCCCTCATGTAACCAGCTGTGAATTCTGAGTGTTGCCCTGTACATTTATTAAAATCGGGTATGTATTATTTTAAGATTATGAATGGAAGTAGCTTATATGTCAGTCAACACAGCTGTGATTTCCATGTGTCATTTGAAAGTTTACAAGCAATTTGTTTGAAAATACACATCTAAGAGCCAAAACAGCATTGACTGCTAGGACACCAAGCACAGGAATGCTTTCATTTGTCCTAAATCACCAGTCTGGGAGCAGCGCTGGGCCCAGCTCTTCCCTTGGTCACTCCAGCCCATGGCCCCCCCAGATTCGAGACACACAGACCAGCATTTAGTGCCAGTTAGGGTGAAGTTCTCTCTTACCTTTGGTGCTTTACTGAGAAATTTCTCAGGAGCAGGAACGCCACGGCTGCGACAGCGCTGACACGCCTGGCGGCCTGCTGGGGAAGTGTGCGTGTTCTGGCAGAGCAGCCTGGAAAAAAGCACAGGTCTGAGTAATGAGTTATTGTCTTTAAGAGCTAAGGACATGAAGGAAGAAATGGACTAAAGAAACTTGTCTTAGAAGAAAGCCTACCGACCTTTTTCACACAAGTTAGCTACTGGCAAAGCAACTAAGTACAGAATGGTTGTCCCACCTTCAGAAAACCCTGCAGTGCCTCCAGTTGGAAGGTGCACGGGCATAACAGACTACGAGTGAGCTGAAATTACTTCAAAAAAAACAATCAGAATTATTGCACTGGAGGATTACCTGTGTTTTTGTTAAATTCAGAGCATCACGAAGAGATACCAGACTTGATGAACTTTCAGCTAGGAACTGTGAATCTGAGGAAGTGCTGCTGACGAGGTCATCCAGCGCGTCCAGCTGCCGCTGCAGGCTGTGAAGGGTGCCTTGAGTTTGTTGTTTTCCTCTGATTAACACGTCGACCTGCTTGGACATGCAGCGCCGGAGCTGAGCCTGAACAAATGGTGAGTTCTATTTGAATCCACTTAGTGTCATTTTGAAGACTACATTAAAGAAGTCTGAAGAGCTGAGGCCAAGCCATAAAGGATGTACCCTTAGAATCTCTCAAATCAGAAGCAGCTGGCAATGGGTTTGCAAATCTACTTATTTTTAAATAGTTCACCTCTTTAAGTCAGAAATAAGCTGTATTTCTATGGCACCTCTCATTACCTGCTTGAAAGGGACAACAGATAAGCTCTAACCAAACTGTGCCATCATCTCTAAATGGCCACAAGTGCCTGTGAACTGTAGATTCTTATATTACATAAGTGATGGAATGCTAACATACTCAAAAATCCAACTATAATTCTTTAACATTGTTCACCTTGATGTAACAGCCCAGCAACTGCATTTCTTTTACTATTCCCACCTAACAAGATTCCCCAGAGATACTCTGCAGCTTGTCGTTATGTACGGAGTGACTACGTGAGAGCTGGAGAAGGATCTCCCACACGCCTGTTTTGTTCAAACTCTTTTTGGAAGGGACCTAGCAGACAAATCTGTGCAGGGGTAAGAGATGTGGCACCTTCAGCCGATCTTCGTGATGCTGCAGTTTCTCTCGGAGAGCTTCTCCACGCCACTGTTCATCCTGTTGGAAACAAGAACACATTCAGCAGCTCAGCGTTACCGATACGGACACGCTCAGCTGCAGCGTGCAGCAGCGACTTTCTGAAAGCTTTTTACCATTACAAAGACTTGAGAAAAATCCAGCTTTTTTTCCAGTGAGAACAGCCTTCTGTCAGCGTCAGCAAATGAAAACATCTCCTCTAAATTATCAGTTTCACACTGCAGACTTCTATTTACTGCGGAAAATGCTTCCAAGTCTTCCACCAGTTCTGGAGAAGATGGGCTTGAAGATTTAAACCTTGTCTTAATCTCATCTTCAACCTCTACTTTAAGCAATGTTTCTGTGTTCTTTATCTCCCTTTGTCTCCTTTCCAGGTCTTCTTGAGCCTTAACCTGCAACATAAAACGCAGTCTCACCCCTCTGCTGTCATATCGCAAACGCATCAACCCAGAGGGATTGCCCGTGTAACTGAACAAGTCTTCTTTCTGAAGAATTTACATTTTGACCACTGAAATCAGAAATCACAAGCTCTCTGAACAGATCCAGCCCTAATTACGAAATTAAGTTAATTTGCCTATGAGGCGCCTGTCTGGAAGGCACCGCTTTTCCTGACTGCCTTTATTTGGGTGCTCAGTTATACCTGGTTTTGGAGATCCACGTAGTCCTGCTGGATCTGGCCAAGCTCTTTAATGAGGTGCTTGGTTCGTTCATGGTTATTCTGCGCTACTTGTTCAGCAGCTGCTATATCACTCTGCAGGCAGTTATTTTCATGCTTTTGTTCCTTGGGAAATGCAGAAAAGATTGCCTTTTACCGTGAGTACCCACTTGACAAAATGAATCAAGACAGCCTACATGAGACAATTTCTTCAAGTTAAAAATGCAGAAACAGCATTAAATAAGAGTAACTAGAGATACTTTGCAGCACAGTCTAGAAATACCAGAGTTTGGCTGCTTCTGTCAGATCTTGGCAGATCTGTCTAATCACGAAGTTAACGCATGACTTTTGTTCCTCAGCAATAAAAAGGGGGATTCTATCATTTTTCTGTTTAAAAATAACCATAGACCTCTAACATTCTCCCCTCCTCCAGTCAGGACTTACATGCAGTTCTCTTTCAAGCTGTGTCCTCTGCTTTTTCATCGCTTCTTTCAGGCTCCAGATTTGTTTTTCAGCTTTTTTCCTCTCTGACGCTAGCTGCCCCTGGACATGGTTTAGCTCAGACTTGGAGAGTTCCAATTCTTTTTGAAGAGACTGAATTTCTCCATTTTTTTGTTGTAACTGTAGTTCTTTTTCTGATATCTGATGTTCTGCAAACAATATTTAAACTGACACTGATTAGCAGAAATGTCAATACCCTGGCACACTTCAGACATTAGATATTTTCAAACTATTCTGCTGAGTAATGTTTATCTGACACTGGCACAAGGTGAGAGGTGACAGAAACCATTGGCTCAAAGAACTGAAATTCTGAAGGCAGCTTGAATTTAACGATCAAGAGTCAACTGAAGTGCTGAATTACAATCCAAGTGAGATTAACAGAATTACTGGTTGGTTTCCCTAGACTTAGAGCCCCCAGACTGTACCGATAAACTTATTTGTGCGATAGATCTTACTGCTTTTTCTGATAGTTTCTTCGAGCGCTGCAAATTGAGATGCTTCTTTTTCCAGCCTCCTCTTGTTTTCTTCTGTCAGCCTTACTTTTGCTACTGCCTGTTCCAGTTTCTCTTGTTGATCCATTAGTTCCTTTTCCAAAAGCAGTTTCTGTTCTTTGAGTTTAGCAGTATTTTCTTCCAGTTTTTTTCCTTCATGTTCTGCATTTTGCTTGAGGTTATAAAGGATCTACCAAAAACAAATAAAAGTTGTAATTGGTACAGCTGAACTCAGAGCAACTCAATAAGAACAAATACCATCACCAAACAACATTGTAGAAGTTAAAGCAGCAGAAATCTGAAAGAAGAAATGCGCTCTAGTACTCAGTCCAAACAAAAGCGTTCCTCATGTTTCCTCCTTAATTTCAGAACATCGGAACAGTTCCTTGGTTTTTCTTTTGGTTAATGCTTTTTTGAAACCACTTAAGGTAATTTCCACAAACAGCTGACGGTCTTGCACAGAAGTGCACTAGAAGAGCAAGAACTAGCTGCAAATAGTAAACCACTAAAAATAAAAGTAAGCTTTGAGATAAAAGAATCCTGAATCTCCTGCTGCTTAGTTTTTGAATTCTGGAACACTCTGGTTTTGGTCAGTTTTATTTGAAATCCACGTTATCAGTTCAGGTACCTCTCACTGTTTGCTCATCTCCCACGACATACTAAAATTCTGGGAAGGAGTTCTCCAAACTAGATCCAGCTGCTCTATTTTGGCAGCTGACAAACAGAAACTACAGAGAATCATCTGTGCCAGTCCACGTCCTCACCCAAGTCACCAGCACAGCAGCAGCCTTCACACAGCACTGCACTGTGCCTTCTACTACACCAGCCCTTCTTGCACTCAGTTCTGCACACAATGACCCTGCCAAGAAGGAAGAGCCCTTTGCTGGGAGGCTGGCTTTCAGTAAGACATAACTGAATGCTGAAGCTTTTCTTACTGCTACTCCTCTTGAAGCGATGCTTCATGTTTTTAAATACTGCATATTATTTGTAAACTTGCACCCAAAGCTCTTCTGCCTGCATTATTTTTAGAGGCCAGGCAAAAGTTCAACAAGTACCCGGTTATTTACCGCTTCTTGTTTGGCCAGTATTGTTTCTTTCTCTTCAATCTCTTTCTGGAGCTGCTGCAAATGGTTCTCTCTCTTCTTCTGTCTCTCTTGGTAATCCTTACATTTCCTTAAGGATTTTAAGATATCTTCTTTCAGGGTTGCCTGCTCTCTAAGCAGCTCTTCCTGGTGCTTTGTATTATCTTTCAAATTCTGAAAGATAAAACAGAAGATTAATTGACATAACTAGCTGGTAAAAGTAACAGGTGTCTGACTAAAAAGGCTTCCACATTGAAGACTACCTCCTTTCTAAACCAGCTCGAGTGAATTAACAGGACAGGAATCAGCAGGTAAAACGCTAGAAGATGCGTAAGTAAGGAGATAAAAAAAAAAAACACCCACCAACTCACCCCACCTGAGGGATGTACTCTGACATCCCAGTAGCTGCGTTTGGTATTAACAACCTGACTAGGACCAACATGACATTCTAAAGAAGAAAAGAAAGCAAATTATCTGTTGAGGTGCCTGTTGTAGTCCTAATCACTCCAAACCCAGCAAGAACAAAGAAATTAACCAGCCATTGTTCATTAGCTCTGCAAAGGATCTGATTTTGAGACAGTGTGCTTAGATGAAGAAACAGGTGATGGACTGACAGTAGTGATAAAAATTATCCCTTGATTGTGTGCATCCATTTACTCACTGTGTTAAAACCACCTGCACTGACCCAAACCAACCTGTTCCGCCAGCTGAAGCTGCTGCCTGGACTCATTTAATTCTCCTTGCACCACCTCTAGTTCCTTCTTTTTTTCTAGAAAAATATTTGGTGAAAGACATTTTCAGTCAGCAATCAATGAAATAACTGTGCAGCTGAAGCTTCTTGTAAATGAATAAACATAGAAAAGTTTTTAAGGTTTCCATCTTCTTGACACATTAAGTATTTCTGCCAATAGTTTACTTTTGAAGATTTGATCATACTGATAATTTAAACATCATACAGTTGTTACACAAACTGTATCTTTTAATCTACATTACAGCTTAAAAACTAAAGTTTCATCTTTACCTTGAAGGTCTTTTTGTACAACAGTGATCTCTCCATTCAGTGACTTTTTTTGTTTATGCAGTACATCTACCTCCTGCTGCAGGTTTTTAATATCCAGTTCCATTTTTTCTACGTTGGACAACATGGTTCCGATGCTATCTTCAGTAGCAGTCAAGTCTCTGTGAAACGTGAATGCAGATTGGTGTTGTTGGAGGTACACGGTGCAGACTCAAAGCAGCTGCACTTCAGTAGTTTGTTTCCAGCTCAGGGGGATGCTACCTAGCAGCCAGACGAACACCAGCGCTCTCTCATTCCAAGGCTAAACATTTCACTTCTCATAACATTTCTCAGTGCATGCCCATGAGAAACACCGCTGTATGCAGTGGCTTTGCTTGCTGCATATTTTCCCTAATTCTGCTACAGACATACTGTAGACATGCCTAAATTAAAGCCTCCACAGAGAGTAAGAAAGGACATTCTATAGTATCGGAGTTACAGCTGTGTTTTAATTATGATAAGCTATAATTCAAGACATTTCCCATCACTTATCATGTTTGCAGGAAGTGTCTCCCTGCTCCCACCTTCTGGTTTGTGACAGCTTCTTCTCCAAACTCTGACAGTCCTCTTCAAGCTTTTGCTTTTCCTTATTCAGAGACTCAATATTATTTTGCAGAGCGCGCATTTGAGAAACCAGATGTTCATTTTCCTGACGGTCCTTCTGAAGCAGTTGTTCCTGCCAATCTACTTCCCCTTGCTGACACTGAAATAATCTCTGAACATTCTCCAATTTTAACTTCTCCTGGGAAAGAAAAATTATGAGCTACATACGTGGTGAAAAAGAATAAGTTCACACATTTATCTGCAGCAGTTTTAAAACCTTTCATTCACAGATATATGCAGGCTATGGTACTGTGACTTGAGAGTACAGAGACCATCACTCAGATCTTAACAGAATCACAGAAAATGCATCTCTCTTCTTTCTACATTACTTACAATAGCTGTAAAATAAATACTTACTTCTAGAACTGCAACCTGAGTCTTCTCCAGTTCATTGACCTTTTGATCATGTTGTAGTTTCAAACCCTGAAGTTCATTATTTTCAATCTCCAGCATTTCCAGAACGTGTTTCAGTTCTAATAAGATGAAAGAAATCAAAGGTTATTAAAAAGCACATTAAATACATTCTATTTTCTAAAAGGACTTTGGGGTGGGGTGGAGGGGGGGAGTGAAACAATGCTGAACTAATCCCTGGAAAGCCCACTCACGTTTTCAGTTGATGTGTCAGACACACCACTTGTTACACCTGAAGATGTTCTACTAGAAAGTTGCAGGTTCCTGTGTCTCCTCTTTCCTATTTTCCTAGGGAGTTATTCTGGCACAAGTATCTGACTTGCAGACAATGAAGTCAATTTTTTTCAGAAGTGCAGGTTTGTAAGCTGCTGCTCATTACACTTCCCATGATCTGACAGGATACAACTGCCAGAAGGGTACCCCTCCAATTCCTCCTCAAATCCAGATGTGAACGTGCCACAAGCAGCAGCTCCATCACACAGCACTAACACAAAAGCAGCACTAAGCACTGCCTCAACTCAAGCAGAAGGTGAGCAGTCAGCTCTGTGCTGGAGTCTGAGTCTCTAACTAGGAGAGCTTTAGGGAATGCTTTCTCTGCAATCATTCACAATATTTAAAGAGACTGAAGAAAAGATCAGTGTACAGATGTACAACTGCCACCTCAGAGCGTATTTATTTTCAGTCTGCACAGAATAATACCTACCTAGCTTATGCTTGTTTATTTGCCCAAGTATTCTTTGAAGATTTTCTTCCTCTTTTCCAATATCCTTCTTTATGAAGGAAAGCTGTGCCCTTTTCTCATCAATTTGGACATCCAGTTCTCTTCTCTCAGCGTTAAGATCTTCCAGAAGCAGCTTTATTTCCTGTGGAAAAAACAGTGTTAAAATGTATGTCATTATTTGCCATTTATTTTTCCTTTAATAATTTTTAAATGTTTATAAAAATGTGAGAAGTCTACTGTCAACTCTAAATTCTAGCATTAAACTGTCCAGAATACAGCTAATGCTGTAAACAAAAAATTATGTAACATTTAGGGTAAAGCCTTGCTTGTTGACAATTTAAAGTACTAATCTCCATGAAGACTTTGACCCACAGCATCATTCAAGTGAATAGGTAGGCCTTAGAACACAGAGCCAGAACAAGTGTCTCCAGAGGTTAAAAAACCAACACAGAACAACAAAAACAATGCTGTTAATTTTGATTCTTTGCTTTTATTTCAGTGCTGAGTGTATGAATGTAATAAAGTCTTTCTTCCACAAGAAAGTATAGCTTCCTTTCTGAGCAACCAAACAGGAATGCAGGAATGGAGGAGACAGACAGCTGACTTACACCAGTGGTGCTGCATTTTAAGCACACTGATCAGACTGATTTGCTTTAGAAGCTGCTTGCCTCAACAACAGTAAGACCTTTGGAGACTTATTTAATGTAATTTTGTTCTCAAGGGATCAATTCTGTATTACCCAGAAACAAGAGAAGTTCTGTTTCTTATAGACCTGGTCCAACCCCTTAGGCACAAAGTCATAAACTCGCTTGTTCTGTTTTTCAGATCTGGGGAGGATGCAGAAAGCAAAAACTGTTTTTGGGGAAATGTTGTGATGTTTTTATATTTCTATTCTTTTGCCGTTCTTCAGAGATGTGATGAATTGAAAACTAATTTGGAAAAGTTACTTTTATTTGGCGCTGTTTTTCCTTTGCTTCAGCCTCCCCGTCTCGAAGAGCTTCTTTGAGGTCACCTTTCTTTTGAGCAATACAGTCCTGAAGGACACGGAGCTGCTCTTTTCTTTGACTTAACTGCTGCTCCAGAAACAACAGCTCTTGTTGCTGAGCAGTAACCTACAATATAAAAATTTAACACCACCACATCTGGACGCTTTTAGTTTTGTAGCTACACACATACAAGAAATAACTGCAATACTGTTCCCAGTCTTACAGATTTACTTGAATTGCAATTTGCATAAGAATTCCATCAGAGCAAAGAGCTCCATTTGCCAGGCTGCTGTAGAAGAGCTGGTACTGATAACTGAGTTTTGATCTGGGCAGTGCAGCCCTGTACCTCAGAGGTACTTAAGCTTCTTATTCTCAAGTGCAATAAGAACATAGAGAACTCTGCAATAATATTACCCAGAAATGCTGCTAAGGTTGGGGTCAAACCTATCACAAGTCCAAAAACCAAAACACTCCCCTCACCCCCCCAAAAAAAATCAAAAACAACCAAACAGTAATCGAAACTATCAACAGTAACAAAAAATTACAGAATTAAGAATTAGATTATTCAGGCAAGGCAGCTTGGAACAGAAGACACTTCACAATCCCCAGTTACATTACAACAATTAAACTGACACACCTGAGTTAACCAGATGCGCCTTACCTGATTTTTCAGTCTTTCCAGTTCAGTTTTCTTGACTTGAAGAATGTCTTCTGCTTCTCTGAGGACTTGGAGGTGATGTCCTTCATTATCTTCTGCAACTTGAATATCTCCTTGAAGCTTCTGAAGACTTAAAGGGAAGATAAAGGCACGGTTCAGAAGAAACAAGAATAGAATCATAGAATCCTTAGATTGGAAGGGACCTTTAAAGGTCACCTATTCCAACTCCTCTGCAATGAGCAGGGACGTGCACAGCTAAGTACATTAGGCATACTTATTAGAGAAAGACATTTGTTTAAGGTAATGTAAGATAGACTTACCTTTCAGTCAGCATTTCTATTTTCTGGTTTAATGACTGGAACTCGGAGTCTCTTGCAGACACCATTTTGTTGATTTCCTTCAAAATACCTTCTTGTTCCTTCTTATGCTGTTCTAAATCCCTTGTATCTGCCTGTAATGATCTACAGAAGCATTTATGCCCTTACATATTAGTATTTTAACAGCTTCCCCACTCCAAAAGCAGTATCTTGATATTCAAAAGAATCTTGTTCTCTTCTTCCCCATTTGATACTAATTCACAAGAACAGTGTACCTTAATTGCTGATCTGCTTTCACAAGTTTAGTGGCCATTTCCTGAGCCCTTCGCTCTAGCTCCTCTGCCTCAGTTTCAGTACGGGACAAATGCTGTTTGGCATGATTGTACTTTTGAATAGTGTCTTTAGTCTAGAGCAAAAATTGAAGATTATTGAGACAACACAATCCCACCTTACCCTTTCAACATCTATAACCTGCAGGTTAGCTGTCCAAAAATGACCTCCTCCTTACTTGAATATTATTCTCTTGCCCCAGAAGAGGAAAGCTTCCTCCTCTTTGACAAGGACCAAAACAGTTTCTTTTAGCACAGGTTATCTCAGGGCTTATTTTCAAACAGAAGCATTTTTAAAAGGCTGCAGGTTATCCACGTAAAAATAAACCGCTTAGACAAAAAAGTAAACACCTTCAGCCTAAAACAATCAACATAACACAGAAATCCTTCTGCACTTAGTTATGGGCTTTCCTTACCTTTCCCCGGGTGCTCTCAAGTTCCACTTCAGCTTCTGAGAGAAGCCTGTCTGCCTCTCTAAGCTCTGCTCGGCGTTTCAGAAGAGTCTTCTCTATACATTCAATTTCATCTGCAATATCTTCATGATGTTTAAGAGATTTTTCTAATTGTAGTTCTGCCATTAAGTTTTCAGTGTACCCTTCAATAAAGTCACTAAAAGCCCAGGAAGAAAAACAGTGAATTAAACTACAGAATGTCAGAGGCTCAGAAGCATCTTGAAGCTTTTATAATGCATGTAACAGATCAATAAGGACATTCATTATAATATGTCAAAATCTATATTCAGTGGAAGAAGTTTTAGATATTTCCACATGCTTCAACAAAACTAGTGTGATATTCTTACTTGCGTTTGTTACGTTTTTGAGCTGCTCTTTGTAGCTCTGCTACTTCATGTTCCAGCTCTTCTCTTTCATGCAGAAGATCTTCTATGTCTTGATGCAATTTTTCCATTTCATTCTTGCGTTTATGCTCAGCTGCCCCTGACCATTTATCTCTGTGTTTCCGAGACTTTAAATGATGCACAGTGTCTTCTAACCTTGAGAGTTCACTCTCCTACACAGGACAGCAGAATTAAGACTCATTGTTCCGTTTTTCTATTTCAGTGCTCCAGAACACATAAGCAGCTACAGATAGCAGAGACCAGACCACTAACACTGAAGATAGTTATCTTATCAGCAAGCTCTTGGAGATCCAGAATCTTGCCACAAGACTACTTTTTAAAAAACTCGAATTTTAATCTGTAGAAGTGAGATTTCTTTTTCTTCCTTCCTTTGAAAGAGCATATAGTAAAGGATGCTCTTAATCTGTTCGTAACCCTACTACTCTGTATCTTACCAAGTCACGATGTTTGGGTACGTTGCAGTGAAGCTCTCCAAAAGGAATGAGTGGGACAGTAAAGTTCGGAGGAAGAAGGCCATAAACAACCTGGGCTCCCACAGGAGGCGGGCCATAGATAACAGATCCAGGAGCAACTGAAGCTCCGTTTGCAGCTGCAGGAGGAGGGCCATAAGCCACAGTTCCGTGGGGTAGAGGAGCTCCATCTGGGAGGACTGTATAGATAACTGCACCAGGTGGTGGTACAAAGGGTGGGTCTTTGTGAGCACGAGCTTCCTCATTTCCTTCACCATCTTCTTTTGTTCTTCTAGCTTTATACACACAAAAAAGTTCTTTTTATTCACTTTTGTAAGAAAGATTTTTTGAACTGCACGCTTCAAAGTAATACACAGTGTATATACACAAACATTTACTTTCAGCACAGTTTGTTACAGCAAATTCAGAAATAAATATTTATAATTTGCTCATACGTATCAGAAATATTCACTAGGAACTCTAAGCAAACGCGTGTTTACTAGGCTCCTCCACACTCTGAGACCATGAGACCGACTCACCTTTATCAGGATCGGTTTTGTACAACCTGGTTCTGACTGGTGAATAAACCCAGCACCCTCTTGACCTGGGTAAGTCTTCCTTCCTGACCTGACTACACCCTCTTCTGGGTGGGGATGTGCCAGGACACTGTAAACCAACTCCAGAATCCTTTGTGCTGTGGGAGGCGGGAGTTGAGGCCTAAGGAAAAAAGGATGTGTTATTTTTAGAATAAAGAATCTCATAATAACAAATAATGTAAAATAATTTAATAATTGTAGACTTTCTAAAGCATTGATTTTTTTTTTTTTTTTTTTTTTTAAGAACAGGCTATACTCTGTCTTCTCTCATTTTAAAGCATTTTGCTGCTTTAAAGAGATAATCAAATGTATTATAACAATATTACTCTTAAATTCAGACAAACATTACTTATGAAAATCTGGATTTGTAATCTACAGCTTTACTGAAAACAACAAATATCAAATGCCTACAGTGTCTCCCTTTTAAACCTTCTGTAAATGAATTTACAGTACTGCATTTTGAACGGTGTATGGAGTGGATTTCTATCCCTACACAGCTCTGCAAAGGCTTGGTTAGCAAACATTTGTTGATGAGATGTTTTAGTATTTCTCTTCCATGCCAACCAATGCCTTTTTCTTAAGCTCTCTCCAGGCCTAGCAAGTTTATAATGGAATTTTCCCATATCATATTGTTCTCTACGTAATAGGATTTGAATTTCTGACCTGTGATGGTGGCATGTAATACCAGTATCCTCTTCTTGTCAGTGGATCTGCTATACCGGTCAGGTAATCATTCTGGTATGAGAGTGCATTTCTGAGTGCTGCAATTTCTTCTTGTAAGTTGTCGATTTCATCCTTGTTACCTGTTAATTAATCACATGATTTTAAGCATACAGGACAAATAACTAAGCCAGAAATACTGTAATCACCGAGACAGTTTAAAGCTTTTCCCTCATTCTTGCCATGTTAATCTCAAACAATATAAAAAATTAGCAAGGGGAAAACAATAAAAACATTATTATTACACAGCACTGCAGACACTCACTGACCCTTGTAAATTTGTCGTTTTAAGATTGTAGAAATGTAAGTTCATGTACAGGCAACTGTTGGACTTTCTTTCCATACTGATCTCTGATAACATTCTAGCACAGTACAAACAATACTTAACACTATCAGCTTTATCTGAACAGTTACTAAAAGTGTTCTTAATACAAATTAAGGAAAAGTGACTAAGCATACCAAAAACTAAGCATAATTCCAATGTTCAAACTGAGACAGAATTTCACTAAATCTACCAAAGGTTGTGTGATGTCAGCTGGCAAAACTAGAAAACTGGAAGTGCTAGACCCTTACCCATCCATTTTCTCTGTTCTAAAATTCAAAGAAGCAAAGACCTATGCACTGTATATAAGTGAGCACTTATATAAGTGCTCACAGTGAGCTGTATTAAGTGAGCTGTTCTGCATCCAGGCATACCTTCAGGAAATAGAAACAGAAGATTACCTGCCCCAGTGTTATCCAACAACCATCTTAAACGGTCAATTTCTGCTTTCTGTTGCTCCACTGTGTCATTTAGTTTATCAATTTCTACCTTTTGAGAGCTTGATGCAGTCTTCTCACCAGCTTTCTCCATTTCATGTTGAAGCTGTTTTAAGTAAGTTTAAAATCAAAGCAAAGCACTTCAGTTTAAGTTAGATTACAGTAGAATGTTTTCAGGCAAGCTTACATTTTCCTACCGAAATGCTCATTCAGCAAAATGCATGTACCACTTTGATGCAACAAAAGCGTTCTTCCCATCCTCTCACTTGACTGAGGCTTACATATACAGCCACATGAAGATATTCAAGCAAACAGGTTTTCTTCAAATTCAACAACCTAGCCAGTGTGGTTTTCCATTTGCTCTTTGGCAGGTGTAGGGGGAGCGAAGAACATAGTTACTTGGGAAAACTTGAAGAAAAAGGCCACAGCAGGCAACTAAATACGGCCATTTCAGAACACCAATGAACCCCTCTTAACTATTTCACCCTCCTCATAAAACAGAGGAAACATTGCTTCAACTTACTTGTTCTTCCCTCTGTTTTAGAAGCTGTTGTAACAATTCTATTTCTGCTTCTGCTCGGGCAAGATCCCGAGTTGCACGAGCTGCCTCAACACAGAACTCTTCAGCTTCCTCAAATTCCTGAAATTGAAATTTTACCTTAGCTTTAGTTTACAAGAACACTTCGTCAACTTGCAGATGTCTCAGAGAACTTTGTGAATTGCAGGCTAATGAGAAACATCACCACTTGTCTGTTTTGGAATTCAAGAAAATGGCAAAAGTAGTTAATGCAGATTATTATTTCTCCTTTGACCTTACAGTCTTTCTACACAGTAGATTTTAGAATGTGCTAGTACAAAGCCAAAAAAATCACTTCTAATTTTTAAAGATTTAAGTTTATGAACTAAATTCCATATTTCCTTCCTTTGCTTTTCTTAGTCTTATGTAACAATTTATTATTTACTGTTTGATTTTCAATTGCTGGAAGATAAAACTTACCTCTCTTCCACCTTCTAATTTGCAGCAAGGCAGGCTGTTAACCCAAGTTAACTCAGACATTCATTTATAATATTTCAAGATGAGACTCTGACCAAAGCAATAGCTCTTGTGTGGTAGGATAATTAAAAATAAAGACTTGAAGTTGAATTTAAAAGCAACAAAGACTGACATGATTATTATGGCATTAGAAAACATTGCTTAGTTAAAACTTGCAATTAATTACCAATGTTGATTTACCTCAGCTCGTTCCTGATTGATTTTGAGAACAGTCCCATGAAGAGCCTGCAGCTGATTTTTAGCTATGGATAGCTCAGCGGCCGCCAGTTTATCTGAAGTGATGATTGCTCTCTTTAATTCCTTCAGCTCTTTATCTAGCCTAGCAAATTGCATTTGTGCCCTGGCGTCTTCTATTTTTTTCTGAAACCAGGAAAGCAACAGGTTTCATGGTAAGTTCTAAATAAAAAGCAGCACAGAATAAAGGCCTTTCCATCCTATTTTGTATTGTATACATAGAATTATCATAAAAATACAAAAATAAAGATCACCCATTGAATTTAAGAAAAACAAAAAGATTATATTTAACCTTTGTATTCCTTCTTGCATTTGATCTTCATCTTAAAAAGCAAAATAATTCACAAGTTTTTCAGATATTGCTTTCTTGAGCAGCCCAACACAGAGCATGCATGCACGCATTCATGCTTATTCTTACCTTTTTCTCTAAGTCTTCTAGTTGAGCAAGAATAGCCTCTTTTTCTTCATCTGCCTCTTGGAGCTGTTGATCAGCCAGGCCCTGAATTTCTTCCATACTCTTCATTTTTTCATGTAAATGTTGAATTTCATTCTCTAACTGATGGACCTTGTTCTTATTCTGCCTGTTTTCAGATTTAACCTACATGTGAAATATGCAAGAATGAGCACCCAAAACTAGATTTCAATTAAAATCATTAAAATAGGGTAGATTTTAAGACAAATTTTTTTGAAAGCACCATTCATAGCATATTTTATACCTAAAGAATAGCAAAGCAGTTCCTTTTCCTAACTCACGTTTTGGAAGTGCCTAATTTATTTTGGCAATTGTATGCAATGTGATCGTTCGAGGTTACTGGCCATATTCTTCTACCTATAATTAAACTGTTGCAAAGATTCCACTGTCACACAAACACCTAAAAGCAAGTCTCTCTTCATTATCCTAAGGGTCAAACTAGAGATTGAACAGAAGACAACAAAAGATTGCTAAGGAGCAATCATATCTATCAAAAAATCTGACTGACAATGGTCTTCATTGGTTTCATTTTATTGTCTTCATAGGCGTCTTGTCTTACAAAAAGAATGGGCAATGAGTTTCACTACTTTAACCCAAACCTCACAGCATATACAGCATGGAAATGGTCAATGACTTATTCTCCCTCCTCTTCAAAAGCTCTTGACAGCTTACACAGATTTTTTTTTTTTTTTAAATAAGGAAAACTACTACATGCCGTACACTTTAGCACAACAGAAAAACCAAAATTCTAATAATGGTTAGGTATTCCTGTCCTAATCATGCTTAACAGTGCCCTGAAAAAGATGGATGGAAACAGATCTACATTTGTCATAAAACTTGATCCTTCAGCTGCAAGGTATGTATTTTAAACAAAGCTGCAACAGTGTTACTCTTGCTTTTGTAGTTTTGATACATGCCTGTCTGTATTTTTCCTGTATATCTTCTAGTTTTTCCTGCTGGGATACCATTTCCTCTTGCAATTGTCTCTGTCTTTCCCATGCTTTCTCTTTTTCCCTCTGTGTATCAGCCAGGATGTTATTAAATTCTTTCTGCAGATTTGCAAGGCTTTTCCCCAAAACATCAGCTGAATTCCGACATCTGAAAGAGAAGGTTCCAAGACAGAAAATAGTAGCTTTACATCACAATACCAAGATGTAAAAACCAATGTAGCTCAGTTTAGTAGTGCTAGTTTAAAACATCCAATGTAAATGAATTCAGGTGCAGTGCCGAACAGGTTACAATGCTGTTTTGTCTTTGTTTATTCCCATTCTTTGTAGCTGGGGACAAAGGAGGAAAAGTTCTCTATTCCTGGTAGTGAAACCCAACAGGAATGCATTTTTCCCCTCAGTAATATAATTACTGAGCTCAGGTGATGTTCTCTTAAACACAAGGTGCTAGAGGTCATGTCTGAGCTGCTCTATGTCATACTCAGTAGGATGCAGCAAATTTACCTCGTTGCTCTCATGAGTGGAACAATAACACTTGCACAAATCTAACACTGTTTCTATTTTACTCACTTAATCTCTCCTGCTCCTGTCCGAAGCTTTTGCTTGAGTTCATTTACACGAGCTAGAACTTCCTCAGGGTGTATCAGGTTACCAACTGCATGGCTTAGCTGATTCTGAAGATCCTGAAGCTGTTGTTTCAGGAGATTATTGTCTCCCTAATAAATAAATAAGTTTCCACGTTGAAAAATATTCCAGTGACGATTCAAAATGATCTTACATTTTTCTTAATGAAAGTATTGTGTTTATATAAGCAAAGCACAGTGACATCCAAAGCCTGCCCAATATCCATACGCTATGGTGTTTGCAGTTGTGCTGCCTCTGTCCCAGAGGCTAGACTGAGGAGCCACACTTGACTAATGCAACTGAGACTTGAAGTTTGCTCTGCACGTTGGCAAGCTGTGGCAAAAATTATAGTGCTAATTTCTGGTGAGGATCCTTTATAAGTTGATGGTCATTTTATCCTTTGAGGTGCATGAGATGGGAAAAGGGGATTTGGTGGATGCAAAGGACTGAACCCAGAGTTGCCACAATGAGAACAACTGATGCAATAAATTCTCTTTTATTCCCCCTCACTGCACACAAATAGTTTTCTTACTGACACGTACTGAATGAGGCTGATGGGAAATTAAGATTTAAACAATTTATCAATCCCACTGCAATATAGTAGAGCAGCTCTGGAATTATTTCAAAGGCCAATCTAAATGTTCAAAATAGTCAGATAGAAGACTGTGGTGCAGGGTATCCAGACAAGAAATTAGTCAAGAAGAGTCATAAGCACTACTGAACTTCAAAACAAGATTTACTATGACCTCCGGAAAATTCTTATCACTTTTCCCTAGTGGTAGTGAAAAAGCACACTGCTTATCAGGTAACTTGTTGTGGCAACAAATACTTCACCTGCAGTTGTTTGAACTGAGAAAGCAGCTTATAGTTTTCTTGTTCCTTCTCTTCTGCTAATTGTGCTTTGGTCAGAGCATTCTCTAATGCTTGCCTTTCTTTCTCAAGTTCAGCCCGCAGAGCTGACAGTTCCATCTATAAACACAAAAAACCTTCAGATTAATAGCTCCACCTCATCACCCAGATGTGCAACAGCTGTATTTCTTTAGAGAACAACAATATGACAACACCTCCTAAGAAAACAAGCATCCCAAGTTAACCCATCACCACATAACAGCTAGTATTTCTTTAGCATTTGCAGTACCAGTCATGATGATGATGATGATGTTTAATCTAGATCTAGCACGAACATGTCTTTCTCACCAGGGAAATAACAGATTTACATTTTACCAGAGTTCTACAGAGAATTTCCAAGTTTTGCCTGAAACACAAAACCTAAGAGATTTGGAGGGACTGGGGACAAAAACACTTTGTTTTGCATTCTTATGTACTTCTGAAGGTGGAAAAATTCTTTCAAAGAAAAAAAAATCATAAAACAAACAAACAAACAAAAAAAACCAATGAAGAACACCAACACCATGTTCATTTCTGATTAATGGAAACTGAACCAAAAGGGCAGCAGTCATTGTATATCACTGCATCTGAATCCAAACGAGGATCCCCAGCAGTAAACAGTAAGATAAAATGGGAATGTGCAACTTACAGCACACATTGTTCTTACCCAGCAGAAAGCCAGAATATACAAAAACAAAGAAAAGCTACGAAGCTGAATTTCTACTACAAACAGCAACAAAGGCCAACCTTGTCTTTCATCTGCTGTATTTCACAAACATAGAGGCCTCTACAAAGAGGCCACAAATACTTTGTCTTGCTGCAATGCAAGGTTACACATCCTAATGAAGTGATACTACCCTCCATCTTGGGACATGCCTAAACCAACAGTTACTTGCAAATCAAGGTAGGGGAGGATCTGGTATGGAGGAAATGTTCCCCCACCTCGCTGCCGCCAGCCCAGGCTGACTATCACTTTGGCAACACTGGAGCTCTGTTCTCACCTGGCTAAGTTGTTTCAGTCTTTCCAATTCTTCCTTTTGCTGATTGGCTTCAGTGTCTCTGTCTCTTAGCTGGGCTTCCAGTTCAGCCTCATAGGCACTGACATCCCCTTGTGCATCTTTAAGTGATTCATTTATCTCTCGCTGCTCTTGAAGTGCACCTTCTAGCACTGCTATTTCCTGGAATTTTACATTCACTTCAGAAATACGTACGCAGAAGAAACAGGATTTCTTAGATTACATTGCCACTCTTCCTCTATTTTTAAGGACCTCATTATTAACACGACAGCTGGTATATCCAGATAGACACACCAAACCTAATCTCCAAACATTTCAAACAAGACAGGTAGCGTTATTACATCCACAGACCAAGTCAACGGTGCTACTATGACAGACTTCACGTGAAGTCTGCACACAAGTTACAAAGGTGTAGCCTGAAGTGATACACATTTGTCTAAGGTATTAGGGTTTATGTAAGACTTACAGGGATACTATAACAGCTTTTAAAGTAACTGGGTGATATATTTTAAAGGTGCGTGAACACATCTGACTGAAGTTACCACATCAGAAAGTAATTTTGTCCAGAGAACTGTGTTTTGCCATTCCCAATTTTGGTTGCTTGCTTAATTTTAAGTTTATTCTTAGGTATCTGAATTTGGGAAGAAACATAGCACTAAACCTTACTTTTCTCATATTTTCAGCATCCATGACAACTATTTTCAGGCTGTTTCTTTCCTCCTCTAGATCTGCCAACCTCTGTAGCAAAGATTCTTTATCCTTCTGCAACACTTTACATTCATCATTGGCCTGTTTTGCTTGATGCTTAACGCTTTCCAGGTATTCCTGTAATCCAAGGATAATACTTTCTAAATCCTTTTTCAGTGCTTCGTTTGTTGCTATTTGACCTGCAGAAATGCAAAGTGAATTCAAGGTATTGAAGAAACCATATTTACTTACTAAACCTACAGAACTGCCATTGCTCATCTTAAGCTATTCTAGTAGGTGAACATGCAATAAAAACAACTCAAACTCAAGCAGAATGTTTGTGCTGTGTTTTAAAGGCTAGGAGTTTCAACATTACCATTCCTGACCACTGGAAAAGTTGAAAAGAACCTGCAGTTCTTTATGCACCTCCCTTCACACACACAAGTACTAGCTAAGAAACTGTTTTAATATTTCTGAAATTAGCATATTTATGACAGATTATCTGAAGTCTACATGAAAAAGCAGCTTCCTAAGGGTATTGAAATATCCGTACTTCACTTATTCAATTAGAAGCAGGATAATTCTTTCTGATGCAACAACAAAATTGCAGATGACAAGGACAGGTTTAGTAAACAACCACTCAGCTCAGACTTGATCAAGGGCCCTGGTACCTCAACATTTTTATCAGCTCAATCATGTTATCCTAGGTACAAAAACACTGAAAGACAAGGGAAAAAAAAAGTTACCATCAGTGAGCTGTTGTTCCAAGTCCTTGATTTCCTCAGTTTCCTTAGCAATCCTAGAAAGCATTTCATCCAGGCGACTCTCGAGCTGTTTGTACTGTTTGTTCATTACCTCAATCTGCTGTTCTTTACTTGCTTTTTGAGCCTTCATGTGAGCCTGTAAATGACAGTTGGAAAGGTCAAGCAGAACAACGTCAGCACAGATTTTTAAAAGTTAACTCACATTTCAGCTCAGTTCAGCAGCATCTCACTGACACTAGTACAAGTGACAAGTGCAACGTATCTCGTGGTGCTTGGTTTTGTTTGTTTTCCTCTTTGCTACCCCAAAAAGAATCCCAGATAGAGAAGTAATCTGTGTGGCAAGCAGCCTTAGGCAGTCTTGCCCCCTTGCTCAGGCATGTTGTATAAGGTGTGGGCTTATAAATCAGCATTCCCTATTACCTTTCTTCCTGCCTTATTCCCTGCCATTCTATTTCCTCTTTCAGTCAAGAACAAACATGATTTCCCCCAGAAGCTTTATCCTGTCATCTTGCATTGCCTTTGGAGCACGTGTCAGGTCACCACCCAAAGAAAATGCCATGAACATGCAGCAAGTCAGGCTAACTTGATAGCCAAGTTCTACTTCAAGCAGAACCACTTCTGTATTTCTGGGAAGGGCCCCAATTCCACAGTGTTTCCATAGCCCTGACTTTCATCAGGACTTCATGTATTTTGTATGAATTCAACCCATTTTTTCAACTGTATACAAAACCATATCATCAATGCAATACAGTACTACATGCTTCCCATTAGACAAAATTACAAGCAGTTTAAATACCGCAGAATTTGGGAAAGTACATCATTTATACTGTCTTCTTTCTTCTTTCTATTCAAAAAAAAAAAAATCAAGCTAGCAAAAATGTGTGTTCTCAGAAAAAAAAACGCTTCTGAAGTTTCTTCTATAACAAAGTAATTGGTAAAAAAAATTAATTACGTAGCTTTCTGTATTTTTACTGCATTGAAAGCCACTTTTAACCTTCCCATCAGCACAATTCAACTTGCCACCTGTTAATAACAAACTAACATTCAGCTTTCAGAAGTGAAATTCCAACAATCAGAAAGCAAAGCGAGGTGCTGCCGCTGCTGAGTCATTTTGCCGCAGCTGCTGGATGTCACAGGGGCCCTATTTAAAAACAACAAACACTTACAGCTTTGCCTTTGTCTTTTCTTCCTTCGGGATCACGTGCAGGACGCCCCACCCCCGCTCTAGAGTCCGCCCGATCGGCCGGCCGCCTCCAGCACGAGCTGCAGCATCACCTCCCGCTCCTCGGCCGCCCCGCGCAGCGGGAGCCCCAGCAGCGGGAGGGAGCGGGGGACCGGGAGGGAGCGGAGGGGCCGGGAGGGGCCGTCCCGCAGCAGCGCGGCGATTGGCCGGGCCCCGCTTCCTGCGCCGTGATTCGGAGCGCGGCGGCAGCGAGAGGGGCCGGGCCGGGCCCGGGCTCCGTGCCGAGTGCGCCCAGCCCTGCCGGCGCTTAACGCATTTTTTGAAAGCGGCTGCAGGCCTCGGCTCAAAATAGGAACCGAGCTGAACAAAGTCTTTTTTACTTTGTATACTTCAAGGTGTCAAGCTGGCCTGAAAAGCTCTCATTTAAAAAGTTTTTTTTTTTTTTTTTAAAACAGTATTTTTGAAAGAATCATTTTAATTTTGTAGTTCTGTAAACACTGCTGTTGCTGAACACAGTGAGCAGCTCAGAAATCAGAAGTTTTGCTTCCGTGGAGCTCAAAAGAAGGTGGCTGTCAAGCTTTGGCAGTGCTTGGTGCCAGCTTCACTCCCTACCTGCAACAAGTGGCTGCTGAGCACGAGCAGCCTTCCAGTAACACCAGGAGGACACGTGCAATGCAGGGAGGTTATTACTCCCTACCAGAAGGGCATGATAGAGCCTTTCAGAATTAGAACTACTTACTAAAAATTGAAAGCAGAAAATTTCTCCTTCCAAGGCTCACAGCATGTCTGTACAAACCATAAAGACCCAGTTCTTAAAGCGATGTGCAGCAACTGCATTGCAAATGGGTTGCACAAGTATTTTACAATTATTTGGTCTTAGTTTTGAGCAGTTATATGTATTCCAAATAACAGCTAAAGCAAGCTCTCCTAACTGTTAAAGACACTGATAAATAGAAAAATAATGTGTAATTCACTTTAATACATTTCTCAGTATGTGAATATAGGTAGTGCATGAAAACTTCAGATTTTTGTTTTACTCACGTGTCTTGGATCTTTAGCATTTACAGAAGCAAGAGAACTCTTCAAGTCTTCAAGCTCTTTCTGCTTTTTCCCTATTTCTCTTTTCTGTTTCTCCATTTGTTTTTCCAGTGCTAAAGCTTCCTCTTGTAGCTGATGCAGTATTTGTATCTTCTTACTCAGCTGCTGCTCGAGATCCTCCCTGTTGGCCTGTGAGATCTGGAGATGGCATTAGGAGGTTGGGTTGAAACAGTTACACTGGAAACAAGAAGCTGATTGAGCAACTATTAAACCAGCCTGCCAGGTTAGCCCAACAGGTTGTCTGAATATGACCTACTAATAATATGAATCTTCACTGCACATATGTACAATGGCCCCTTAAAGAAGGATGGGGAGAGAAACACAGCTGTGTTCTCTGTATGAACACTGTTTCAAACACTTTCCCCTGCTATTCACTCAGTAACTCCTTTGCATACTTTTTTCTGAGCCAGAGCATCCTCCAGTTGTTGCAGTTCCCCTGTTACTTCCAAAACTTGTTGCTCTGCCTTGCCTATTGCATTTTGCAGCTCTTCTAATCTCCTTTGTGCTGCAGAAAAAAAGCCACACAAATACATTTTAATATGCCATGCAACATTGATACGTCTTCCATTAATTTGTTAATTAGAATACGTTTTCTTTAAACAGTGATAATCAAAGCTAATATCTTCCAATTACTCAAGAAGTAGGTCTAACGGATTTTTAATGTGAATGACACAATTAAATTGACAGATCAGACAGGGGGCTTCCCTGGCAGTCTCTTTTATATCACCAAATTAAATTCTTACAAGTTTTTTTTGCTATTATTTTAAGATAATTCAGTATGAAGCAATTTTGACCCCAAAGCCATCAATTACAGGGTTGAGAAGCCAACAGCAATTATAGCCTTTGACACACTGTTGCTATTCCCATGTCAGATATGTGTCAGAAGTTTCAACAGTGATCAATACTGCTTCATGTACCTTACTGTTTTTTAATATTTAAAAGCAATATTTACCTGAATGAATCTTTTTTTCTTTACTCTCCAATTGCCCATCTAGAGTTTGAAACTGAGGTTTCAGCTGTGATTTCCTATACAAATCATTGTCATCTGGTTGTATTTTTCCAGTCTCCATTTGCTGAGCTTTACTAGCAATGTAGCCTTCTCTTATAAACATATTTCTTTTGTACCTGGCCTTCCCAATGTACGGGCTTTCACCAGGTACATCATCTAGCTCAACATCCTGCAATGAATAATGCAATACATCTGTTATGTCACTTACACATCTGTCTCAGAACCACGGTTGTTGTCAGCTCATAAAACATACTTAACATTCTTACAGTGTCATTAAAAATGAACAGTCTACTGATACTGGCAGATACATTTGTATTTGGGATGTGCTCAGTTTGTTGCCAGTGGTTAATGCAAACGGGTATTTAACTGGAGGATTTTTTTTCTTAATATTTAAATGTAGAAGTAATATAGACCATAGTTAGTCCATTACACTGTTGTGCTTAAGCATTTAAACTTCTTTGAAACACAACTAGAAACATCATCGTTAATGATGAGTGATCTTTATGTTTCTTGTAGAGACTCACTGATCATCTTAATTTTGCAAGTATGACAGAGGCTAGCTTTATTAGTTAGGGAAAAAAAGGGGAAAAAAAAAAAGGAGAAATTCTCAGACGTCATCTAACTGGAGAACATTCTGGCTTGCAGAATTTTTCAGACTGGGAGGGCCTCCAAAATTAAGCCAGAAATGAAGACAATCATTTATTTAGTCATTAGTAAGAATGAAGTGATTGCTCACTGACTCTGTTCAGCTAAAATGTACATGTATAGATATGTGTACTAATTTTCAACACCACAATGTCATTCAAGATTCAGTTTAGATCAAATCATGTAACCTACGGTTTTAGAATGAGATTTTTATATTTTAGAACTCCTTGTAGAGCTGTATCTATTAGAATGATAGAAAGTTTGATATTTTCCAAGCAATTGAAAAGCATGAGAAAAAGAAATGAAGAGATCATTATTTTAAAATTATTACCTCTGGTGGAAAATAACTTAATGGCTCAAATTTTGCATCAATCTTATAAAAGGCCAGCTCCTGCTCCAATTCATACTGCTTCTGGCAAGCTCGGGTCAGCTCCATTGTTTTCTGCCTCAGCTAATAAATCAGTAAGCAAAGGAAGATGCATTCACTGAATTGTCATTGTTATCACATACCATTGAACTCAGAACAACAGGGCAAAGACGTTAAGTTCAAAACAAAGTTCACGTTAGAAAAAGTTAAGATGGTGTATTTTGGGTCAAGAATATCACAAAGTGCCACTTCATTACAAGATACAACATGACCACTAAGAGCAGACAAGAATTCCACAATATAACACAAATGATCACATGAAAGGTCTCTTAAGTTTACAAGAGTGAGAGGTTGGAAAGAAAATTTGTCACCAACTTAAAGAAAAGAAGTAATTTGGGTACAGTTCTTTAGCAAAATCTATACTGAATGTATTTACTGCTATTAATGAGCAATGAGAACTCATTTTTAACAGTCTTCAGCTGCAAAAAAAAAAGTTATCTCCATTGTCTTTTTTTTTTAAAAAAAAAAAAAAAGAGGCCTATCATGTGATTCCTTTTTAAATCAACTTTCTGTGCTGAATACCTGAGGGAGAACATGCAGTAAGACTCCAATAGACAGTGGAAAGCAATACTACTGGAGGAAAAGAAATAGGTAAGACTAGAACAAAGGAGTAAAGGCTTAAAGAAAGATTTAAAAGAAATCTGTCATGCAAACAAACAAACAAACCAACCACCAAATGAAAACACAGTGAATACACAGTCTCACCAGAACTCTCTATACAACATTCCTACTTTATTAAACATGCAGAGAAATCCTAGAAATAAAAATAAGCATGCAACCCAGGAGCACAGCAGGCTACCTTCAGTGAGGAATAAAGGCTCTGTGGAAAGGGACTGTGACAAACCAAAACACCAGCTAAAGGGAGAAAGAAGCAAGCAGAGTTTGTCATCCAGAGGATAAGAGTGGGTTAAGTTACAAAATATCTGCTGCTAAATCTCACTATACCAAAAACTACATTTTAGAAATAGGCTGCTGGTTAGTAAGTACGTTCATAGAAGAAACAGCTAAATCAATATCAGGAGTAGAGAATCTGAAGGATAAAAGTGTGGAGGACAAGGCTAACAAGAAAGACTAAAAGCCAAGCACTAAGCTCCCAGCAAGTCATTCACAGCTGAGCGCTCTTTAGTCAACAGGACTTTTTCCAGGGCCACTGCACAAATCTTGCATTTTATAGCTATCAATGAAAGGTAATTATTAAGACACGAATTTTAGGATGATGTAAGGAAAACACAAGAAAACTAATGCACTTTACCTGGAAAAATAATCAAGGAGCATTACTAACATACAACTTGTATGCATACCTTGTTATTATACAAATACTTAACCTTTTTCCTCTCAATACAGCAGCATTTAAAGTTCTGAACAACGCAGGAGATTCTGTACACAAATAATGTGGCAGCTAGAGGATGTTTAATCTTTTATCAAATAAAAAAACTATTACTAGAGACAAAAAGTTTTTATAAACTATAAATTGTGAGATCGGTACTGACTGCTGGTTCAAGATACTTCCTTCTGAGAAAAAGTAATATTGAAAACACTCTTTAGTGCCTTAACTTACGTATTCCAAAATATTTATCTTAATTTTTAACACAAACCTACAGCCATTTGAGCTCTCCCATTGGCATCTGTTTCTGACAACAACACTGTTCCAAATATATACTGCAAGTGACTATCTTACCAATTCGTTTTTGGTATCCACTTCCCTTTGTAGATCTTCACAGTTTCGCTTCTGCTGCAAAGTCTTTTCTTTTAATGATTTGTTGACCTCATCTTGATGGTGAAGTTGTTCAAGCACTTTGGACTGGTTAAGTTTAAGGTTCTCCATCTCCTTTATCACGTTCTCTAACTCTCTTTCTAATTTTTCTATCTCTTCTGAAAAACACAGTAAAAAAATGAATTAAAATATAACTCTTTTCCAGCTAAACTTTTTTGGTGTTATTCACTCTAGTTCTAATACAACATTATTACCTAAATCAAACCTCTTTAGAGCTTCCTGTCTGTCATGATTTGTCACTGGCTGTCCATCCAAATTTTCCAGTGCTCGCAAGTGGAATATCGTGTACAAGCGGTAGTGAGGCAGGCTTGCAACTGGATTACCAGCAAGGAACAGAGAAGTCAGATCTTGCAGAGGCTTTAGTTTAGCTATTTCGTGAAGCTAGATGACAGGCAAATGGTACAATGATTAGACATCCTTCCAGGAGCAACTAACCCACACATTACTGAATTTCTGATCATATAAAACATTATGCATTAGAGCCATATCAAGGAGTCCGCTGTTAATGTTCCTGTGAGAGCAGAAACTCTCCAAACCTACCAAAACACACAGCACCATGACTAAAATAACTTCCTAAAAATCAAACTGTTTCTTCCATGAACAAAAAAATAAAATAAAATACCAATGCAAAAAAAGCAAATTTCATCAAGATTGACCTTGGGAAGTCCAAGATCGCAGAGCCTGTGGATACATACAACCTCCCATTCCTCCAGAATGGTTCATGACAAAGGAGATTTTATGAACTGAAGAGAGTACTCAAACAAAGCTGGTTCATCTTTCTTCTTAAGTGAATACTATGACTTTTTCAGAAACTGTATTACTGACTTTATTTCATAGATACTCTCTGTTTACACAAAACATGGAAATTAACCTGGACCACAGAAGTAAATTTAGTCATACCCTAAATATGAAGTAAATACAAATACATTATCTACAGGTCTCCCAAAACATGTAATTAACTTATCACAAGGGACACCACCACTAACATGAAAAAGCCATTACATTTTCAAACTTTTCCCACTTTTTCAAAATCTTACACTTTCCTGAACAAAGTATGTCTACAGTTTGAATATCTGGAAAAAAAAAAAAAAAAAGAGAGAGTTTCTCCTTAAAAACCAGCTTTGTTAGGCTCACATCAACTGTACTGACAACTGAAAGACATTGAGTAATCATTCAGAGTAGGTCAGACAACATAAATTTACCAGTTCGTGAAAAGATTATACTTAAGGAACAATCACTTACTGATGACACTTTGTTCTGTTTCAAATTAAGGATGCGCAGGGATCTCAGTTTCTTCCCTACCCACACAGGAATATGCTCAATCTCATTCCCCGCAAGGTTCATCTTTTGTAGGTTATGTAGGTGTTCCATGCCTTCAATCTTACTGAAAATAAGAAAACATAACTCATTGGGAAGCATATAAAATTTGCAGTGCAGTTGAGGTATTATGGATAAGATATGGAAAATCTATTGCAACTAATCACTGTTCAAGAAACAGCAAACAACAGCTGCTTGTTACAATGGACTCACAGTTCAAATGAAATGAGAATATCTTACTTTCACATACTATGCTAAGGCAATAAATAAATAAATCCAACAGTTTTACAGAAGGTTTTGCTACAGCGGTCAAAGTCTTAACTTTTACACCTCTCCACTATAAAATTAAAAACTATTATTTAAATATGTGATTATGCCATTTTATACCTATTTTGCGTTTCTTATCCTGCAAACATAATTGCACACTTACGTGACACAGCTGAACCAAAATAAATGTATTTCCTTTTTCCATATAAAAGCAAGAATCAACTGTAAACTGATGCTGCAAAGAGCTACATTTTTAGTATACTCATTAAAATACTAAGCAGCTAATGAGGAAAACATGCTCAGTTTAAGTTTCCTTGGGGGCTAATCTAAAGATGTGAGTATCATAAAGTAGGGTAGAAAACGCTCTTGTTGCCTTACTATCTTTTAAGTAGGAACCAATGGTCTTCAACTAAAGGCTATAGCTATAGCTAAAAGCCACTCTGACCTTTTCACTTCCTGTTAAATGAGGAAGTTGTATGAATGTAAATGTGTAGAAATGCTTGTTTACTTCCTGCTGTTCACTTCTCAACTGACACTGCAACTTCTCTACAGCAAAGTCGATCTCATGTAAAGATCAAAGTCACTAATTAAAAAAAAAAGGAAACAAAGAATTTTGCTATTGTTTCAACCACTGCTCTTCAACTTTCGATAATATTTAGAAAAGATACCAGATTCAGAACAGTGAAAGTGAAGCAGCAGCTCAGTGAATTTACAGCGAGCCTGATCAAACTCATTCAGTTTCTTCTAAAAGAAAACCTCTTGTTCTACTGGAAGCAGATTTTCAATTTTTTTTTTAATTTTTTTTTTTTAAAGGCATTTACTTAGTATCTGTAAGATTGTATTTCTGGCTTTGTTTCCAAGGAAAACACTTTTTAACTGCAGCCAGTGAAAATTAACAGCACTTTTCAAAACTATTTCTCCTTCACATACATTTTGAAGATATTAAAAGTCACAAGCTTCTGTGAAATAAGAGTTCACTGATGCTTTATAGTCTTAACATGTAACACATGGGAAATTCTATTTAATTGTTCATACTTCTCAGATCCCACTGAAACAATAAGAGAGTGTCAGCTTTGTTGTATCTGGGGTTTTCAGAGCTACAAGAAGCATCTCTGCTTACCTGATCTTGTTGCAAGACAAATTGAGTTCACGCAACTTCAACAGTTTATCCAGCTTTTCAATCTTCTCTATTTGATTGTTACTTAGATTCAGTCTCTCTAGTTTAGAACATTTTTCCAAATTTTCTATGTACTAAAGAACAGAAAATTTACTCCTTAGCACTGCAGCTTTAACTTTTTCTTTAAATAAGAGGCAGATTTATACTTTCAACAAACACACGCATTAAAAAAGTACATTACTCTAACATTAATCAGTTTCATTGTTGAATTCTAAAAGTCTTAAATTCAGTCTTCTGTAGTACTGGAGAAAGAAAACTAGATTCTAATTTTGCAGTGAATCAGTTTCACCTACATTAAGGGGAATTTGCTATTAAAACAACAACCAAAAAAAAAAAAAAAACAACACAATCCAAACCCTAAAAAATTAATGTTCTAAACTCCACTGTAATTGATTCATGGTTTCTTCTTTTGCACAAAAGTCTGCACTGACATTTTTTTTTTTTAAATAGAAGCTGACTGTAGAACTAGGCTAACAGAATATAGCTATTTGTATCTACTTATAAAAACACCTTTATTTGAATGTGTTATACACACACACACACTTTTCTGTTTTATTACCGTTTAAGGACTTACCCTGAATTTCTTGTCCCCATCCTTTGGTGAAGAAAGATTCAATGAGCTTATATATGCCAAATTTTCCTGTTTTGACAGACTTTTTATAAGGGGTTCTGTAATGTACCTAACACCTGGACTAACACCATTTTCATCTGAAATTAAACAGAGAAACCACCTTCAGTTGCAAAAGAATTGGTGACTTTTATATTTATCTTGTACTTCACACTGAATACAGGAAAAGCACTGAAAATTATTCTCCCCCACATGAGATGAAAAGAAACAGCACACCAGATGCGTTTACAGGAAATGATGTGTTAGAGTAAGCGGGTATATTCTTCCAAAAATGACACAATACATACCACCCGTCTTCAGTGTTCTTCTCCACCTGGATCAGACTATAAGGAGTAAAAAGCTTGTTTTCCTATACAGATTCATTATTTTTGTTTACACATTGGAGTATCAAAACAGCAAAGCAAATTCTCATGTTTCTTTCCAACACATCATTTATCTTTAAATCATTGTCTTAATCACAAAGCTCATAGAACATCGGCTTTTTGTGGTTTTCATGCATACTTTTATACAATACCTTCATGAAACTTAGATTCAAAAGCAGCTTCTACATTTGCTGTAGTATCAAGCTGTTGATTTTTGCAAGCAGATGAAGATGGCTTTTGGCTAAGGGGAGATGGCGATCCGATGCTTGAACCAACAGAAGACATTGGACTAGGTGTCCGAAAAGCTGACATCTGAGTTTTTCCACATAATTCTTTTTTTATGTAGCCTTTCTTCATTGCCAAAAATATAGAATATCATATGACCAATCTCTGCAAGGAAAGAAGTAAACATAATTACCTGCATCAGCTGAACTCTTAGTGGTTTGCTTGCCAACAGCAGTGCTACAGTAGCATGTTGTTCGAGGATTTTAGGTGCTTGCTGACAGTTTGAGACAACACAGAAGTGATATTTCAAAAATTGTCTTTTTAGCATAAGAAATATTTCCAGCAATAATAGGTTGACAAAAACCACATTTAAACCAGTACTCCAGTGGGTGACAACTTCCATTTTTCATGGGCTAACACATATCTAGAGGAATGCTATAGCTGTTTACTTATGCTATCCTAAAGCACAACCCTCATCTGGGTAACTGTCCTGCAATGTATGGCTTACAGAATCTGGAGACACTCAGCTCAGAGTAACATAGCTGGTAGAGGACAGAAGGAAGCAATTAGGATCCCAACTGCTTTTACCAAGACTAGAAATAATCAAACTGTAGCTAAAACAGCAGATACAAGTAAAAAAGAAAAAATAAAATTTAAAAAAAAAGTCTTGCACTGACCCAGCATCTCCTTTCCTACCAAGGAGCCGTTCTGTGGCTGAGTGGAAGTTCCAGAGGACTGTCAATGGAAGCTTCCACCAAAGACCAATATGGTTTCCCTAGGGACGAGCGCAGACAGAGCCACGCTGCTGTGTGTCCTTCCTCGTAGTGACCATCTCCAAGGGACACAGTTTTACCGAGACTTACACACAATAAGCAGAAAGCACTTTCTAAGACATTCTTTAAGATAAGAAACATAGGCTATTGTGGGAACTTTGACACAATGTGTAATCACTCATATTGCCCAAAGCTGATAAGATTTTCTGTCATTTAAATGGAATTTTCACTGAACCTTTATAAATAACAAAAGAATGAAAGTAAAAGCCACTCTCTTCTGTCCTAATACGTAGGGACGCAGCTCATCCGGGCCAGAAAAGCGCGATTTGTAGGGGCAGAGGAGGTGGCAGATGGTACAACCAAGTGAAAAGCTGCCATGGGAAATTCCGTCATGTTTTACGGAAAAGCAGTTAGGTATTTTAATATGATTTCTTGAGAAATACCGCACTCCAGCAATGAAAAACCCACAGGAACTCCGTGTTAAAAGGACAGCAGAGATGGGCACGGGCACCCCACAAGCGGGTCGTGACCGCGAGCCCAGAGCGCACCTCGCCGGCAACCTGAGGGCCCCGCAGCCAACTGCCCACCCCGGCTCCGCCCCGCGGCCCCTCCCCGCCCGCACCTGACAGAACAGCGACCGCGGTGCTGCCCCCCCAGCCCCGGGCAGAGCTCAGTGTCCCGCGCTCGGGGTGTGCGGCGGAGCCGCTCCCTCAGCCCGCGGCGAGGCGGCGGTGCTCGCTGAGGGGATGGCGGTTCCCGCCGAGAGCTGTTCCCCTCAGGCCTTGCGTTGATTACCTGGGTTGACATGGTAACGCCGCTTCGCTGCTTCCCGCTCGCCGGGCGGGGTGGCCTCCTGGCGGCCCCGTGCGAAGGCCCCGGCTCTCAGCGGCCCACCTGTACCATCCCCCTTCCTCCCTCGAACGATCTCCGCCTCTACCGACCGCCAGGCCCGAGGCAACGCGGCTCCTTTAAGAGCCCAGCGCGAGGAGCTCAGCCGCCGCCATTTTGTTTGGTTGTTGGCCGGCGATGGGTGAACGGGATCGGGGGAGAGGCTTCGTGAGGCCACGCCCCCTCACCGCTTTCCCGCCAGTGATGTCCGCTTCTGCGCGTGCGCGGTTTGCCTCAGCGCGTGGTGTGGGTGTCTTGTGTGTGCGTGCTGGTCACCTGCTGGTGGGTGGATTTGGGTGTTTTGTTTTAATTAAAGCCCGGTTTACCGTATATATAACAAAGTAGTTGATAGTGTTTTTTGTTTTATAAGTGTGATATGTGTGTCTCACGTTTTAGTCTCTGTAAAATTGCTTTAGGTGGATTCTGGGCTGTGTGTGTGAGCTGAGGGTTCATGCCCAGGTGTGAAGCCTAGAACAGTGAACTAAACCTGAAAAGGGACACAGAGAAAATCTACCATTAGAGTTTGTAACGAATGCTGGTTTAGAACGTTTTTGGAGCTTGAAGCTTTCCAGCATTATTTATTGTTTGCTCTTTTTTTACTTTCCACCATCATGAGTGTTCTTGTGGTTTGTTAATTAGTGATAGATATTTGGGCCATTAATTTAACAAACTCATCATCTTTTATAAGTTTATGTTCCACATGTTGATGCCTTCCCTAGAGTTTATAACTTTGGTTAGTTGCGAAGCCCTTGTTGGCCACCTCCTGCTTTATTTTTATTTGATCAGAAATAGCTTTGTACCAATCCTTCCCGTAAGGGCTGACCGCAGTGTTTGTTTAAGCTTGGGCAGAGTTGCACAACTTCAGCTTAACATTTTAGGTTTATTTTATTTTTTTTTTCCTTAGGTTCTATGCTTAGGTATCAAGTATGCAAAGTCTTTATCGCCAAAAGTTTGAGTTTGGTTTTTTTTTTTTTTTTTTTTTGCAAATGCGGTTTGTGGCCGTAGGTGTTGTAGATGTACCGCTCCCTAATGTTTTCACATTGCAGTGTATGTACTCAGAAAGTTGGCGCAGTCAGGCATACCATTAGCTGTAAGGAATACCAGCTACAGGAATACCAGTAGCAAAAAGACATTTGCAAGGGAGGAGTTATTTCAAAACAAACCAAAAAAAGAGGAAAACGTCTGATCAAAAAAATCGGGATAATATGGTCAATATAATTCAAGTCCTTTTTCTTCAGAAGAAAATTTAAAATCATATTGCTTTTGTTTAAATGAAGGTTATTTTTCTGAAAAACAAACTGTTTTTTGCTGCCTCTAAAAAGGAATTTTTAGGTGGTTATTGAACAGGGAGAATGTTACGATTGATACAGAATTGCTCTGTATATTTTAAAAAATTTAAATCCTAAATTAAAGAAAAAATTCCAACTTCATCCGGTCTGGGTTCTTTGAGAGTTAATGAGTTTGGAAGGGGCAATGACATTTTCGTAAAAGCAAGAGCTGCAGTTACTTATTAACGGTGAGTGGTATGTATCACCACTGTCAGTGGTACTTTTATTCATCTGCAGCAGCAGTGAAATACAGTTTAATCCAGATTTGTTAGCATTGCGGGTGGGCTGAACGAGATGCTATGGCTATTTTAGTATATTTTTTTGTTTTGGCATTTTCTGGAACAGCTTTTAGTCAAGATAAAACGTAAGTAAAACAAATACAGTGTTTACTGGAAATGTTACTTGATTGTTGGCAACTGTCTTAGGTGAATAGGTGCAGAATTTCAGTAGAGACACTACAGCAGAGACTATCCAAATCAACGTTTTTTCACAGCAAAACTCACTGATGTATGCTAATGATAGAAAAAGGGATGATGATTCTCGAATTGCTCTATTTGCTGCCGGATAAAGAGGTAGAGTCAACTCCTTACCTACAATGAATTCTTAGCATAATGACAAGATAAAGATGGAAAAAAGCGAAGCCTGTGCTCACTAGTTTTTCAGTAGTGCCTGAAGACAGATATTATGCTGCAAGTTGGAGGAAAGCTCTGATTTAAATGTTTATTTTGTGGTTGTATTCAGCAGTGCTTATTTTGATTCTTCTGTTAACAGTGGTGTATAAGAAAACAAAGTACTCTTGGCATTTCTGAAAAGGATGAAAGTTTATTGTTCAGCAGCACTTCATATATATGTTAGGTAGATTGTGTGTTCATGTATTAAAGCCTAGTTTGTGGTTTTGTGGAGTAATACATACTTCAATTTATAAAGCACTGAAGAAATTAGAGTAGTCCCTCAGAAGTTTGCTCACATTTGCCTTTACTGTAAATTGCCCCGTTTGTTTCAGTAAGAACTTTTGCTGGTGGGAAAACTATACAAGTGTACTGTTTGGAGCATTGACATTTCAGGGGTTCATTTGGGTTTGTTTTGGCAGCGTCCACGTAAGTGAATTACAAATGAAAGTAAGAAACATGGAAGTGTAGCTCCATTACCCTTTTATTTTTTTTATATTTCGTATACAGATATGTCCTTACAGCACCAAAGGTCTTCCGAGTTGGGACATCTGAGAGAGTCGTAGTTCAAGCTTTTGGCTATGACAAGGAATTTGCAGTCAATCTTGCCTTAAGAAGCTTTCCAGATAAGCTCGTTGCTTATTCTTCTGGGCACATTTCTTTAACTCCAGACAACAACTTCCAAAATTCTGTAACTGTAACAGTAAGGAATTAGGACTTTTCTTGACGTGTTTTTACTGTTGGGTTTAGTTGGAAGTCTTAAGAAAAGATTGTACTAAGTTTACAGCTGTTTAAAATGGGAGGGGAAACCTATGGCCCTCACTCGTCAGATTGCCTTGTGTAGTTTATTTCATTTTAGTTTGTCTGAAATTGAAATTATATTGGATTAAGTTAGTGTAGAGGAATGATATCAAAGCTAAACACTTGATCAAATTATTTGAGAAACATTATCATGTTCACATAACATTCAAGAAATAAAGAGGAAGGAAAGGAGATGTGTTCGGTGTGGTCAAGGTACATCATCTGAGTGTTTAGAGTAAGCCAAAATGTGACTAAACTTCATCTTGTTTGGCATTGACAAGCTCCAGAGGGGCTGAGGTGTAACCATAAACCCTTGATGACCTGTCACCTGAGGCCAAGAGGGCAGGAAGCTCAACAGGTTTTACTGAAAGCTGACAACAGCTTTTTGCTAAAATGTGGTCGTTAGGGAGGTGTTGCTCAAGGTGAAGCCTCCCAGGAGCTGCTTCTCACTCTGCTTTCCCATTCATCCAAATTCATCCAACTTCCTCTTGAAATACTGTAGGAAAACTACTTGAAAAATATTTTAATCTTCTTTCACTGTTCTCCCCCAGCTTCAACCAACAGATTTAGCTGGCCCAGAGGACTCAGTCAAATATGTGTATTTGGAAGCTGCTTCTCCGCATTTTACTGGTTTAAAAAAAATTCCTGTTTCCTATGAGAATGGATTTCTTTTTATTCACACAGACAAACCAATTTATACTCCAGATCAGTCAGGTAAATAATGCTCATTTCTCCTGGCTGTTATTATTATTTGTGTTTGTTTTTACAAACCAATGATATTATTGCCAAGGAATTCAGATTTAAATGTCCTTTAAGGTCTTGGCCATGTTGTATTGCCATCAGCTACTATTTAATTTTTTAATTAGCAGAATAATACTTTGAAATATTTGATCATATTGTAGAACTTAATTTCTCCCAATATCCTCTCCTCTGGGTCCTTACTTTCTCAATTTTCCTGAGAATGTACTAATGAAAAATACATATTTATGTCGAAATAGTGATGACTGAATCCTTGGTTTTGTGTAGATGGAAGATTTTTTGCTGCAGAAATGGTAAGCTGGGATTTTAATGGTAAAAATTAGTTTGCACTGTGATGATTCAGTATGGAAAAGTGTTGGTGCAGGATCTTTCATTGCTAGCATGAATAAATATTGTCTGGATAGCATACTGAGATCACGTGCATTCCATAAGTACTAAAGACAAAACTCTACTAAAGAAATGATTTAAAAGTTTTAAGTTTGGATGGACTTTTTGTTGTTGTTTGTTTGTTTTAATATTGATAATAGTATGACTTTGAGATCTATTGTAATGATTCTTACAGTGAAAATCAGGGTTTACTCTCTGAATGAAGAACTACAGCCGGCTCGGCGAGAAACTGTCCTAACTATTGTGGTATGATGCAATTGAATTTAATTTTAATATTACGTAGATCACAAGATTAAGAATCCTAGCTATATAGGAAATCAATGCAATGGATACAGAAGAAAACCATTAGATAAATGTTTTTGCAGGTAGCAAGGTATCTTTTAAAAGATCTGAAAAGGACTTTGCACGTTTAGATTTTTTTCAATTTCTTGATGTAAAGATGTTACAGAACAGAGAAAAGAAAAAGCACAATTTATCCTTAATATCTAGGGAAACAGTTTGTGAGAGAGTTTTGATAATATATGATTTTAATACAGTCTATTTCATTTAAGATAGAAAATGTATCAGTAGCCCCTGTACTGTTTTTTTTTAGCAACAACAATGTTCATCATTGTTATGGTAACTTTCTAGAAAAGGGTGTCATGCACAGGCTCCTGCTAACATCACTGAATTAAGGTTTTCCCTTTTGCTCAGAATGATTTAACTGCTAATTCTCGTCTGTTGTGATTTCAAGGATCCAGATGGAGTAAAAGTGGATATCATAGAAGAAAATGACTTCACTGGAATAGTTTCATTTCCTGACTTCAAGATTCCTCCTAATCCCAAGTAAATATATTTAATGCTTTTTGAGAACCTTTGCCATAATTCTGCCATTTTCTTAATGGCTGTCAGAGTGTTTTTTGCTGATACACAGTGTGTGTGCAACTTGGTAATTTGTAACGTTTCACATAATGTGTTATAATGGTATCGATAAAGAACTTAGAACGGTGTTCTCCTTTTTAGTTGACTTCCATAGGGATGTTTTTCTCCTGAAGAGAAATTAGAAGTTTACTGCCTTTATTTTCAAAAATATGGAATATCCTCTCTGTAATAAGAGAAAGTCAGAAGATGTGAGTGAAAATATTGATGATAAAACTGAACAGCAGGTTTATCATGCTCAGTTAAAGCACTGTCAAAGATGTATGGATTTCAAGGAAAGGAAATGTTTCATACATGCAAATCACCAGCATTTTTCCAGTAAGAGCAGCACACAAAATACATACCTCTACAGTTCTCCATTTGGTCTTGAGAGGGTGCTGAAGATACACTGAGTTGGCAGATGGATGCTAGCTTGAAAACAATGTTTTCTGACCTATTTATTTTTCATTAGGAAGTTAGCAATAATTTCAGTCCATGTAAAAATTAATTTTGTATCCCTTTTGAATCTGAATATCTGTTAACAGTGGATTACATCATTTTTATTGTGGTGCTATAAAGCCAAAAGATTATAGGAACTGGTTTTCTATAAATTATTTAATGTAAATTTTGTTTGTGCCTCAGTGCTCTAGCTGGAGAGAGAGGGACCCTAACAGAAGCCTGCATGAGCCCTTTGGAGCATATTTCTCCATTATTATGTTGCAAATAAATTTTCCAGTGTAGATACATCTACAAATTCTCACTCCAGATTTGTAGTTGTCATTTAGGTTGGCCTTTCTTACAGATCCAGTCACTGTGAATCAATTGTTTTCAGCCATAGTACAAGGTTTTGTTAGTATGGCTTTGTTGGTTGAGGTGATGGTGCACTGGGCTCCCTGGAACAGATCGCCCAAAGAAGCTGTGGATACCTCCTCCCTAGAAGTGTTCAAGTCCGTGTTGTGTGGGACCTTGAGCAGCCTGACCTAGTAACTGTAACTAAAAAATCTGTCAATAGTCAGAATATAAAGAATGGCATATTCCTTGCAAAAATGTATAACTGCATCAAAATACCTTTCAAATCATGTCATTTAAAATATTAAAGTAGTAGAATCTTCTCAAAAAGGCATTGTATGTGTGCAAAAAGTCAGTGCCAAGTTTTTCTAAGTAGTTGTTAACATTAATTATTGTTAAGTAGCAATTCTTCCATTTTCAGTCTTTTTTTTTTATGTTAAAAATATAGTTTGGTGGTTGATTTGTTTTAGGTATGGAATTTGGAAGATTGAAGCAAAGTACAAGAAGAATTTCATAACTTCAGCTGCTGCAAAATTTGAAGTTAAAGAATATGGTGAGACATGTCTAAACTGTGTACCTCAACTTTTATCTGCTTTTTCCATGAAATTTGGATAGGGCAGCTTTGCAAGACAGAGTAACAAAATGCACAAATGCTTAAAGAAGCACTGGCCTGCTTGAACAGCTGTAGGATGCAATATAGTGCCACAACTTACCTATAAATTGTTATTCTTCAGTGTGCTGGTAATTTTGATATGGTTGCACAAATGCAAAATGTGGAGAGGGCAGCAACAGATAACTTTGGGCTTTGTAACTTGTGTTGCACTGGACAAGCTGACAGCTTTATTTTTGGGCTATAATATAATTTGCATCACTTGAAACATGATTCTTTGATGTGTATGTACTGGCATCTTTCTGAGTACCTGTGGTTTATTGTTTAAAAACACATCAAAGGGGCTTTATTTTCTACTCATTTTTTCAGCCATGCCAAGCTTTTCCATTGTCATAGAGCCAGAAAATAACTTTATTAGTTCTGATAAATTCGAGAACTTCAGGATTGCTGTGAAAGCTAGGTAAGGAAACTTGCCTTTGATTTCTAAAAGATGTGTGTTTTTCTTCTGTACTTCAAGAATGATTCTATTGTGTTGAGAAGCTTCCTCTTTCCCAAGAAACCATATCATTACAATCCTTTCAGCTCTGCTACAGAACTAAGTGAACCATTTTAAAATTCTTATGATTACTTTTCAGTGCAGACATTCGTTTTCTATTCCTTGCTTAGAAAACGTCTCTTCTTAAAAATGTATGCTTTGTTGCAGCCATTAGGATGGAAATCTTAAAAACCTATATATTGGTTTTTATTCTCAGCTATTTTTATAATAAAAGGCTTGCAAAGGCTGATGTTTTTCTACGTTTTGGAATAATTGAAGGAACTGAAAAAAGAATGATGCCTCGTTCAATGCTTGTAACTAAGGTAAGAAAAAGCAAGCCTAAATTGTTTAGACTTCACATGCTTAATTCAGAACTGATCTACTTCTACTGGGGCTGGGGAGAATTTGCCCCAACACCTAGTTTGTGTTGACAGCTATTGGGTGTCACATTTTCCTTTGTAATCCTTCATCAGCAGCATAGAAACGCACTTTGCAATGAAAGTCAGAAGCAGCGACTCAGTGTGCGACTGCAGTCTGGTTCATTTGTTCACTTGAGTAAATCTTGAGGTTGAAATGTATGAAGTAACTTCTTTGCTGTCTGTTACAGAACAGAAGAAATCAAACATAGGATCAATGTAGTAATAACAAGTCATGATCAGAGACTGTTTCTCCTTTCCTCATTTAGTCTGGCCTTTTTGTTTATGTCACTGAAGAACTGTAGAAGACGTTACCTCTTCTGAATGAGCAGAGACATATCTGTGTTTGGCCAGCATGTGGATTTTGAAACGTGTGTTATTCGTCCATTAACTATTTATAACTCCAAGGAAGAAAGAATTGTTATTTGTTATATTCTTTATTAAAAATATCCACCTTTGATTTTTCTCTGAAAATAGAATTTACATATAGTTTACCTATCTATTATTTCTAAGTTATTCACTGTAAATGAATAATTTTTACTTAATTTCCAGATTGAAAATGGAGTTGCTGAGATCAATTTTAACAGTAAGAAAGCAGTGAGTTCTTTGGGGTTTCAAAGCCTAGAAGAATTGGATGGGTCATATTTATATATTGCAGCATCAGTAGCGGAGTCTACGGGTAAGTTGCTTTCTGACTGCTTTCAATTGAAATTAAGGGCCCTAGTATGTAATTATTAAAGGAGACATAATATTTTGTTAGGTGGCCTCAGTGGTGAAGTGGAATTTTCTGGAGTGAAGTATTCTGTATCTCCTTACACATTGAATTTGATTGCTACTCCTCTCTTTATAAAGCCTGGACTTCCATTCTTCATTAAGGTTAGTTAAAAGAAGTATTGTTGCGCATTACAACATCAAACCCATCGTGTTGTAGTCTTAATTTTTTTTTTTGTGAATATTACTGTAGATCTTAACACACTTTTGATTTCCATCGACTGTTTGCATTTTTTTAATTTGCTATTGTACGTGGTTAACCACTTGTTTTCTGCTTGAAAAATGTCGTTCTTGAAAGAAATATTTTCTGATGAACAGGTGCAGGTGAAGGATACAGTGGATCACTTTGTTGGAAACATCCCTCTAATTCTCACTGCAAAATCCTTTAGTGAGCAGATGGATGAGACTGAGTTGATTTCAGAGGGTTCAGAATCCGGGAGGAGAGAAACAAGCATAAAAGATGGAACTGCTTTGTTTGTTGTTAATATCCCATCTGATAGCAACCTACTGGAGTTTCAAGTGAGTTAAATTCTCCCATTAATTTATTTCTTAGAGGGTTTAATTGTATTTTTGTTCCAGTGTACAACATGTGGTAAGATTTTGCTCTTAAAGTTAATTTATAAACTTAGAAATTGTTCTCAATAATCAGTTATGAAACCTAAATGCTATAATAAAACATTACTTCTATATTTAATTGTTTGAAATTATTCTGAAACAAAATAACCCAGTTAATCACATAGTTATTTTATAATACTCAGATGCTTTATTTAATAACTGAATTATGTGAGAACAAATCTCTGGGAGTGCTTCTTTTGTTATGTAGAGAGGCACATTATTGACATTTTCTGCTCTACTTGTGTACATGCTTCTATACTACACTTCTGGTTTGATTTAGTATTTATAAATATTTTTATTAAAGAAAACATGAAAGCCTTCAGTTGGCTTATTTTATTTATCTCTCTGAATAGTATGTTACAGAATGCTTTTTATATTGTGCTTATTTTCTGAAGTGTAGCTTGGTACTTAAACTATTCAGAAGTCAGGACACACAGGTTTTTGTTTCCTTTTCTGCTACAAAATTTTGCAGACATTTCGTTATCTTTTCAGGTAAAAACTGCTGATCCTCATCTTTCAGATGAAAACCAAGCAACCAAAACCTATGAAGCAAGAGTTTATTCATCATTAAGTCAAAGTTATCTCTATATTGACTGGGCTTCAAACCACAAAATACTGAATGTAGGGGATTTCATAAGTATTAACGTATATCCACGGAGTCGATACATTCATAATATACATCACTACAGCTATTTGGTAAGTAAGTGATGTTTCCACATGAAATATTGAATTGTGATTGGATGTATCATCCCAGGTGAAGAACTTCAGCAGCCAGGATCTATCATCGCCAGAGAATACATGCTGCTCACACAAATGTTCAGAATATGTATACTACCTCCTCCTGTAAAACATGCCAGTCCTATAGTAATAACTTGTTATCAGATTCATGTTTAAATTAAAGCTATATTGTTTTGAATTCCCATCTGAGGTAGGCTGGAATTAAGAAGTAGTGGAGCTATTTCATGAGCTGAATCATCTAAGGAAAGGAAGACAAAGATTCATGGAGACAACAGCTGTTGTTACAGGATGAGGGAGAGAGCTGCCTTCCCTTGAACTAGACACACTAGTCCCAAATGCGTTTTTGTGTGTGCTGGGTTATACCTAAATGCAAAATAATTATTATGTATGAGAGACATTCAACTTAACATTTGACTTTTTTCTTCTCCATCATCTTTCTATTACAGATCACATCAAAAGGGAAGATAGTAAGCTTTGGAACTCAGAAGAGAATTAAAGATTTGGAATACGAGCATCTGTCTTTTCAGATAACACAAGAAATGGTTCCTTCAGCACGTCTTATTGTTTACTATATTGTGGGAGAAGAACCTGCTGAGTTAGTAGCTGATTCAGTTTGGCTAAATGTGGAACAGAAGTGTGGGAGTAGTCTTGACGTGAGTAGTAAGATAGGCACTGAAATTTGTGTGTGTGCATTCATTTTATGATCAGATTTTGACTTGGAAGTTCTTTAACATTTCCTTGACGTGTTGAAATGGTCAGCTTTTGGATGCGTTTATTTTGAACAATATACTTTTAAGATTACTAACATTGGTTTCTTATTTCTAGATTAAGTTGCTGCCGAGCAAAGAGACGCACAAGCCAGCAGAAGTTGTATCACTTAAAATGGAAACACAATTCAATTCCTTTGTTGCTTTGTCATCTCTTGACAAGGCAATATATGGAGTAACGGGAAGAGGGAAGAGAACAGTGGAAAAAGTTACGTAATACACAAAAAAAGAAAGATAAATTAGTGTTTGTTTTAGGTTCTTGTTCAAAACACTGTTATGTTTTATGCCTTCAGTAAACCTGAAAATAGAAGAGAAACCTAGAATGAAATCTGTGGGTTTAAATCTGACATTTCCAAGTTATAAAAAGAATTCATTTACAAAATCTTGTTTTCCAGTAAAAGTAAATTGTGGTTTTAAAGCCAGATCTGAACTGTCTCATCAGAAACCTTTGGACCTGGACAAAAATAGGCTGCAGTGTCAGAGAGCCCTGTGGTCAAAGAGGCACAGCGATTACATTTGCCTTCTTATTTCTTCCTATAATCTTTTTAGGTTAAATTTTTTAGAGCATACTTTTAAAATGGCATGGCAGATGCTATTATGTTCAGTGGATGATAGAGGTTTTCAGTCCTTGTAGAATTTTAGATAGATGTGTGTGTTAAGTAAACCATGCCTGTCATTTGTCACTGAAATAATTCCATTCCTGTCATAAAACGTAGCAGTTCTGTTGCACCTCAGAACACTCAGATACAAAATACTTAGGAGCTGAATAGGAGAACACTTTTTAAGTTTTAAACAAGCTAGATTGAGTGTCAGAACTGTTACAAACACATTACTGCCTTGATTCTAGTGACTTATTAGCTCACATGTGTGTCACGAGACCATGACTGTGTTCTGGTGGCTGAATTAATTCAAATTGTATCGAATGGTACTCTTCAGTGTGTTGTGAAGACATTTTCGAGGCTAAAGTGGCCATTCTGCATGTGTAATTCTCTCATTTATCATTTGATGTATATGATCTGTTCCGCGTCTTAGATGCTGATGTATTTATTCCTCAGATAATGCTGAAATTGGAAAAGAGTGACCTTGGATGCGGTGCCGGAGGAGGACAGAACAATGTTGACGTATTCCGAATGGCTGGGCTTACATTTTTAACTAATGCAAATGCTGATGATTCAAATGAAGCAGGTATATTCCCTAGTTTTAAATGTGAAATTTTGGATTTTCTTTCCAAAAGTATTCTCTTGTGGCTCACAGCATATTGGAACTTAAAAAAAACTAAATGGGAATGTATATAATACAACATGGAGTTTTGATAAATCAAAGCATTATGGTTTGTGCGTCAGTCATTGTGATTGACTCGTTTTTAAGAAAATAGAATAATAAATTAAAAACGTCTCCCACATCAGGAATGTGATTTTTATGAGGTTTTTTTAAGTAGTCTGTTATTATCAGAGAAGTCCTGTGTTTTGTACTTACTTATTTTTTTTAAAACAGGTGAAGCTTGCAATGAAGTTGTAAGAACCAAACGATCTGACTTCGAGGACCGAGTGCACAAAGAAGGTGTTTTAAAAATCATTTTAAAATACGTATTTTTGAAAAAAGGGCCATGCCCATTACAAGTCAAGAAAATGAGTGTGTAATAGCTTAAATTATTGCTATTAATGTAATATAGTAGAGAGGCTGACAAAGATGGAAGATGACATTTAAGAGGACCCCATACATAAAGCCTCTTAACCATATGCTCAATTTGAAATCAGCAAGATTTAGTACATGTTGAAAATGTAGCATATGTGTAGGATATTTTTTATTTTCTGGGAAGGCATATCTTGAAAACTCACAGTTCTACCATACGGCAGTGACCACCTGCCAGTGACCAAGCCTGATAGAACAACTTCTGTCTGTTAAATCTTATCGTAATGAAACTCCTCTAATTCAGAGTTGTAGTCACTAAATGCGTGTCTCCAGCATTTTAAAGAATACATGTTTGTGCTCCTCCTCAAATCCATACCTTCATTGAAATTTGGCGAATTTTAAAAGCAAGTGTAGTGTGGCTAATTAAAATGCACGTGAAAATTAAAACTTCATATTAAGGAAGGGAATTATTTTATTGCTATTGCAGCATCCAAATATAAGCATCCAGAAATTCGAAAATGCTGTATGCATGGAGTAAAAGAATACCCAGTAAGTGAGACTTGCACTGATAGAGCTCGACGAATTCAGAGTCATGCAAGGTGCATTTCAGCATTCATAAATTGCTGTGAATTTGCAAACAGACTGCGGGAAGAGGAGCCTAATAAGATCCTAATATTGGCAAGAAAGCGTAAGTAGAAGAACTTTAACTCTTGTGTGGGCATGTGGAGAAATACTTCTAGTAGAATGTGAATAAACGTAGAGGTGACAACTTAGTTAATCTGTTAACTGCCTCTGGTTACCTCTCAGGATTTTTTCAGAACTAATTGTGCCAGTCTCCATAGACCTTGATTATGTACTGCTACAGAGGGGAAAGAGAGCAGTTCTTCATTCTGTTGGAGCTGTGCTGGAGAGCTATTTTCTATTCATCCATGTTTAGAACAAGCAGAAATGTGTTGTTTCGTTTGAAGAGAATGCTTAACTTGAATGCTTAACTTGGAGTCCTTTGCTTAGGCCTAAAACAGCTAATGGTAATGTCTCAGGAAAGATCAGCAGGGGTGTGAAATTTCTTGTCTCCTATTGTCTCCCTATAATTGCTTGTTAACAGGTTAATCTGTCCGGATGTTGAATGGTTGTCTGCATGTATAAATAGATGAAGTGGAATAAATAGGCTCTTGATTTGGGTATTGAGATACTTTTTTTTTTTTTAATCAGGACTAACCTGAGATAAATAGGCCTATAGAGTATAGTATCACGAAAGGAAAATGGAATGATTTTCATGCCTTTAGTGGAAGGCTTTTAGTAAGGGTTGTTTATTTGTTTGTTTTTTTCACTTGATTTACTCATCTTCTACAGAATTTGAGGCTCTCTTGGAACTAGATGAGGCAGAAGTTCGAAGCTATTTTCCTGAAAGCTGGTTATGGGAAGTGCATCAAGTTTCTCCACGGTACTACTTTTCTCAAGGAAATTACTATCATCTGGTTTCTTTCTATAAAGTAAAAGCTAAAACTGAGATAACCTGGGTAACTTTACACATACTGAAGATGTTTTGCTGGAATGCAGTTTTGTATAAGCATGCTGTTCCTGTCGGGTTGTCCTACATGGCAGGAGATGCTGTCAGGCACCCAGACTACTGAGTCCCTTTTCCGTTCACTTTTTACCCTGCTGAACGCCAGCTTCTTTGAAGTCAGCTGAAAACAAAAACCTGATGTTCAGTTCCCTAAGTATGCTCTCATCTTGCCTTATCTGTCTTAGACACCGGAGTTCTTTTGTGCACATACTGTTTTTATGTTGATCAGCTGTTGGTGTTAACAAGTTAAAGTATAAATGTGCTGACTGTAAAAGAAAAACACTTCCAAACGCAGGTCGAAGACTTTGTCTGTCACTCTGCCTGATTCGCTGACTACCTGGGAAGTGCAAGGTGTTGGCATTTCTGAGAAAGGTAAATACTGCAACCCAGTCAAGTTGTAGCCAAAGCATTAGGTAATTCTTCAGTCTGGATTTTGTAGAACCTCTCATTTTAGTTCCCGCACATATTCTCAAATGTTCATTTTCTGGTTATCGAAGAGCGTAAGACAACATCAAAATGTATATTTCGGGGAAAGGAAATTACTTCATTTCCTGCTACAAACATTAAAATGGCAGCGCAAGAGAAAGGTCAGTCTAGCCTAGTATCTTGTATTTGATGGGAACCCATAATAAATAATTAAGAAAGAATGTAAAAGCATCACAGATGGTGGGTGACTCTTCCATAGCACACCTGCACTGTGTCCTGTTATCAATAGCTTGGGGACCTGAGGAGAGGAAGAAACAGATTTTCCAGTAGATATGGTAGTTCAAACAGAAGAATTTCTTCTAGCTTTGGGAATGACTAGGAGCTCAAAGGACTGCAGTGTCAGCAAGTATATGAAAGAAATGCACGTGAAAGTGAGTATGCAAAAGAAAGTATATGTGAAGAACAGGAAGCAAGAGCTTTTGAAAAAACAGGACTATTTCAAAGTGTATTTTTTAAAATGATAAATCATCAGTAAAGGTGGCAAAAATGTGGTTTATCAGAAGGGCAGATAGTGTGATTTTATGTGTTTAATTTTGTTAGGTATATGTGTTGCTGCACCATTGGAAGTGCAAGTTGTAAAAGACATCTTCCTTAGCATTTATGTTCCTTATTCTGTGGTGCGAGGAGAACAAATTGAGTTAAAAGGATCCGTTTATAACCATAGAGCTTCTGCAATTAAGGTAATTTGTCTTACTGAATTTTATTGAAATATTAACAAGCTGAAAAAAAAAACAAACACTTCCTCTATGAGTACCTAATATGAACAGATCTCTGGATCTTCCTTCAGGAAGAGTTAAGTATGCTCTGCATTACTATGTAACAGTAAAATATGATCATTTATCATTTAATTTCTAGCCATTCCACTGACCACAATGTTGTCATGGTTTTGTGTAGCAAATTTGCCCCATGAAAGTTAGAATACGATTTCTCTATTCTCAATTTTGGGATATCGAGTAAGCGATGGGATTTTTGGAATAACCTGCTCCAGAGCTAGCAGGTTACTTTGTCTAGGGGCTTAATGCAAAAGGACTACTTTTAATGAAGTACATTTAAACTGAGATACAAAATTATTGAAAAGTATGTAAAGATGTCTGTGATTCCCTGACATTGCTAAGGAATATTTGTTAGTGTGTCTCTAGTGCAGGCAGTAGTAATTCTGCAGTTAGTAACACCAGCAATACTTGCTCATTGTAAACAGAAATGAAGTATTGCCATAATAGAATACTCAGTATGGTATTTTACTGACTTTAATATTTCTCTGGTAGTTTATCTGTTGTAGAGGTGAACATTTGAAATCTTTCAATGTTTCAGTTCTGTGTTAAAATAGCAGCTGGAGATGGAATCTGTTCCTTTGGAGATTCTGCAACTACTGGAGCAAGGATACACAGTTGTAATTTTAAGAATCTAGGTGGTGGTTCTTCCTCACCAATTATGTTCAGGATTCTTCCTTTGGAGTTAGGTCTTCACACTGTCAACTTCACATTGCTGACAACTGGGAGCAGTGAAACTGTAGTTAAAACATTACGTGTAATGGTAAGAAAAAAATGGTTATTTCTGATTTTCATGTTGATTCAATCACAAAAAGAACAAAATATATGAAGTCAGTATATGAATATTGCTTTAATTTTATTATACTCCCAAATATCGTGTGATATCATTGAATTAATTGAAGCGTATACAGTGGAAAAATGTATGGCAAGGTATTTGAGTATGTTCATTTTATACCTTGCACATAAAAATTGTCAGAAAGATGCATGTAGATCTAATTCAATAAGCAAGGAGAATATCAAATTCTAAGTTACTTGGTTCAGATTTTCAACTGCTTAATCCTGCTTCATTGAAAGATACTTTTTTGGAGGGGATTCTTATACTTTCCAAAGCTTTCATTTAAATCCTTTGTTAAACTTTCTCAGAACTTTTGGGAAATAGACCACTAACTTAAATATATTGTGGGACAGTTAAGTAAATCTCAGCTGCACAGAAGGGTACAGCAGGCGACTAATGTGGTTGTGTAAGTAACGGTGTCATTGTTCTCTACTTCTTTCCTCTTACCAATTACAGCCAGAAGGGATTAAAAAAGAACTTCATGCGGGTTTCACTTTGGATCCACAAGGTGTTTATGGTAGGAAAACTGAGCATCTTCATCTACTTCCTTTACTTTTTTGTTTTCTGGATTTGTGCAGTTACGATGATCAAGTTTTCTGTAATATGAGAAGATTGGCACCTCTCCTTCCTGACATATTCTTTGTTGGACTTGTCCAAGGATTTCTTGTCCTTTCATTGACTAAGAAATCCAGCTCAAAATGGCTAGTCTTTCAAAACATAATGTTTTATTTTTAAAAAATGTATGTGTTTTTTTAAAAATATGATATAATACTATGTTTTTCTTAGTGTGCTTGAAAGCTGATGAACAGGTATATTATTAATGAAAATGGAATGTATTCTCATTTAACCACAGGTGACTTATAAACTAAAAGATGATATTTTCTCTTAACAATAAAGACAAAAGTACGATGAAATGTTTGCATCTGTTCTTTTTCAACAGTTGATGTTGTTTGCATGTATATTTCTAGTTCTCATGTTACTGTTGTAATTTTTGTTGCTGACTTCTCAGTTGAAACGTTTAAACCCAACTATTATGTCTTAATCCTCTACTGATTTAGATTTTGCTGTATGTTATATATGCATCTTCCTTTGTAGGTTCAATCAAGAGACGACAAGAATTTCGTTATAAAATCCCACTGAACCTGGTCCCTAAAACAAAAATTGATAGAAGTGTCAGTGTAAAAGGTAAATTGTAGTGAAGCTTTTGGTCTACTATTAGTCCATGTTTAAATTTGTCTGAATTTATTATTAGATTTTTTTACCTTTCTACAAAAGGCTTTGCAGATCACATCATAAAGAACGATTGCTTATAAGTCACTCAAATTCTGCCCTTGGATTCACTTTCCTGATCATTCGTTTAAATCAATTTTGTTGTTATTCTTTCCACAGGACATCTTATGGGTGAGGTAATTGCCACAATCCTCAGTCCTGAAGGTCTTAGTATTCTTACGAATATGCCGAAGGGCAGTGCAGAGGCAGAGCTCATGAGTATTGCCCCAGTATTTTATGTGTTTCACTACTTGGAAGCATCGGACAACTGGCATTTACTGGGTCCAGAAACCTTAACTTCAAGAACTCAAATGAGGAGGAAGATGAAAGAAGGTAGAAAAATATAACTTATTCTCTTGCTTCAGAATTGTAGTCCTTCATCAGCTTTGCTGAATAAGAAAGGTAATGTATCTGAGTGAGCAGATATAATTTTAATTTTAAATTTAATTCTTTCTGCCTAATATATCCCTTAGGAATTGTAAGTGTCTTGTCATTCAGAAATTCTGACTTCTCATATAGCATGTGGAAGAATGGGAAAGCTAGCACGTGGTGAGTTAAGTCTTTTGATTTGTTTGCCTGGAAAAAGCCATATTCAGTCTTTTGCTTTCATACTGTAGCTAATTTTTAAAGGGTAATATTTTCAAGTAGGACATGTAACATCGTAATAAGTTCATATCCTGAAGCATGGTATTTGATTCCTATTAAAAATTTATTTATGACTAATTATTGCCCATTTATTAAGTTAAATTTAAAATTCATCTCCGGTATTTCTTTGAACTGTGGGAGTGTATTACATACCTAAATGATTAATAATGCAAATTTGTCTAATCTCTAGCAATTTGGTAGTATCTGCAAATGAAAACAAAAATAATATATTTGATTTCTTTGTCAGGTTGACGGCTTTTGCTTTAAGGATTCTTGGACAAGTTAACCAGTATATAAATCTTGATCAAATTTCTGTTTGTAATTCACTTCTGTGGTTGATTGATAACTGCCAAATGCCAGATGGGGCATTCAGTGAATTTTCAGATTATCAACCAGTGAAACTACAGGTATGGAAACTGGATGTTTACTATGTGAGGAGAGTAAGAGCTAAAGTTACAGAAGGTACTAGATATTCTAGGCTGCATTTCACCAGAAATCTAGTTGGGAGAATTTTGCCAATTTTACCTCTTTTTAACAAATTTAAAGAACAACACAATATTACAGAGTTTCCTGTCTTCCCACTAGAACTAGCTGTGTGACGGTTCTTGATGTTTAGAAAAAAATACATGTGTAGCTTCAATTTACAATACAATAAATATATTTTGGTCTCTTTTTTTTACTAATGAGCTGTTACCTACAGAAGAGTCAACATATTTTCAGGTAAAATCAAACTGATATTGTATACAGGAATTTCTATTTATTTCCTCTGCTAAAATGTAAAAAAAAAAGTTATTATTTAAATTAACTGTTACTTCTATTTAAATATATTTATGTATTTGGTTTTCTAGGGTACATTACCTAGAGAAGCTAAAGAAAAATCTTTGTATCTCACAGCATTTTCTGTTATTGGAATTGAAAAATCAATTAAAATATGCCCTACTCAGGTAAATAATATTTTTATTTCTGCCTGCAGTCGTGTTCCGGGATTCTAACTTCTTCCATTTTCTTTAACATTTGTTCAAAGAAATCAGCAGGCTTTTCTACAGTGTCTAAGGTTGATTTAATTGCTTTCAAAATGGGTAAAAGAACAACTCTATGATAAATTGTAGAAAGTACTATGTAATCCTATATTGACTTGATAGATGTATAAAATAAATGTATATAAATATGCATTGCATATATATAATATATGTACATATATAAATATCTTATACAAGTAAGCTGTAGTCTGTTTATTTTTTCAGAAAATCCATGATGCTAAAAATAAGGCAGGAGATTATTTGTTGAAAAATGCACAGTCTGCTCAGAGCCCTTTTACGATGGCAATAATTTCATATGCTTTAGCTCTCGTGGATTTGAATCATCAGTCTGCACGATCACTGTTCTCTGCTCTGAAGAGGGAAGCATCTGTCATAGGTATTACTTATTAAATTCTCTCAAAGTGTATCGTACTTGATCCTTGAGTGGATCGTTCTGTTGATCGTTGGCTTCTAGAATAAATATCATTTATAAGCGTCGGAGAAGCATATCTTTGTGTCTTGTTATATGCAGAGAGAGTACCTCCTTTTTGTCTTGACCTGCATAGACAGCCCAAAACCTTTCTTCTATATTTCTGTAGGTGACCCTCCTATCTATCGTTTTTGGAAAGATGGTTTTAAAACATCAGACCTACATGCTCCCAGCTCTGTTACTGCACAAATGGTTGAAACGACAGCATATGCATTGCTTACAGCTTTGTTAAGAGGGGACAAGAGCTATGCCAATCCAATCGTCAAGTGGTTGTCTGAAGAACAAAGGTACGGTGGAGGATTTTACTCAACTCAGGTGAGCTTCTAAATACTTTGTTCCCGTTCCTCAAGTACCAAAATCTGAGAAACCTTAAAGAGGGTAATATCATTAGATGACCGCACTTCATCTTCCATGAACCATCTTCCATCACACCAACTTCAATGTCCTGTAGATGATGCTAGTACCAAATAGCTCTCATGTCATGGTTTTCTTTGTCTCTGGGAAATATGATGTCTTTTTGTGATGTTCATTATCAACAGAAATTTGCATGCTGATTCCACTGACTTGAGATAAGCTAAATGAAGGGAGTCATACTAGGAAACTGTTTTCCCAAGTCAGTTATAAAACAAAATATTTCATTTTGTGACACGTTTGTTCTTGTTTCCCAAAGAAATGAAATGTAAGAGGTATGCAGTTTTCTTCTGTATAAAAACTGTATTAGGATAGAATGGAATAGTTCAGTTGGAAGGGTCCAGTAAGGACCTTTGAGTCTAACTGCTTGACCACTTCAGGGCTAACCAGATGCCCAAATGCCTTTTGAACACCAGCAGACATGGGCCATCAACCACCTCTCTAGGAATCCCACAGTAGTCATACTCTGTAGAACATTCCAGTTCATACAACCTCCTGATCTTTTCAAACTGCTGAGGAAAAAAATAGGAAAGAGAAAATGACTGGTGCTTGGTATTTACTGTTTGCTTACTTTTTCTGTAATATTTGCGTTTCTTTCTTTAAATTGCACAAACATGCTTGTAAGCATAGTTATGAGATAGCTTACCACAGTGCGGAATGTACCACGAGGCTGCACAAGCTCTGCAGCAGGTAATGGTTGCCAATGTGTGCCATCCTGTTTAAGTTGCAGGTAACAAACTGCTTTGTAAAAATTTTTTTTTAGTTTTGCATTTTTGTGAGTAAATCTTTAAAATAATTTTCTGACAGGATACTGTTAATGCTCTTGAGGCCTTGACTGAATATTCCCTTCTTGTCAAACGGCTTCATTTGGACATGGGCGTTAAGGTTGCATACAGAAATCATGGAGATCTTCATCTGTTTAAACTGACAGAAGATAATTTTGTGGGAAGAACTGTGACGGTGAGTGAATGGTATCTCTTCTGAGAAGTCAAAGCCGAATTCTGTGTAATTTGTTAAGTAGTTCTAGGAGTTTTAAAATCACTACTAAATTGCTTTATCTTTCAATAAGCCGATATTAATACAACATAGAAAGCGTTTAAGGAATCTGCTTATCTGCTACATTTAATCTGTTTTTTTAATGTGTAACTTGTCTCTGCTTGTTCCTGGGAAGTTGTTTTTTTTTTTTTTTTTGTAGAAGCTGTTTGTAGCCTTAATTTGTACTCAAATATAGAGAAGACAAGCAGTTCATCTGGCTTCAATTATATTATTTACCATTATCTTCTAACTATTTATATTTAACACCAATCCCATAGGTACCTTTGGAAGATGACATATACGTAAGCACTGGCAGCAGCACTGGCATAGCTACAGTAAATGTAAGCATGCAACCAGATTTTTTATATGGTAACCTCTGTTTGTTAACGTGAACACTGAAAAAGAAAATGCAGCTTTTCAGAAGCTATTCCACTTGTTGCCCTTACTTTTAGACAGAAGGGATGGATGTCATTTTGGCTATGTTTTGTACTGAGCCAATGTATGACAATGTATGGACTAGTCTTTACATTCATAAACCATCAGGACTTGTTCATATAGTATTTTCAGTCTTCTAAACACAACCAGCAGGAGTTGGTGTGGTTTTTCTTGAGAATTCCGCGTTTGTTTCTGTGCTGATCATTTACTCATTCTGATTTGTGTTCACCAAAACTAATCATGCTGTACAACCTTGGTTCTACTTGTCTCACAATCCTCTAACTCCGTATCATCAATTTTTCCATTTGTATGCCATATTTGAGCACTGTTTCTGTATTGTCTAATTTATTGATTTGTTTGTAGGTGAGGACAGTATATAACGTAATGGGTACTTCTGAAGAGACGTGTAACTTTGAATTGAAGATTGTTCCAAAGAGAGATGATGGTAAAGAGTTAATATGGTTTTAAATATTCCTGCTTGGGTCAGTGCAGGGGTGGGGGAAGCTTATTTTGTTTGACAATGTGCTTTTTATTAGGAATGATACTAATGAATTCTTCCACTGGGAAACAAATAGCTAGAAGCTTTTTTTGCCCTTTTTGAAACTATTGTCTTTTAGTGAATGGAAATATTTTAAAATGTATTTATGTTATTGCATTTTTAGTCATTTGTAGAAGTGCTATTACAATTGAGGCAGTGAGAAATATAAAATTCTAGCAGAAGAAAGAAGTATAATAGGAGAGTGGTTTGTGGTAAATTTTGTGAGCTATTGAGACTTGAAATCCAGCTATAACAGGGTATATAAACACATTCTGAGCTTTTGCTATGAAGTAGTTTTAACAACTTAAGTGTGTGATAAAACATATTAAGCATTAAAGCTGACATTTTACCCAAATTATAAAATACTTCGGTGTTATTTACTTGTGACTAGACAATGTGTTCCTATGAAAAATAGCGACCGAAACAGTTCTAAAAACTCTCTTCCAATTATGAGAACAGTTTACAAGAATTTGGGGTTGCTACTTCTGAAGAGTTTAAAAATCACTTCTTTGACTCTACTTGATTTAAAAGGTTACAGAGGAGAAGATGATGGTGAGCCACTTGGGCGCTTAGAGGCTTGTGCAAAGTAAGTGCAGCTGGTGGGGCTTAGTCAGGTAACTTGTTATTATTTCTGCAGTGATTGAGCCAATGTTTTGCTTTGAAATGTTTCATTTAAACTCAATGCTGGTTCCAAATGTCCTGGATTTCTGAACATTGAACACTCCTATTTGCAAAGGTGGGATTCTCAGCTGTTAAGAAATTTGAGTGGTGCAAGGAAATATATTGTGGCTCTAAGTATACATAATGAAACTAAGAACATTATAAAGACTTTCTGGTCTTATATTTTTTCTTAGTTATTGTTTTAATATTGCATTAACTGACACATTTATATTCAAACTTTTTTTTGAGAGAGATTAAAATGTATTTATCTGCTAATCCTCTCTTGTTAGTAATTACATCTAGTCTTCTGATCTTGTTTTCTTCATTTTTCTTCCCTATGCATTTGTGTAAACCATATTAGAGACAAAGGTCATTATTCTTTTGGGAGACAGTTTTTCATTTATTTATATCTGGGTGCTCCAGGAAAATAAGCATTAAGAAAAGCTCCTTTAAGTATGATAACTTATCTAAATCTGAAATGATTCATCCAGAATATATTTCTTTGTGATGGTGCTATGAATATTGATAGAATTTTCCTTGGGATTTTCTGAGATCACGCATTGAAGATGATTTTTAGTTTCAGTTATGTTTAACTAATTTTATTTTTAATCTATTTTAGGTACAGGCCCAGCACGAGGGAGCCACAGTCAGGGTCTGCTCATGCAGTGATGGACATAGGTTTGGTTAGTGGATTGGAAGCAAATACAGAAGACTTGTCTACTGTAAGTATTAAAGAACATTTTCCTTTTACTGGAGGTTTTTTTTTTTTTTTGACAGATCTGTGATACTTACTGTTCTTCGCCTCTCTCTGTTAGATTAGTAGTACAGATTTGTATCATTATATTCTCATTGCTGCTAAGTACTTCTAATGCTGATGAGAATAGTCTACCCAAGTGGAGAGTCTGGATTTTCAGTACAGTCAGATCACCTTCCTTTAGCTGATCAGAAGCCAGACGTCTATCTAAAGCTTGTAATGCAGGCTCCCTCTGCTACCAGTGGAAAGAAAAAAGTGAATAGACAGTGGCTGCCATTTGTGTTAGGATGATGTTAATCCACCTCTGGAGACGTTTTATCTGCTGAGTGTAGAGAGGATTCTCTTAATGTTCACACCTAACTATTAGTTGGCTGAAGTCTGTGAGATGAATCTCCACAGTAGTGTCAGTCCACCTCCTACTGCAAGATAAAGGCACTCCGAGCTGCAGGATTTAAATAGGATGCTAGATTTAGGCTCAAGTATCCCTTTAAAGACAGTTAGCTTTGTAAGTCTTTGTTATCTTCATGCAGTGAGTAAAAGGATAATTTCCTTAAAAAACAACAACAAAAAAAGGCAACAAAGTGGGATTATGAGCATCATAAGGGGCAACCCAAAAATAGCTTTTAAGTCTCAAAATTGTATAAAAACTACTGATTAAAAACCTTCAAGATCATCCAGAGATCTTAAACTTCATAATTTTTTTCCTGTTTTTCTTCCCTACAGCTTGCAAGTGGAGTTGATCAGTTGATTGCTGATTATGAGATAAAAGATGGGCATGTTATTCTGCAGATAGACTCTGTATGTTGCCTCTTTTGTAACTATAAGAACAACTTTAACTCTTTCTGTGTTTCCTTTTTAGAGCTTCTTCATTCATGTGTCTTTCAAATAGGTGCCAGCTGATCGTTTCTTCTGTGTTGGGTTCCGAATAAGTCAGCTTTTCCATGTTGGAATGCTAAATCCTGGCACATTCACTGTATATGAATATCATGCACCTGGTATGTATTCCACGTCTTCAAACTCATGCTTTTAAATTCTTCATTCCTTTTTTGAAAGCTACATTTTCCCTTCTTCAGCAGCTTTCTAATCTTTGTTATTTTAAGCACGAGTAATTTCTGATTCACAAAATTTCAGTGCTGTTTTCTTGTTTTTTCTATATTTATTTATTATATCTTTTTGGATCTTCTAGATAAAAGATGCACTGTATTTTATAACCCATATGGAAATGAAAAACTTGTGAGGTTGTGTGAAGGAAATGAATGCAAATGCATGGAAGGTAAACTTTTTAAAAGATGCTTTTCCATTTCACTTGGTGGGAAAATGCGGTTCAGTGCTTTGGACAAAATCATTTTAAACCACAGGGGAAAATCCTTGTGAGAACACAGCTCTTTGTCCTCTAAAGATTTACATTAATTGTATTTAAAAAACAAAACACTTATTGTTGACTGTGCACTCCCATAATTACGGTGTTGCTTGGTTACAGCAGATTATCCAAATCAGGTAGGAGCTCATGATGTTTTTTTTGGGAGGATATGCAATGACATTGTCTTAACTGTTAATTTTTTTCTCTCTCTCAATGTAGCTGAGTGTAGCAGAGTACAAGAAAGACTAGATCGATCAATAACTGCTGATACCAGGAGGGAAGTTGCATGCCAGAATGATATTGCATATGGTAATTTTTGAATCGTTATTACCCATTTCTCATGCTTTTACTAAAATTCAAGATATTTAAGGGACACAGACATGATACTAAGAGACACGGATTAGTGATAGGACTCGGTGGGTGAGGTTGATGGTTGAACTTAATGGTCTTGAAGGTCTTTTCCAATCTAGATGATTCTACATGCCTTTGGGATTAGGAGAAGTTGTGGGTTGTCAGATAAAAGCCAAGCAGGTGCAGCTGTAGCTATAATTTTACCAGAAATTAATGTAAAGAGATGCTATATTCTCCACCTGAGCATCTGTACAACATTTAGAACACACTGCAGGAAAAAAAAGAATAAAAAACCTTTGTTTTGTGTTGTTCTGCAGTTTACAAAGTGAAAATCTTATCTCGTAGTGAAGAAGGTTACTTTGTAAAGTATTCTGCAACTATTCTCGATTTATATAAAAGAGGTGAGTGTCCTATTTCTAATCCATGTAACTATTTGGCTTAGAGCAAGTGCTGTTTGGTTGAGATTACTGAAGCAGATGACAAAAATCAAGAGTCAAACCTAGTCATTTCAGGAGAGTAAAAAACCCTAGCCTCAAATACAGACTTCAAAAATTCTTGCAATTCTAAGAAGGGCAGTGTTTGCATAATGTTTTGAAGGAGTTTTTTCTCTGTTATAGCTGTTAACAATCCTAAACTGTAATCAGTTAAATCTCTCTTAAGTGACAAAATAAGATGGACATATTCTTGCTGTTTTTCACCCATTTTTTGGTCTGAGTTTAATCAATTGGTAAATCATTATAATTAATAGAAAATCATTAAATTTGTACAAGGCTTATTTACTATTCCACGTGTTTTACATCAACAAATTCTCCTGTTTTATATTAAGTGGTAAATAGCTTACTATCCCATTCCATAGAACACGTTAGTGTTTTGTAATACATTTGATGGGAAATTCTTTTCATGAACTTTTCAAATTCTTGACATTCTACTTCAGGACAGGCTTTTGCTCAAAAGAATAATGAAATTACCTTTGTTAAAAAGAAGACTTGTACTAATGTTGAACTGACCCCAGGAGGGCAATATTTGATCATGGGAAAAGAAGCCTTAAAAATAAACGTTGGTTACAGTTTCAGGTAAGAAACTTACCATCAGAATGTGCTGAGATTTAATCCCATAGTGTGCTGTCAAGTGGAAAGTTTTTGTATGTAATAAATCTCACATAGTGTATAATGTATTTTTTTAAATATTAGTTCAGCCAGCAGTCAGTCACCCAAGGTGTTTTCAGATGTGTACATTTAAAACAAGATTATGAACACAAAGCAAGCTATTTCTTACTGTATTTTCTTTTCTGTCTGATGGTTTTATCCCCAAGTCTTACTATAAAATATGAGCTTTTTTTCGTGGTTTTTTTTTTTTGTTTGTTAAAGATTCCAGTATCCTTTGGACTCCAGCACTTGGATTGAGTGGTGGCCTTCAAACACAGCATGTACATTTTGTCAGGAGTTTTTAAACAGAATGGAAGATTTTGTTGAAGATCTCATCATCAGTGGTTGTTGATCTACGTGGAGAATTTTTTTAATTAAAAACACAGGTCAAATCTCATTTAAAAAAAATCCTCAGTTGTTTAGTAATTCTTCTAGAACTTAACTGTCATGATTATTTCACCTTGGAAAACTCTTGGCTTGTGTTTCATAGCCACTTTCTTACAACCGGGTAATTTTCAAAGATGTTTTTTTAGCTTGGATGGGAGAATAATGCAGAAGACTTCAAAGAAATTTGAAGTCAGATGAAGTGAAAAGGAATGATTGTAAAAAAATGAACATGGAAAATACTGTCATTTGCCAAGCAAAAATGCCTTAGAACATTGAAATCCAATGTCTTGTGAAAACAACCCTGCCTTTAGCACGCACACTAAAGAAGGAAAAATAAAAAAATGGTTTCTTAAATAATTTTGTTAAGGTTTTAATTTTCAGTTTCTTAGACCTGCCTGACAGAATCTTGCTTTTTTTAACCTATGCTGCTATCCAGGCACTTACCATAGCGTTTTTCATTCGACATGTGGATGGAGTAACAGATGTTTAAATTAAACAATGCTGAGGGTTTACTAAGTTTAAAAAGTCAGATTGTTCCAGTCCATTTATTTTAACAATGCATTGAAACACTGCCGTGCATCTCAGACATACATCTCCCACTCCCTGCAACAGAAAGAAGCCATTTTGGAAAACTGTTCATATTCAATGGGCTGAAGCTGTTGCAGGCTCTTTGCTTTTTGTAGCTAAACAAACAGAATTTATCATGCTAAAAAACAGTCGTTAAGACCTTCAGTATGCCTGGCAATGTTTCGGTTATGAACTTGAAATTACTTGCATTGAAGATAGTTACTTGCAAATATACGAGAAAATCCCCTTAAAAAAATGCCAGCATTGTTAGTCCAGTGACTGAAAAGTGGCAGTGTTAAATCAAGGCTAAAAAGAGACTAGTCATGCTACTACAATGAAAAGTCAAGCATGTGGTACAGGGGAATCTCACTCTGAGAGAGCTTAGATCTCGGGGTTCCCCTTGCTGATGATGAGCCAGGAATTTCAGTCATCACCTGGTTTGGTAAGTCCTCTCTAGAGACAGCGTTGGTTGTTACAGGAGATACTACAACCAACTTTGAATACTTTTGATGTTCCTGTACGTGATGGTTTAGTTTTTTTCCTGATAGTGTTGGTATGTCTTCCGCCTGCGTAGAGAAAATAGAATATTTTAAATCTTGTAGCATATTTCTCACAGCTTCTATTTTAGGAAGGCCAAATTTTGGATATTAACCCTGCAGTCTTGGTAAAAACTGTTTGAACAATTATGATAACAGGTAACAACACTACAACTTACACTGCAGTAATGTGTAAAACTCATGTGGAATTTGTTAGTATTCGTAATGGAACAGAGCTCAGTGTTAATTTAAAGACTGCCCAGCTACATCCATGGCATTGAATCATGCATAGAATCTTGTTTTCCGGATCAGTAGAGCTGTTTATCTTTAGTTTTTTCACCATGTTTCTTTAGTTTTCAAAGTCCTGTTGCCAGGAAACATTACTCCCCATTTTATTTAGGCATCTGTGTATCTTATACAAAGGAATACACACAGCTTTTGAAACGTTCCCAGTTTGCCACTGTGATAGAAACAGTAGAGGGAGTGCAAGAACAGAGTTCTTGTGCAGGTGCTATGAACATTAGTGCTTTACTAATTTTTGAATTAGAAATACCCAGAGTTTTAGTAGAGGAATGCTAAGTGCCTGCAGCACGTGGAAAGTCTTGCTTTTTAAAACTTGAGTATCTCTGAGTGACTGCCATCGTGCTTTCTTGGTGGATCTTACAGCATAGCATGTTAAACACTGGGTGAAAGAGAACTGCTTACGTGAGCCAGTGAGATGAGATTTGGGCAATGCAGTATCACGCTGAAATTAGTTTCTATCCTTGCACAGCAACAGAAATGTTCAATGTAGGCTCCATTCTGAGTCTGTAGGTGGGATCTTAGACAGGGTGGGGAAACAAAGACAGCAGTAAAAGCATTGAGTCTAATCTTCAGTGAGGCTTCTTTTGAGTGCAAAGATCTTTTCATAAGTAATCTCAAACTGTCATTTCCATGTGCCAGTAGATTCACTTACAGCGTGTGTGTAGAAGTGAACAGAAGAGAGGAGAGAACCCATACCTATTTTTTCATTGGAGTGAAAATTATTTTGTAATTTAAGAAATCCTTTTTCTGAGGGCTGCCAATCTGGTTCTCAGCCATTGTGAGCTCTCTTCTGACCCTACCTGCAGGGGCGGATTTACAGCCCATGTGAACGTTAACGTTTCTGCATGTCTCCTAGCAAAATGTGTTCTTAATCTCCTGCTGAATTCTTACATGAGAACACGCTGAAATTTGGCACGGCCACCAATTATTTTCCAGTAAAAAACCACCTTATAGCGGTTGCATATGCTTTCAATTTTTAAGGTATTTAGTAATGTTTTCACCTCTAATTAGGAGAAATATCTGGGTTTGGCTCTTTGATTCTCCTGGGAGCCAGGAGTTTGGTTTTGCCAGTTGCTGGGTCATTACAACATTCCATTCCTCCTGTTAAATGTTGCTTTTCAAGTTCTGAATGAACTTGGAACTCAGACCAGCAGCAACTGATTTCCTGGAAAATATGGAATCGAACTGAACGTGACAGCTGTCATTAAAAGAACATTCAAGTTTAGAAAACAATAGCAGAGAAATCTGGGGTAAAGATTGCAATGTTTAGCCCTTTCTTTTCTGTCCCAGGTGGTTGGTTATAAACAGTTACCCATGCTGGTAGCTGGAAGGCAGCACGTGCAGGTTATCCCGTCCCTCAGGGGCTGTGGTTCAGACTGTGATTCCTTCATCTGCTACCTGACAACTGAAATGCCAATTTCTGCTGTAAATAAAGCGAACAGAAAGTTACATGTGATGCACTTTGAATCAGCGGGGATATTGAATGACAGAAATTGGGGTTTACAATGGAAAATCAGTTGTCTTTTCATGACAGCAGCCTCACTGGCGCCACTAAAAAGCTCTCCAAAAGAAGCAGAGAGGCTCAGCTTTGGAAGTAGTGCACTGTAAGGGAGCCCTGACATGGGCTTGCATTGTCTCGCTTGGCTTTACGACTGTAACCTCAACTGTGCATTCTTTCCACTGGCTATTATGTGTTCCCTGCAATTTAAACTGTGAGGCCACAGAGCTAATGGAAATCAGCGTTGTTACGATTATTTTGGAGAAGCTGTACTCTTTACATTTGATATCCAGATCTGCAGATGTAGTATTTCTACTGCCGAGTCTCAAGAACAGTGAACATTTCAAAGAGGAAATATTTTAAAAACATCACACTCCTTGCACATAGAGACTTGCATTACTCCATGCCAGTGTACACCTGCTGAAATGTGATGCACAGAATACAGGCTTCAATGTTAGTGCTGCTGACAGCCTGGGCATGAGCTGCAGCTGTAACTGAAGAGCTGCCCTCCCTGTGCCTATGTTGGCTGTCTCGGCCAGAGTCTGATTTCCTTCATTATCTGTAAAAGGCAATATGCCATAAAAATGTCATTTTTTACTGCCCAATGGGTAAGATTTTCCACTAAAGCCTGCTGCTGAGCAGTCCTGCAGAGCATTCAGCCCGAGCTCTGACGCTAGGTAGGAATAGGTATTCATTCTCACCATTAGTGTGATGCCAAAAGTTTGGAGTCGCTGGTCTTTTGATACTGAAAAGTGTTCTGATCTGTGATGCACATGTCCAACAAGGAGTTTCAAGGTTTGGTTTCATGGCCGAATACTAAGGACACTGTTGGGAACTTTTATGTGATGATCTGATTTTGGAGTCCCACCACGGGCAAAGCTGCCAAGATACTTGTCCTCACGAGAGGACTCCTGTTCAATGATTAAAGCACTAATTCTGCTTGCTTCTGTCAGTTCACAATGCAGACCTGTCTTTCTCTGCGCCTGCTTTCTCCCACTTCCAACTTTCCTCTTTCATTCAGGCTTCTCCTGTGTTTAAAACACCTTTTTATTTCTCTTTCGTATTTTCCTTTAAGGGCATCTCATTTTGTGAGCACTCAGGAGTTTTCTTCCTGCAGCAGTATTCTGATGGGAGCTTTGGCACTCTGTAGAGCTTTATTGCCCTCCCGTGAAACCTTGGATAAAACTTGGAGCTCCTGTGGCTCCCAGTTTTCCTACCTGTAATATACAGGCACCAACAGACACTGTCGGTGGCAGTGTAGGAGTCATTCAGGTTTATAGAGCATGCTGAAAAATGCTATTGGAACAATAAGCCTTGAGCTGTTAGTCACTACAACAGCAAGGGGAATTGTGGCCTTAGTGGATAGTCAGTCTCATTCTGCCTCTGTCCACTATAATATTCTAAACATCTCTTTTGGGATGGAGGTGTTCTTATTAACAAAATTAATAATTGCTGGCAGGATTATGGCATGGTCGTGGCCTTCACTCTTCCCTCTGTTCCTCTCATTAAGGAGAACTAATGAAGACATTGTTAAAGAAACATCTTCCCATTTTCTGTTTCCACTAATGAGCTGCATTCAAATATGCAGAGGTTTCTGATAACAGCGTCGTTTCTCTAACGCTCTGTACCAATGCACTGAGCTATCAATAGAATATCCATACTTTGCCAACTGCTTTATAGTTGCAAATGTTGAATCTTAGCTTGTTTCTTCATGTTACATCCAGAACATTGGAAGAGTGCTTTGGCAGGCTCCTGCTGGGCTCAGCTCCCGTTCCCTGACTCCTCTCCAGAGCAGTAAGAATGGAAATAAGCAGCTCAGAATTTTCCAGTTCAGATGAGGCTCTGCGTGTGTTAAGGGAAACAGAAGCACAACCACAAGCACAGCGCAGGCCCTTGATGTAGGCAGGCTGCAGCAGAAAGCAGAACTTTGTCTGCTGAAGCTGCCAGAAGCCGTTCCATGTCAGCAGCAGACATCCATGTGCAGCGCTTCTCCTGCTGCAGAGACACAGCAGCACAGCTGTGCCACCGAGACGTCCCTGCTGTCACAGATCTCTGTAACTCGGCTGCCTAAAAGCAGCTTCAGCCATCTCTTCGTGATGCGTTCACTCTCAAGTGGCACTGTGCATAGGAAACTATCCAGGACACCAGGGTGGAGAGAAATGCTTTGCTTTGCTTTGCTCTCTTTCAGCGTGTTCCTTGGCTTGTGTTGTGGAGCTGCTTTAGCGAAGTACTGAGATCAGAGAAATGGTGCATAATGCTCATTATAATTAGTGCTTTTTTTCTTTTTTTCCCCCCTGACAAACCCTGAAGTGATGCTCCAGAACAACCATTACTGGTGGGGAGGGTGGGGAAACCCAACGTACTGGGAATCTGAGGATTATACTGCACTACAGAGAATATGAGCTGGAAAAACGCTGAGGCAGAGAAGGGGATAAAGGAAAAAGAGATTGATTCCTGATGTCTCTTTGAGGAGTACAGTCCAACTCTTACAGAAGTCAGTGGGAAGCGTTCCAGCTCTTTCATGTGAGTGGGGCTGGGTCCTCGCGATGGCAGCAACGGGATCTTACAACCCAACTGTACTCCTATCTCATGGGTGGCCAAAGTCAGGAAAGTGATAGCAGGGAAGATAAAGAATGGATTGCTCTCAGCTCTGTGCGTGGGCGAGGATCTCGGCTTGGAGCTCTCAGCTCTGGTTCCTGGAAGTACTGCGCCTCGTGGGCGCTGGGTGCTGTGTTGCTAACCAGCCTTCATTCCTGTGCTTTACCCATTTTTCAGCGTTTCCTAGAATGCACACGCATTTCCAGATATTCTATGCTAACTGAAAAGTATGTTTTCATAGAGTGAGACCTCCCAATCTCTAGCAGTTTTTCTGTCTGAAATTAGATTCTCGGCCTTAAAAGCACTGCTTGCACTTGGACTGCAGTCTTCGAAACACTTAGCATCCGAGCGTGAATGCCATTGATATACATACTAAAAACTCAAGCTCTTGGGCGCTTCTGAAGGGGCAGCACTCAAGTTACAGACATTCCCAGGTGCGCTCCTTTGCTCGGATGTGTCAGCAATCCTCCTCCTTGAGCAGCAACGCGGCGAGCTGCAGCGCGAGCTCTGCTAGGAATGGCTGCGCCGTGCGATTACGCTCCGGAGCCTGGTCTCTCCGAGCCACATCCTGTTTTCGGTTAACTGATCTCAGATGGGGGAAATTTGTCAGAGGAAATATCTCTAGTTTGGAAAGTACCAAAAAGTTATCTCTCGTTTCTTTGTGTCATTCGGCACCTATTGAGATAGAGGTGTCATCTTTTCGAGAAGTCTCAAGGCAAAAAGTGGAGGAGCGAGTTGCCAGCCCGGGCAGGCAGCCTGCAGGGTGACGGCACGCGGTGCCCTACATCCCCAAAGCAAATCTGCCCATCGCCGTGACAGCCTCCATCCTTCTGGAATGATTCACTTCCAAAGCTTACCACTGCCGCATCCAGAACCGCTCTGAAAGCTTCTTGAAAAATGAGCTCACATCCTGGCACGAACGCTCCATGCCAGGCTAACTAACTTCTAACAGCGCGTTACAAAGCAATGATAGCAAATGTTTCAAGCCGTGCCAGCTCAGCTAGATCCCAGTTTCCACACGGATTCTTACACATCTACAAATCCACGTACAGCACAGAGAAGTAGAGAGAAGGAAGTGGAGATGCAGAGACATGACACGTGATTCTGCAGGTATCTGTGGGCAAGCCTTCCAATGCTGCGGGTGGATCTTGATATTCCAGCTGGAAGCCTTAGAAGTAGCCAATAAATCTGACATCCTGCAATTATCCCATCCCATCCCATCCCATCCCATCCCATCCCATCCTCCCCCATGCGATTACCACCAGCTCTTGCTAACACCATTGCTCTCACAGAGCAACTCTGTCCGACTTAGGTTTCCTTTCCTACAGTGACGATTTCCTTTGCATCACCATTTTTTATCTGTTCAAACCTTCAGGAAAAAGAAAAAAAACGCACATGTCGCTTGTCAAAGGCGGTCTCCCTCAAAGGTACAGAACCAAAGGGCTTCTGAGAAAGTGAAGGATCAGCTTCTTTTCTTGGCAATAGTCTTGCGTGGTGGTTCTGGTGGATGCGGGGTGCAGCTGAGGAAAGACCCTGCCTGTGCAGCAAAGGAATGTGAGCTGCAGCTGGAAGAGCCCCAAACGGGGAAGGGACCGGAGCAGCTACCTGCTTTACATAAGGATGCCACGTACATTTCTTCCGTGCTGTGCGTACATTTTTTATAGTTCCTGTTGTCTGCAGGGCTGCCTTGTTCCCAGAAGCTCCATCTTTCCAGTCCATGATTTAATACAGCTCGAGCCTGTTTGGGTTTGTAATGTGTAATTGTGGCACGAGGGCAATCACCCCGGGCGACAGTGCCACGTGTGGCACTTATCTTAGCGAACACAGCCCGGAAGCCATCGGACACGGGGCGCTAAGGACGCGAGGCGATGTGCTGCTGTGCCGTGCTTGGCCCGTGAGTGCTGCGGGGTAACAAGCCGACGGAAGCAGCTGGGGCACGATCTCCTCGTTATTTTTAGCGCTCTGCCGGGGCTCACCCCCAGCGGTATTCCCCACATTTCTTTCACCGGGAAGAACGAAGAGATTTGCATCTGAAAGTCTCTTCTTTCCGAACCCCGGGCGGTGCGGTTGCAGCACGTGATTTCACAGCAAAGCCGCCTTATCCCGAGAGCGAAACTTCAACCCGCAAAGGCCCCGCAGCGCTGCGCGCACCCCGGCCGCACGTGCACGCGCCCGGTGCCGGGGCTGCCGCCCGAGGGCAGAGCTCGGGGCCGCCGGGAGCGAACCCGGGCGTTCCCGGTTCTGCACCCGGAGCACGTGCAGGGGGGGGTGTTCGCTCCGTGGTGCCCGGACACGCCGGAATCTCCGAGCGACGGGGCCGGCTCACGCACAGCCGGCATCGCGCCGACCTCGGGACGTAACCGCATCACCGCGCTGCGTGAGCCGCCCCGGGCAGCCGTCCCCCCCTCCCCCCTTGCGCCCGTAGCCGGCCCCGCCCCCCGGGCGGCCCGAGGCCGCTCCTCCGCTCCCGTCGGCGCTGCCCAGCTCCGTGCCGCCTCGGCGGGCTGAGGTAAGGGGAGCGGGGGGAGGCCCCGCCTCGCGCCGGTCCCGCCGGGGGCTCCGGGGGCGGACGCGGCGGCTCTCCCGGGCGGCAGCCGGCGGGGGAGGGGGGGCGGTCCGGCGCCGCTCGAGCAGCCGCGGAGCTCCCGCGGAGGCGGTGGTCCCGTCCCGCACATAGAGCGGCACGGCGTTCCTGCAGGCAGGGTCCCCGCAGCGCCAGGGCGCGGTTTCCAGCCCGGAGGCCGCCGGCTCCGCTCCGCTCCGCGCTGTGCGTGTACCCGGGGACGGCAGCTCGCGGTGCGGGTCGCGCTGCGGGTTTTCGTTTTGCGGCTCTCGGCGGCATCGGCGGCCCCTGCGCTCATCGCTCGCTTCCCTTGGGTGCCGAGAGAGGCCGAGCGAACTGCCTGCGCCGCAAGGCAGAAAGCGCTGCTTCAAGGGGGCATTTAAAATGCTGGGGATGCCCTGCCCCCCCGTGCCCGGCTCCCACCGCCTTCTGGCCCTTCGCCCGCCCGCGGAGCCACCAAGAGCGGCACAGGTTTCCGTATGGGCTGCGGCACTCGGAGCCCTCTGACCCGGCCGCTCCATCACACCCCGGGCTGCTGCTCACCGGGCCGCAGCTGCTGTCCCACCTCAGCCCCCCCCACCTGCGCTGCGTGCCCCAGGGATGTCGCAGAACCACAACGTGAACGTGGGGGCACCTGCACTGACAGCAACGTGGGCGTTTCCGAGACCACCAGGGTCCGTTCTGGGGGCCTTCCCAGCAGTGTTCCATTGCGCAGCTCTTGTTAACCACAAGTGATACTGAATGTGCTTTGCACCCTCTCGGTGCATCTGGCTGGAGCACCAGCACGGGGCTGCTGGAGGCCTTGGGATTTCCTTTCTTCACATTGCTGCTCGTGTTATGGCTTCAGGAAGGTCTCTGTAAGCACACCCGTCGCTCAGTTTCTGCATTTATGGAGTGCAATTCCAAATTTTGGCCACTGGAAATGGAAGGGTGCTGGGGATTTACTGTTCAGGAAATAATTCTGTGTGTTGTGGACTGATGGGATTGTGGCTCTGAAACGACAGGACCGCTTACTTCATCTTTCTGTCAACTAAAATGTGAGAAGAAAACCCCAGAGCTTCGTTTTAACGTGTTGTCCATTTTCACATCGTGTTCGAGGGAAATTTTACATCCGCACAGTAATTTCCTGCGGGTCAGGCCCACTGTGACATTTAGTCATGCACATCAGCTGCAGGCTCAGTTGAGCAGATCACCAGGTTGCTGCGCGGGGTCGGGGCTGCTCTGTGCGCTTTGGTGCTCGATGCATTCCTTCACATGGAAGTGAGCGCCCGCCTTGCCCCTTTCAGCGCCTGTTTCTCTCCCCTCCTCTTTGGCAGCGGTTCGCTTCAGATGGCTGAGAAAGCAAGCGGAGGCCCGCAGGATGTCCCCGGCTCTTCTCCTGATGAGAACGAGTTTCCTTTCGGATATCCCACCAGCATTTGTGAAGACGTGCCCGAGCAGAAGTACCTGTGCAGCAACTGCAATAACGTCCTGAAGAAAGCCCTGCAAACGCTCTGCGGGCATCGCTACTGCTCCGCTTGCCTGGCGTGGATCGTGCGGTAGGTCCCTGGAGAGCAGCAGCGCTCAAGGTTCGGTGGCAGGGTGCTAGCATTGGCTACATGGGTTCCAGGTTTCTCTTTCTTGATCCAGGCCGCACTCGCTGTGCTGAAATGCAGGTAGGATTTAGGGCCTTGAGGAGTAAGACCTGCTCTTGAGGAGCAGGGCAGCGTTTTTTTGTTCGGTTGGTTTGCTTCGTTATGGTTTTGTTGGTGGTTCTCGTTATTTATTAATTTATTTTACTTCAGTGACTTCAAGAATCGGGCCTCTAGTGAGCAAAGACCGTGGGTTCTGAGCGGAAATTACTTCCACGTTTGAATGTATTTGTGTACGTACAAAGGCCTCCTCCACTCCAGTTCAATAATTCGTTGTTATTTTGTTCTTCTTTCTTTTTCCAGGAACAATAAAAACCCGGTTTGCCAGAAATGTAAGGAGGAAGATCCCAGCACTCTGAGTGAAGGAAGCCTGCTGGCAGAAGAAAGGGTAAGCTGTAGCTCATGGTTCATTCATTCATCGCTGACCGTTCTCTGCTCTGCTCTGCAGTAATCTCTTCTGCTGCCGTGTGGTTTCTCCAGGCAGAGCACTGCACTGTTCTGTGTCCTGCACACAAACACAGGGCTCACTCCCAACTCAGCTTCTTCCTTTCTTTCTAATTACATGCAGGAGCACCAAGAAATACACACTGTGTCTACATTTGTTAGGCAAGAGTGAAACCCAGTAGTCAGCTGGCAGCGAGGTAAAAGGCAAAATATGGGATATGGCTGCAGCAAAGTAACCAATCTGCAGTTAGTGCTGGACTCGATCAGGTCTCAGAAAAAAATCCTTAATTCTGCAGTAAATTTCCCAGTAGCAAATTCAGGCATCGTAGAACCACGGGTAGGTACGGCTAGCCCCTGATGGAAGTCTTACTGAGTGCTGGCTGTCTGCTCTTTTACATCATTGGGATTCTCACTGGGTCTTCTGGGCCTTCCTGCAAGGTCTGTGGGTGGGTGGTGGTGCTGGGTGAGCTGATCTGCACGGGCAGGTTCTTGCTGGGCAGTCATTCCCCACAGACACGATGATCTGCCCGTACAGACCCATCCAAGCAAACGGTCTGGGCTTTGTAAGCACCGTGAGTAACGAGGGCTGCACAGCACGTTTGTTCTTTGCTCCGTATCTTCTCCTGATAATCTCTGCTTTACCTTTGCTGCGGTTTTGCTTGATGTTTATTCCCTATGCTATCTGATGATGTGTTTATATTTTAAATCAGGTACTTACACAAGAGGAACAAAAGGCCCTATCAGGATATGTGTTGGCATTATCTTATCCCATGGCCTGTTCTGTGCTAACTTCCATCCCTTCCCTGTTATACTCTTAATTTACAAACCACTGGTGTACTGTGTACACTTCAAGTCTTGCCGTGGTGCTGTTCATCAGGATTTCAGTGACTTTATTTAAGTGTGGGCATGATTGGTGAATACTCTTCCCCCCTTTATTTGTAAGGACCCCGTCTTGGCCTCCCACTTCCTGACTTACTCTGTGTTAGGAAATCTGCTGTCATCTGTATTGTGTACTTATTACTGTCTTGTTCCCGTGCCAGTGGAATATGTAATATTAAAAGTGTGCAGCGTTTAATCCTTTGCAGAATAATTGTACAATTCTTCGTGGTTACTGTAAGAAAAAAGATCTACGCAGTCAAAAATCATCTGACATGTGGTTTACATTTCATGAGTACACAGTGCCATCCTAAATGGAAACAGCTGTGGTCTGGGAAGCTCAGTGTCACTGAAGAAGAGTCTCAAGTCCTCTCCACTGCACATTAGGACATGTTAATGACCCCAGTAATTAAGTGCATTCGTTACTGAGTTCACATAGCAGCACTCTCTAGCTGGGATCTCCTCAGCACATCCCTGGCACGTGATGTGTTTCAGATTTCTGTGAGAAGGAGTTTAAAATAATAGCTGTACTGGTTAGGCGTATTTTCAATAAATACAGATGGCATCAAATAGTTTATTTTTGAATCACAGCCAAGAAGTGATTTGATAATTATTTGACTCCTCCTAACACCAAACTGCTCGCTAATTAAAACAAATCTCGGCGCGGTCACTTAACTCCTGTCCCAGGAGCGCATGCTGACTGGGGTTTCTCCTTGCTGTGTTTGCTTTCCAGGCCTTTGGGGATGCTGCCATTAACAAAGAGATCTCGGAGCTCCAGGTGCGCTGTGTGACCCTCGGATGCAGTTGGTGCGGCACCATGAAAAATTTTGAAGTACGTTTACATTTCCAGCTCGCTGTTACCAACAGCATGGAGTCACAGACCCAGCGGGTGGCTGAGGGTGGAAGGGACCCCCCAGACCACCCCCCCCCCCACGAGGGCTGCCTGCCACACAGCTCAGGTTGCCCAGGGCCCAGCTGTGGCCTCAGGCACCTCCAGGTGTGGGGCACCCACAGCTCTGGGCAGTGCTGAGGCCCCCGAGTGAAGAACTGGTTTTCTGCTAGAGTGTAGTCGTCTTTAAGACAAAACCTACCCGGTTCGCTCAGCTTCGTAAATTTGAGAATTGAAGCTCCTCTCGGCATGAATACGTGGCAAAAGGGATTTGAGAGTTGAGCGCGTGATCGAAACTGGCATTTCTGAGGCAGTTCTGTAGGGGACAGCTATCTCCCTCTGAAGACAAAATCGGTTGTGACCCAGTGCACGCAGGAGCTTCCGTAGAAGAGGCCAGAATAAACATTTTCTATTTAATACTGTAAGTATGAAAGTAGACCTGCTGGACATAGCCAGGAGGGAAATCACGCTGACGTTTTCCCTTGACGAGATGAGGAAGGGCAAGCAGTGAGAAGGGAATGCTCTACAAGTTGTTTTGGAGGTGGGTGAGGGACGCGTCCTGCCTGCTGCACAGAGGCTCAGATGGCCCCGGCCCTTCCTTGGGCCTACGCAGGGATGTCAGCACACTGACCACATCCATCCCGTTGGTCCGAGCAGGAGGGAGCTCCTGTTTGAATTTATCACAAGCTGTGTGGGCTTTGTCTTTATTTATTTATATATATATTTTTTCATCGGATCATTTGCTGAAGTTAAGAATCATCCAAAAAAGCCCCAGGAAGGGCTGGATTTTTTATCGGTAATCTTGGCAGCGCTGCGGAGTGGGACTTTACCCAAGGTTAGAAGAAATGCAAAGCGGCGCTGGGGGGATGGACGCTGTTCATAGATGAGTGTTTATCTGCCCTTTAAATTTGGGTTTGTAACTTCTGACTTCCAGGAGCACCAGATTCTGTGTGAATACGCTTTGATCCCTTGCCACACTGGCTGCGGACACGTGGTGATGAGAAAGAAACTTGCAGATCATTTGGAAAATGGATGTGTTAATAACGTGACCACGTGTCACAAGTGTAAGCAGAGCTTATCCAGTAGTGAGTACCAAGTAAGAACGTTTATTGGTTTCCAATAAGGCTTTTGCATTAATGGCTTAACTAATCTATCGTCGTGTTCTTCATCCCGGTTTCGTGACTGCTGTTGCACTTGGAGTGCCTTTCGTTTTTCGTGGTTTGCTAATTTCTCCACGCTCACCTTAACATTTTAAAAGTTGCTCTTGTTTTTTCCTTGCTTGGCAGCAGCAGCATGGTGCAGGTTCTGGGAGTGGTCTGAGGGCATACAGTGCGCGAACAGAAACTGTTCTGCATTGCTGAAGGGGGAATGGTGTGGTGGGGCAGATGTAAAGTGATAGAAAATGATCTGTTCTTACATGAAGAGATTGGTGTATAAGATATAGAAGAGATTCTTATACGGAGATACAGCAGCAGTGGCCCCTTACTCAGCCTCATGATAGAAATGCATCATGTTTTTAATCACCAGCCCTGGAGTTTTGTGCTGGAGTGAGGGCAGAGTAGTGCAAGTCCTACGTGGCAGGAGGGTTGCTGCGAACATCCCAGAAATGCAGCTGGCTGTAAGCAGTAGCAGATAGCTTGCTGTGTCAGAACTGTCACAGATCCGTGCCTTTCCAACCTCTGAGCTGTGAGCTCAACGTGTTGGGATAACGGTCTGCAGGTAACAACAAGCTTCTTGGGAAGCTTTCTCGTGTGCTCTTTGCATCTTAGCAGCTCTTACCGAGACAGGAGACTGAACCCTGGCACGTTTTACCGGTGCTAAATGCAGCTCGTGCTTCAGGGAGGCTGTGGGTAGCAGGAGGTGGCAACGCTTCATCCCACTCAGCCCTGGAAGCCAAGGGATGGGCTGGGGGCTGAGGCCTGGGCTCTGCTCTCTGTCCTTTGAGCTCCTTTCTCTTTCTTGAGCTCTGTGATGCTGCAGATCTGCCTCAGTGGGCTCCATTTTCCTGCAGCAAAGAACTGTTTTCCTTCCCGTTGTTTTGGTTACCTGTCACCTAATTCATTTTTAGCTGGAAAACCTTGGTGGGAGATTGGCCTTGAGATGTGGATCTTTTTCTGCCTGCTTTATAAGCTCTCATAAATGGGAGTTCTGCTGCTTATCTGATCTGCTTCATTAAATTTTTAGCTATGTGGCATGTGAATTTTGCTTGTTTATGCTGTGGGTGCATAGGAAGTTGCTCTCACTCTCTCCACCTCAACCAATCAGTCGCTGGTCTCATGACTTCTGCGTTCCCGTACCTTAAATAAACCCCCACCCAGCCCCTCTCCCCCGGCAAACCAAAGCTCTGGAGGAGTGAACCAGCAGCAAGTAAGGAAATAAACACACGGGTTGTGCAACAACTCAGATGCAGAGCATTCAGAATGAGTTCGAGAGAGGGAAAGAACTGTGGCGGTGTTTCTGGGGATCGAAAGAGAAACCTCAGAACTGAAGCTGAAATGACTTTGTAGAAGAAAATTCCAGACCGCTCTAGGAAATGTGCTGGCATGCAAGGGCATTTCTAAAGATTAAAACCAACCCTCTGCGTAGTTTGGGTTGAAAGCTGACAGCTGCTGTGTTAAATACACTAATTGCAGCAGGGGGATGAACCGAAGGCAGGAGAATTACTTTTGTCTCCTTGCAGCCAGAGAAGGCAGGAATTCTCGTGTCAGCACTAATGCATTCTGCATTAGCAAGTCGCGATGGAACATTTGGATTCCTGCCTTCAGAACATTAATAATCAGGATCCAAGAAGTGCCTGCACATGGAACAAACTATATGAAGGCAGTTTATATTTGGGTTTCCCGTGTATTTGCTCTCTGTTGCGTTACCCAGCTGCGTGTCATTGTGTATATATGTGTGTACATACACAGGGTGTGCAAGCTATAGTTGGAACTGAGCAAGACCTTTACGTTGCCAGCCTTGTATCCAACTACCAGGATGACTTTGCATCTGTAAGCAGTAGCACTCACAGAGAGAAGCTGTGTTTCAAAGACTCTTCAGTAAAGATGCCCACGTGTTTTACTAATGTACTCAGTTCCTTTCTTCTTGTTTTAATGACAGAAACATTCATGTGAAGGCACTTTATATAGAGAACAGAAGCATGCGCAAGCAGAAACGCCATCAAATGAAAAGGTGGGTAAAGGATGAGGAAATACAGTGCAGTTTTATTTCAACTCATGAAATAAATTCTTCATTTAGGTTGAATGATCACCTGAGAACATCTTCAGATAGAGCAGTTCTATCTGGGTGCCTTTTCCAACCCAGCATAGCTCTCACGAGTAGCTTCACTTTGCTGCTCCCACAATTAATTTCTCGAATCAACCTATTTATTTGTGGGTAAATAAAAGAACCCCTTGAAGCTGCCATTTGATTCTTTTCTTTTTCTTTTTTTTTTTTCTTTTTTTTTTCCCAGCAGAACCACTCCAGTCTCTCAGTCAGCAAGGACGGGTGTCGGTTTTCTGAAGTCGGCTGTTCGTTTGGGGTAAGGGAGACTGCTGCCTTCAGGAGCACAGCTCCGTGCTGAGCCCGTGGCCTCGCCAGCCTCTGTGATCAGGGCAGCTGGCCTTGATTTAAATGTGTCTTTAAAGAAAGAAAGAGCTGTACCCATTTTTAGTAAACCAGGAGAGGTGATGTTAGAACTGCCAGGGTTACAGGGTGTGTGAAAGGTGCAGTTCACTCCGCGTCGTGGCTTTATTTGGCCCCATGACATTTGTATAGAGAATGTATTAACCATATCTTCTCACAGGGCAGCACAGAGAAGATAAAGGAGCATGAAAAAGCTGCGGTTGGGACTCACATGCTGCTTCTGCTGCAGTACATAAAGCAACTGAAGGCAAACCTGTGCACTGCTTCCGAGGCTGCAGGTGGTTTCATCCCACGGTCAGAGCTGAATGTGAACGGTGCAGAAAAAAGCATCTCAGAGCTGCGTATCCCAGGGAGCCTGGAGATCAATGGGGATCTGGAACTGGATTGTTTAAGCAGAACTTCTGTTCCCGGAGATGAATCTGCTCTACAGCAACTAGCGAGGGAGAAGGTGATTTCTGAGCTCGAAAATAAGCTACACGTGTTTGAGAATATTGTGGCAGTGCTCAATAAAGAAGTGGAGACCTCCAACTTGGAAATCATGGCCTTCCGGAGGCAGAGTGAACTTGATCAAAATATAATCCGAGGCCTTGAGCTTAAGGTAAATGTTTATGATCAGCGCTGCCTGTGCGCTTGCTGTAATAGGTAACAAATGCACGAATCAGACAGAGGTGCTGTAGAGATGGGGATAGAGATGAGCACAGGCACTGGAGCTGTGCAGAGTTGTGTTCTGGACACATCAGCAGGATCCTTTTCTTGTTTGGGCTATTTTTTCAAATGGGCATCTCTAATATTTGTTACCTAAACCCACCTTTAGGCACGTGGGTATCCCTGAGAGTTTTGAATGTTAAGAATTTACCAAAAGAAATCAGGGGAGACCCTGCAGGATGTGAGGGCTCTGGAGTGACTCTGCTACTTCTGCAGCGCCTGGGGAGTGGGGCTGACTGAGAACTGTTTGGTTTTTTCCTCCTAGATTGCAGAGTTGCACCGGTGCCTGACCCAGAAGGATGCAGGCCTGAGCAGGCTTCATAAGAGTCTTCTGCTCTCTGAGCAAACTTCCTACGATGGGGTCTTTTTGTGGAAAATCACGGATGTTAGCAGGAAGCTGCAGGACTCTGTGACTGGAAGAACAGTCAGTTTGTACTCACCAGGTGAACACCACAGACACGTGTGTTAGCAGAGCTCCATCCTTTGGAAAACCCACTGCTTTCCCTAGAGTGATGCTTCTTTCTGCTCCTGGAGACGCTTTGCAATGGTTTCCTGAGCTGAGGCACTTTGTGTGAAGGCATCATGCTCTCCTGCCTGTTCCTGAGGGCAGCTGTGCTGTGCTCTGCCACGGAGCTGTGTTCTGTTCTGGGCTTTCATTTTGCAATTTGCCCTCCTCTGCAGCTACTTGCAGTGACATCTGCTGGATCTGCCTTGTCTAACCCACAGCCTCGGTGCCTGGTGCTACTGAATGGTTTTCTGCTGCAGTTACATCCCATGTGAGAAGTGATTTAATTAGGCAAAATATCCTTATCTGGCTAATAACGGGTATTTTTGTACCGAGGTGTGAGGCATTAAAAGGATTCCAGCCGCTGTGTTTGCTGCACTGATCTGTGTGTTCTCTCATCTCTGTGGTACCAAAACTTGGTGCAAGTCTTTTTGTAGTATGTCAGAACACTCGCTTTGCCTTATTTTCAGAGGAGGCTTTGCTAATGAAGCATTCTGTTTTCAGCGTTCTACACTGCAAAATACGGCTACAAGGTTTGCCTGAGGATTTATCTGAATGGGGATGGGACGGGAAAAGGAACCCACGTGTCGCTCTTCTTTGTCGTCATGAAAGGAGACTACGATGCTCTGCTCCCGTGGCCTTTCAGGCACAAGGTGAGAAGGGCAGCACTTTGTATTTGAGCTTAGCATGCACCCACTGCTTTTGCCAGTGAACACAAGTGGACGCTTTAGTGGAGGAGTGAGCGTTTTCTCGTGTTCTTCCATGATAGCTTATCAGCCATACTCTAACCTTGGGTGATAATTTATCTCTGAAGTGAGTGAAATACGCCCGGGCAAAACTGCTCCTGCTGAGATTTCGTACTTTGCATTGTAGGATTTTCCAGCCCCAGCGTACTGCAGTAACTCCGCAGTTTGCAGCTCAAGGTTGATGTATCCCAACCCGTGTCCACCTGGCAGAAAGCCAGGGGCACATTTTTCCTGGCTCTTACTGTATGTAGATAATATCACTTTATGAGGAAATTGTGATTTGTGGCCTGGAACACGGGCGTTAGAAACGTGAGGTTCCACTTACAGACGTGCCATAGATGCCTTATGTCATCCTGATCTTATTTGCATCATTTTATAAGTACAGTGCAATAATGCAACAGTGACAGTATGCACGGGTTCTGATCTCTCTTTTTAGCACCTGCCTTCCTATGGTAATGGTTCTGTAAGCCTTTCATGCAGATAGTTTAGCAGACAAAAAAAAATAGAAATGAAAATTCTCAATCCTTGTTGTGTTAAAAAAGTATTATCTGTGTTTTACGTTTCATGCTAAGGAACAACGGGTTAATAAAAGTGATAGTAAAATGGAGACATTCTAGAGGTTTTGTCTTCTCTGTATTTGCATACAGGCAGCGGAGCTGTTTCTTTTGATTCCAAACCACAGCAGCAGAATGAATGTAATGGCTGGAACCAAACCTGGGGCTTGTTTAAGTTGTCAGAAGAGAGAGGAAAAACGTCTTTGCCGTGTATAATTCTCTACCAAGAAATAGTTATTTTATTTCATTTCATTTCATGGGTGGCGAAGTTTTAAATATTTCATCTGGGACCTGTTACAGTCTCCCTTGCTCACATTAATTGACCTTGTAGGCTGTGAGACGTTCATTATAGCTTGCATTTAATTATCCGCAGAGCATCGAGCTGCTTTCACGGTGCGTTTGCACGTTTGTCTCCAATATTTTCTGTTGGATTTTCAGCTCGGTAACTCATCGTTGCTGCCTTCTGTTTTTCAGGTCACGTTTATGCTGCTCGACCAAAACAATAGGGAGCACGTCATCGATGCGTTCCGCCCAGACTTGGCTTCTGCTTCCTTTCAGAGACCCCTGAGCGAGATGAACGTTGCCAGTGGCTGTCCCACCTTCCTCCCTCTGACCAAACTGCAGTCGCCTAAGCACGCCTATGTGAAAGAAGACACGCTTTTCCTTAAATGCATCATTGATACAAATTAGTAACTCCTGAAACGTGAGCGTCTGGTGAATCACCCGCTGCAATTCATTTGTTTGCGAGAAAAGAAACATCGGTTTGAGACATTGTCTTAGTTCTCACAAAGCCCAGGGAGCTGGGCCTCTGTCTCCCAGCTCTGCCTGAGACCAGCTGGGTCTGCCTGCTGGCTGTGGTTGCTGCTGAGCATGCAGATACATTGCCCTGTGCCACACGGAGCGTGCTGTTGCAAATGGGGGCTGTGATTATCTCACTCACCAGCCCAAACTCCTGCTTTAGATGTAGCTCGCAGTTGCTCCCCTTCACGTGCACAGGTGGAACAAGGGGAGCTCCTTCCCTGCATTGCCCAGGCGTGCTGTTCATGCAGGGTGCCCTGGAGCTGGGGGTGCTGTGCTGCAGGGCTCTGCACACCCTCCGCAGTGGCGAGGAGTGCTGCTGCCTCTCCCACCTTTCCCAGGCTTGGTGCACATGTGGGGTGCCCGGGCTGCCAGCTGTGCTGTGGGACTCGGGCTGCTCCCCAGCAGGGACGAGGGCAGACCCCTCCCATAGGCTGTGGGTGGGTGTCTGCTTTTTGAAGACCTTGAAAGCGGTGAGTTGTGGATAGCACTGGTAGCTTGAAATCCTTATGCTGGATGATTTAATTCTTGCTATTTATTTCGGGCCTGTATTAATGTGCTCTGTACAGAGACGCTCTGTTGCGTCAGGAATGTGACCAGGTTACACTGTGCCTGGGGGAAGTGGCCTCTGGTGTTTCCCAAAGTGGCACTTGGACTTTCCCACCTCAGCCATGGACTCTGGGGGTTAACCCCAGGGAGGGCCAGAGCTGGCAGCTCAGCAGTGGGAAGGAGCCCTCGGCTTTAAAGAGCTCCCTCACTGCTGAAGCTTTGAGGCAAGTGACTTATTAGGAAGTACTGATCTTCTTCTTGCTCAGTTCTTTTTATGTGCTTCACATGCTTGGAAGCACCTACAAGAAACGTTTTTATCTTTTTTTTTTTTTTTTTTTTAAGAGGCAAGGAATGAATAAAAGTTATTTTTACAATCAAGTTAAGCTTGGAAATGGTTGGATGTAAAAATGCTGGGCTTTATCCCCCCAAGGAGCAGTAAAGCTGGTGCTCTCCATTCACTGCATCAGAACAGGTTGGTGGATCAGTGGAGCTGAGCTGGGTTTTGCTGCAGCAGTTCCTGGCCTCCCAGCAGCTTGATGCCCGCAGTGCAGCCCGCTGCTCCCGGCCTGCAAGGCGCTCTCCAGGGTGGGTGCAGCCATAGGATGCAGAGCCAAGGCCTGATCTTGCAGACAGAGCCATGTTTATTTATGACGGAAAAGCTTTTACGCGACTCTATTCCTTTTTATCCCTGCAATATTTCCCATGAAACGCTTGGAAAAACAAAACCGGCGCAAATGTTCCTGCTCCAGGAGAAGGGAAAGGAGAAACCGTCCCCTGCCCAACCAGGGAACAGCGGCCGCCTCGCCGTGCTGCCCTGTGCTGCGCTTACCCACGGGCCTATGGGCACATCATCCACATCTCCCACTTCTACTTCACAGTGCCCTTCCACATCATGAGCTGTGGTGAAGTGTCACGTTTCAGAAAGCAGCACCACGCTTCACAGGCAAATATCTGTCACAGACAAATATCTGTCACAGACAAATATCTGTCACAGGTTGTTTGGGGGGCAGCTGGGTGTCCTTTGCCATCCCGCCCTGTCATAATTCTCTCTTTTAAATTTAAAACGTTTTTCAGGGACAGAAAGTTATTTTTCCAGCCCTGTGCCAGACCTTCCAACCACACTGGAGTAGCGTGCCTAAAAATATTTTCCTTTTCATGGCTGTGTAATTTCGAAGAGCGCTGCATTTATTATAATCATTCGTATTTTCTTACCATCTCATTTATTTCCCAAATAAAGCTCACCAGCGTAATAAAGGGTCCGTGTGTTGTTTTAGCTGCAAAAGAGGGAATTGAGAAACCCAGAGCTATTCCCCAGCAGCTTGCAGCGGGAAGAGCTGAGCCGTGCTGCAGAGCCCACTTGTTGCTGCGTGGCAGGGGTTGGGCCGAGCTCTGACAGCGGTGGTTGCTGCCTCATGGTGGGCTTGGGGGGGGGGGGGGGGCTGCCTCCTTGCTCCAATTCAGGTCTATTTGCAAAACGCATCTCTGCACGGAGCTGCTGTCTCTTAGCAGAAAGGGAAGGGCTGTCCCTGGGTGTGAGAGAGGGAGAGGGCTGCGGGAAGAGAAATTGTGTGGGAGAGCTGTGAACACGTGTAGGTGCAGAGCGCTCTGTGCCTGCACTGGGGGAGACAGCGTGTGTGCGTGTGTGTGTGTGTGTGTACACGTTTGTCCAGCTGGTGTAACTAATGGGGGAGTGCAACCAGAGCTCACGGGGCTGCTGCAGCAGCACGGCCCTCGAAGGGCAAAGCAGAGCTGGTGGCTGCTGCTCCCTGCTGCAGAGCCCTGCGGGAGGGAAGGGCCCTGGGCTGCGCTGCCAGCGCGGCCTTGCACCGCTCTTCGTTTTTTCCTATTTTCTTTTTTTTTTTTACATTCTTTATGCTGGAAGTGTCTTTTCTGAGCCGAGCTCAGGAACTGCAGACGTGTATCTGTGTCAAAATTATGTAACGGCTCCATTAACATAAACCTTGCCCAGCTGCAGGAACACTTACAAGCTCCTCGCGTCTTATGCAACTGCATGGAAGCACGCAAAGAAAGCTAGGCTCAAAAAAAAAAAAAAAAAAAAAAAAAAGGCCATGGATTAAATTCATACTAAATAAGCAATAAAAGACATGAAACCCAACGCCTCGATGCTCTTCCTCTTAAAGGCACAGCTGGCACAGAGCAGCTGCGTGTCAGATGGAACCGCCGGGCCCATCGCAGCCACACCTCAGGAGCACGTGGCTGCTGGGAGCCCAGCTTGCCTGGGTAGGCCGAGGAGATGGCTCCAGAGGAAGGACCGAGCCCTGTGGGGCTGTGGGAAGTGCTGACCAAGGTGAGGTATGTCAGTGGCCAAACGCCACTCGTTGTGGCTGCTCCCATTCGCACCAATGGGAGGCATTTACAGGCTGAAGCTGAGGGTGGAGGTGGCACTGGGGTGGCTGGAGGCACAGAGCCTCGTGCTCCCTGTGCCGCGGTGTGCGTCCTCACCGCACGTTGTACCTCAAGGCCCAGCAGCGCTCCGGGGCAGCCTCGTGGTTGGGTTTCCTTTCAGTATTCCTTGCCCCTGGTTACGAACCAACACACGACTCCTCCTCCCACTCCTGTTTGCAAAGGAAGAAAAATGTGGGGAAAAGCCACAGACATCGGTTGTGCTCAGAGCGCCGCTGGAAGGACAGCGTGGGAGCCCCCGGCCCCTCCGCTCCATGGGCACAGGGGGAGGGAGAGGCCTCGGGCACAGCGTGGGGCTGTGGGACAACGCACCACCGAGGTTTTGTGCGAACCACTTTGCAGGGGCTGCACTGGAAATGCAACGACAGCAAAAGACCTGCACGGCCTGCACGGCCGAGGTCAGCGCTGCTCGAACGAGCCCAGAGGGTGCTGCCACTTTGGGGTGCCCCCATTGGTGACATTGTCCCCTCTCGTGAACGGGGCTTGAGCATCGCCCAGAGCCTGGCTGACCTCTCACATCACCTGCACCTCCACAGCCAATGACCCCGGTGCTGCAGACACAACCACAACGGTTGAGGAGGAGCACAGAGAGCGCTGCTGGGACACCCAGACCGGCTGCTTGTGGGCCAGAGCAGAGCACTGAAGTGCAGGGACGAGAGCAGCGGTGTTTGCCCGCAGGCAGAGCTCTGCTGCAGGAGTTATTTTAATCCCGTGGTGACTCACGGCTGCACGCTGTGACTCACTGCAGGGCTCGGCCGCGGGGCGCCTGGAAGATGTGTCAGGTTCTCTGTGCAGGACGGGGCTGCAGGCAGCGGGAGGGAGCTGCCAGTTTTTGGGTGCCTATAGCTCTGCAAACACGGCCTGGCCTTGGGGAATTGGGAGCAGGCACAGCATGGCTCAGTACGGCTCAGCATGGCACGGCATGGCACGGCTCAGCATGGCACAGCGTGGTCCCTGACACCCACAGGGGCAACCCAGGACTATCCGGACCATTCCTTTGGATTATTGGGACCATTTCCAGACCTCTCAGGAAATCCCACGCTGGGTTTTTGGTGCTGTGCTGCAGATGCTGCATTTGCTGCTGGCACGGCTGCCGGAGCGCTCCCATCCGGGAGCTCTGAAATGCGATGAATCACCCCAAAATGCAATGATTCACCCTGAAACCTGGACTTTGCCCCCCTCCCCCCACCCCCGTTCTCTGCTCTCGCTCCCCTCCGAGGCAGTTGGTGGCCGCGGTGCCGCTGCCGGCCCCACGTGTTTCTGAGCCCGCGCAGAGCTGCCCGCCCGCTGCGCAGCGCGATGCCAGCGGCTCTGGGAGGCTCCGGTGCGCAAAAAGAAACAACAAAACTCCTTCGAAGAGGACAGAATTCCGCAGCGGTCTCCGAGAGGTGACTTAGCACCGCACAATGCGCTCCGATGCGCCGGGAGCGGCTCCGCGTGCTCTGCTTCCACGCAGGTGCGGGACGAACGGCGGCGCGGGGCAGCGGAACGCACGGAGCGCGCGGCTCTGACCCCGGCGGCTTCGCTGCCGCCCGAGCAGGCCCGGAAACGTTTCTTTTTTGGCAGCGCTCTCTCGCAAACAGCAAATCCTGCAGCTCCGTCTTGGCACCGCCCGGAGCGCTTTTGCACCGACGGATTTTTTTTTTTTTTTTTTTTTTTCTTCTGTTTGGATTCGGAGAAAAGCGACCCCCGGTTCCCGGAATCCCGGCGGGCGGCAGCGCGGGGCCGTTCCCTGGCGCGGGGCCGGGCGGCGCTTGGGGCACCCCGGGCCGTTCCGCGCCGTTCCGCGCCGCGCCGCTCGGAGCCCCGGGAGGCGGCCCCGCGCTAATTGCATAAGCGGGACGTCAATGCCCGCGGGAAGCGCGGGAAGATGGCGCCCCGCGCCCTGCCCCCGCCGCGCGCCGCCGCGCCCCGCTGCTGCCCCGGCGGCCCCCGGGCGGGCGGGCGCTGACCCGGCCCCGGCGGCGGCAGAGCGGCGGCGGAGCGGCGCCGAGCGGTAAGGGCGGAGCGGAGCTGAGCGGGACGGCGCGGCGCGGCGGGGCGGGAGGCGCCCGGGGCGGCGGGGCCGGGCGGGACGGGACGGGACGGACCGGCGCCGCAGCGCCTTTGAATGAACCAATGGCGGAGGGTCTCGCTGCTGCGGGGCCGCCCGCGGAGCTCCCGCCCGGCAGGTGCCGCCGCTCCCGGTGCCCGTGGGGTCCCGGTGCCGGCGGGGTCCCGGAGCGGCGCCGCGGGCTGCGAGAGACGCGGTTCCCCGAGCGGTCCCCGCAGCGCTCGGGACGCGGTGTGGCTGCGCCCGCCGCCGTTTTCGTAACCTCCCGGCGCGGCGGCGCTGAGCTCCGCGCGGTGACGTGCGGCTCTGCCCGGAGCGTTTGGCTCCGTCCGGCGGCGCCGCGCTCTCCTCGAGTTGGGCTCCGGCCCCGGGGGGCTCATCCCGGGCAGCGCGGCCGTACGAGCGGCGCCCGGATCGCTTCAACGCGGCGCTGCGGTCCGCGGCGAGAGGGCCCCGCACGGAGCCCCGAGGGGGGAAAGTGACATCGGGGCGGTGCCGGCGGCGGCTGTCAGCAGCCGGGGGGCTCTGTCCCGCGCTCGGAGCGCTCACGGCAGCGAAACGCGGCAGCTCGGTTTCGCTCGCCGCTGCCCGCGCTTCTCCCCGCTCCCCCAGCGGTCCCGTTGGCAAAACCGCAGGAGGAAATCGTCAGCTCGACTTCGCGTTCAGTTTAAAGCTGCCAATGCTGCGAGCATCCGGGCGAACCCCGTGCCTACGGAGCGGGCGCCTCGCTCGGCCCGCGGGCACGTCGCGCTGCTGCTGATGGGCGATCGCCTCCGTCCCCGCAGGCTCTGCTCATGGAGGCCGGGACGCTGAACCCCATCACCCGGGATGTGCACGGGGCTGCCGGGCGCAAGGGCAGCAGCTGCAGGGAGCTGAGCGAGGGGCAGTACGTGCTGTGCCGCTGGACCGATGGGCTGTACTACCTGGGGAAGATCAAAAGGGTAAAGAGGGCGTCGGGAAGGGTACATGGGCGCCCCAAAGGGTGAGAAGGCGTCCAGATGGTTAAGGCGGGCATCTAGAAGGGTAAAGCTGGCACACAGAAGGGTAATGAGGGAATTCAGAAGGGTAAGAGGGCGTCCAAAGTGCAGCTGGTGCAGGTGCCGTTCCCTGGGTCAGCTCGCAGCGTGCTGGCCTGCGCTGTGAAGTGGCTGTGGTCTTTGGAGTGTTTGGGATTGATGTCCTAGCTGGGTATCCGCCATAGAACCTGCCTTCCTGCAGCTCTGAGAGATGGGGAAGATGGCACTGGGGAAAGAGGAGAGTGTGGGCAATGGGAGCAGGCACTCACTGGTTCTGTGTGCTCTGTCCCTGCAGGTGAGCGGCTCCAAGCAGAGCTGCCTGGTGACGTTTGAGGACAACTCCAAGTACTGGGTCCTCTGGAAGGACATCCAGCATGGTGAGTGCCGCCCCGTCGTGCTCTGCTCACTGCTCCCTGGGAGCCCAGGCTCCCAGGCTGCGCTGCGGGGCCGTCACCGCTGTCCCCATCCTGCAGCCGGCGTCCCCGGGGAGGAGCCCAAGTGCAACATCTGCCTGGGGAAGACATCGGGGCCCAGGAACGAAATCCTCATCTGCGGGAAGTGCGGGCTGGGTGAGTGCGGGCGCGTGGCTCTGGGTCCTGCTGCATCCCACGTGTGTCCCGCCAGCTCGGTGATGCTGACCCCAAGACTCCCGTAGGTTACCACCAGCAGTGCCATGTCCCGGTGGCGAGCAGCGGTGAGGGCCCTCTGGGGACGCCGTGGTTCTGCCGCCGCTGCATCTTCGCCCTGGCCGTGCGGGTGAGTGGGGCTGCGGGGGGCTGCGGTGAGGGGTGCAGTCTCAGCACTGACCTTGTCCCGCTGGCTCCCGCAGAAGGGGGGTGCCCTGAAGAAGGGAGCCATCGCCAAGACGCTGCAAGCCGTCAAGATGGTGCTGTCCTACAACCCCGACCTGCTGGAGTGGGACTCTCCGCACCGCACCAACCAGCAGCAGTGCTACTGCTACTGCGGGGGCCCTGGCGAGTAAGCACTGCCTGCTGGGGGGCTGTCCCGCACCCTTCCATGGGCGTTTTTCCTCCAAGAGAGAGGCTCTGCTTGCAGGGCCATTCTCTGGGGCTGGCAGCTTTGCTGCCCGCTCTGCCCTGCGCTGTCTGCATGCAGCTCCGTGCAAGTGAGGTTTCATGTCCCTGGCTGGGGCTGCTCACACTGTCCTCCCCAGCAGTGGCTTCTCTCCATCCCCAGGTGGTACCTGAAGATGCTGCAGTGCTACCGCTGCCGGCAGTGGTTCCACGAAGCGTGCACCCAGTGCCTCAGCGACCCCATGATGTTTGGGGACCGGTACGTCCCCATGTTCCGTGGGTCCCAGCTGCATCTCCGCACCAGGGCAGGTGCTGCATCCTTGTGGGGTGGTCCCTTATGCTCTCCATTCCCACTGTTTTCCAGGTTCTATGTGTTTTTCTGCTCTGTGTGCAACCAGGGACCTGAGTACATCAAGCGCCTGCCCCTGCGATGGTGAGAAACGGCCGCGGCCCCGTTGTGCTGTGCCGGGTCCACGCTGGGCTCGTGGGGCACCAGCGTGCTGTGCTGTGCTGCCAGGGAGCCAAAGCACACCTTCGCCAGGAGATAATGCAAAAAGCAATTGGAGAATGAGCCATCAAGTTTTGAGATTAAATACAAGTTTGTGTGGTACTTTATAGTGCACCTTGATGATCTGAAAGCGCTTTGTGAAATATCCTAACAGTGCTAGCTGCACTGGGGGTGTTGCGCAGAGCAGCACTGGGTGCAGGAGAAGGGAAATCCTGCAGGACATGTTGCTTGGTTTTCACTTTTGGAGATGCAAGTGTGAAGTCCCACAGGAGAGACTGTTTTGTAAACGGTCTGCATGTGAGTAAGAGCCATCCTGCTCCTGTACTTGACACTAGTGAGAGCACGTAGCTGGAGGTTATTAAAAAGCTGCAATAGTGGGTGTCTGTCCTGGCACTGGCACATCCTCGGGCTCTCACACTCAGGGCTGCTTTGGGCTCCCGAGGCACAGAGCTGCTGTCCTTGCTCTGTGCCCTGGGCTGGCATTGCCAACAGTGGGCTGCTCACTGACCCGCTGGCCTTGGTCGCTCCTGCAGGGTGGACGTGGTCCATCTCGCCCTGTACAACCTGGGCGTGCAGAGCAAGAAGAAGTACTTCGACTTCGAGGAGATCCTGGCCTTTGTGAACCACCACTGGGACCCTCTGCAGCTCGGGAAGGTAAAGCCTGCAGGTGTTGGGTGTGAGGGGTCAGAGCCTCAGGGGCACAGGGGGCAGGAGACCAGAAGGGGAAGGGGACAGGGTGGCCGTCCTGCTCCGAGGAGCTCAGGCTCGTGTCTCCCTACAGCTGACCAGCACCCCTGTGTCTGAGCGTGGCCCCCATCTGCTCAACGCCCTCAACAGCTACAAGAGCAGGTGAGCGCTGGGTGCAGCTGGGAACAGAACAGCGCATGGAGTGCTCCTGCCCCCCGGGGTCCATTCCTCCCCCCAGGCTGAAGGCTCCTTCCTGCCCAGGTTTCTCTGTGGGAAGGAGATCAAGAAGAAGAAATGCATCTTCCGCCTGCGGATCCGCGTCCCGCCGAACCCCCCCAGCAAGGTGCTGCCAGAGAAGGCCCCGGGCGACAGCGGCTCTTGTGAGCTGAAGAGGAAAGGGAAGAGCAGATACGTGCACAAGGACAGGTGAGTGCTGCGCAACCACAAAGACAGGTGAGCGCTGCACAGCACCGTTCTGCAGCCCCAGCCCTGTATCTCGCCCTACATCTCGCCTTGCAGCCTGCTCCCGCGGCAGCTCCAGCAGCAGAAGCAGCGTGCGGTGCGGCGGAAGAGGGCCAAGTTCCTGCTGGAGGACGCCATCCCCAGCGTGAGTCCCTAGGGCCCTAGTCCCCTGGGCTGTGGGGTGGCCATGGGGGGAGGGAGCGTGGCGGTGGCCGGGCTGAGGGTTCTGAGCCGCCGTGCAGTGTTGAGGCGCTGGTTTTCGTGGTGCAGAGCGACTTCACCTCCGCCTGGAGCACCAACCACCACCTGGCCAGCATCTTTGACTTCACACTGGATGAGATTCAGAGCCTGAAGAGGTGAGTGCTGCCCAGCCGCGGTGCTGGGGGAGCTCTGAGGTGCGGGGCCGCGGGGCCGACGCTGCCTCCATCCCAGCGCCAGCTCGGGGCAGACCTTCCTCTCCGACGTGGACTCCACGGATGCTGCCAGCACCTCAGGCTCAGCCACCACCAGCCTGTCCTGCGAGTCCAGGTGAGGGCTGTGCCCCCCTCACCCCCTTCCTGAGGGGCTTCTCTCTCCCCTCACAGCACCCTGTCGCCTCTCTCCCTGTCCTGCAGCCGGAGGACGGTGGGCAGCCGTAAGCGCAAGCAGACAGTCCTGACCCCCCCCTCGGTGCGGCCCAAGCGTGGCGGAGGGGCGGCGGGCGGGCAGGTGGCGGCGGGCAGCCCCCGGGGCAGCGAGGCGGCCTGTGGGCCTGAGCGGCCGGACGACGGCATCGACAGCCACACCTTCGAGAGCATCAGCGAAGACGACTCGTCGCTCTCGCACCTCAAGTCGTCCATCAGCAGCTACTTCGGGGCGGCGGGGCGGCTGGTGTGCGGGGAGAAGTACCAGGTGCTGGCGCGGCGCGTGACGCTCGAGGGCAAAGTGCAGTACCTGGTGGAGTGGGAAGGGACCACCCCCTACTGAGCCCACATCCCAGTGGTCCCATCACCTCTCCTGGAGCTGACAGCGGAGCCCTTGGGTGCAGCCAGGCCTTGGTGCAGCAGAGGAGGAAGAGGAGGAGGATGCCCTGTGCTCAGCACCCCGGCTGCCTGGAGCTGTGAGGGGTGGACCCCTTCAGCCTTTTTATTGTATTCCTTTGACAACTGTTATTTTATTGGCCACGTACATGCAGCGCTGTCCTGCTTCGGCCTTTGGTCACACCAGAGGCACCGGAGGAGTGGGGCAGCTCAGGCCCCTCCTGGAGCACAGGGGCTGTGTGAGCTCTGCGTGGGATCAGCCCGCGGTCACCACGTCCGGGCCTGCAGCAGCGGCCTCGCAGGGACCCAGTGCTAAAGCACCACCGCTGTCCCTCTGTGGAGCCCAATGGCTCATCCCTACACCATAGAAAATGGCAGGTGACGCCGAAGCCCTTGCATGGGGTTTTCCTTCTCATGCCAAACCCTTTCATCGGAGGAATGTGATTTCCTCTGAAGGGAGGACACCCTATGAATCGCTCAGACCCCATCCCAGGGCCTGGATGTGCTGCGTTCCCCATCCCAACCATCGCCTCTTGGCACAGCTCAGCCAAACACACGCACGTGCCTTAAACCACAGCGGGCACAGCCCGGACTGGCCTTCATTCCCGCAGGGATGCCCATCCTGCAGTGCCAAACCAGCCAAGAAACCAAAAAGGCAGCGGGGTGCTCCCCCGACCCGCAGCGCTGCGCCTGCTGCGGTCATGCTGCCGCTTCACCGTGGCTTTCTATACCGAAGGAGAACGAGCACCCCTTTTTGTCTAAAGCAATAGTGTCACTTTGTTCAGGAGCAAACTTCTTTGAAAACAAATTCTACTCTCAGATGTACTCGTTAGGTTTTTTTCTAAGATGTGCTGATGTGTATGTGTGCTGCTCTCCCCCACCCCCCGGCTGCGTGGGGCTGAGCCGCGTGCTGCAGCAGCATCGTTCCTCTGCGTGTTCGTGGTCTGCCAGCCGGGGGGTGAACGGAAAAAGCTGTTTTATTGCAGAAGTACTGAAATGATTCACCCTGTCAAAGTACAGCGAGGTGTGGGGAGCAAGGCAGCGTGCTGCCTCGTGTCATGTGAAGGTGAAAATCTATCGGTGTGAGAGAGCAGATTGCAAACAGAACCCTTAAAGCTTCGTCCTGGAGAACAACCCCACTGCTGCGGTGAGGCGGTGGGACACGCAGTGCGGGTGCTGCTCACGTGGGCCAGGTGTGAGCTGCAACACCCCGAGCATTGGGTGCAGCAAGGCAAAGCCCTGCAGTGCCTTCACGCTGTGCCACCGGGGCTGTGCACTGGCGCTTGTGCTCGGTGCAGAGCTGTGTGCTGAGCTCCATCCAGCTGCAGCCATGGCGCAGTTTGCATCCATTCATCTGAATGGAGCTGCCTCCAAGAGGCCCCAGCGTTTTGGGAGAGGTTGCTGCCAGGACCCCACCACGCCTGGTGCCGGTCCCCCCATCCTGCCCATGTTGGTCGCCAGGGGAGCACCACGTATTTCCTTTCATGAGTGCCTATGGAGCCCAGGTGACTCCCAGTTGCTGCCTGGGGAGCTGGGGGCTGTCAGGAGCTGTGCCCAGACCGAGCAGGGTTATCCCCATGGGATGTGCCTGGGGGACGTGGGTGACCCCAGCTCAGCAGCTCCCTCCTCCTCCTCCTCTCCCTCTCCTCTCCTCCCGGCCTATTGCAGAGAACTGAATGTGGAGCCTTTAAAAGTATTTTTGTTTCAGAATATATTTTGCATTAGTTGTAATAGATATTATAATGACTCTGTGCACCTTCTAAAGATTTATGGTTTCAGGCTGCTGCTTGTAATAACCAACTCTTGTTATATCCGAGTTGTAATTAATATGTCTGATGTACAATTAAAAAGACTTTTTTTCTTTTTTTTTTTTTTTTAACAACACTGGCTCTTTGTGGTACCGGGGTTTGGGCAGCTGAGGGGTCAATGTGTGGCCCTGGGCAGCACCCCATGCCTGGGTCATGCTCCAGGGAAATGCTGCTGCCAAGCATGGGGGTGGCAGGAGGATGCGAACAGCCACGCATGGGCACAGCCTGGTGACTGTTCTCCCTGTTACCTTGTTTCCTGCAACTGGGAGCCCTCCTCGTGCTACCTCTGAGTGCTGCTGGGGCCACACCAGCCCTTGGGCACAGCTCAGTGCGTGCACTGCATCCCCACTGCCTGCGACAGACATCGACAAAGCCCTGCCAGGACCCTCCTGCCCTGCCAGGACCCTCCTGCCCTGCTCTTTGCACCCACGCGCTGCAATGACTCGCGAGGCTGCAGGTAGGAAATGCTCTGGTTTATTCCTTTCCCAGCCACACAATGGATTTATTTTGTAGCTTACATCCAATTACGCAACACGAGCACCTTTTTCTAAGGCTCAGCTTGGTCTGGGTAGAAAGCAGCGGGGCTATGCCCTGTTGGCTCCTGGGTCCCCGAATGGGGTTGCTTTGCCCAGCTCAGCCCAGCTGACAGGCAGGGCTCTTGCTGGGGCTCAGCCGGTGCCACGTGTGTGAGTGGCACATGCTGCACCATGCCCAGGTGATGCAGGGCAGTGCTGCGAGCACCTCCAGGCAGCAGCAGCCCTGTGGTGCCATTCCCCGCCCCAGTGCTGCCTCCAGCTTGGTGGTGCTGCAAGGCCAGGCCAGGGAGGGGACGTCTCAAGATCAAGCAAAATTCCCCATCCCAAACTCCTTTGCTGTAGCACATGCCTGGGGACGTGAGCTGCTCCCCCGTGTCACTGTGCACAGACGCCAGCAGAGCTTGTCTCATCGCGTCTCCTTGAGAGCAGGGTGGTTTCTGGGCTGTTCATTCAATCCCGCGGGACATTTTCTCCGATCCACTTGAGATAGAGGGGGTTTCCTTGGTCGATAGGCAGGCTGATGACTTCGGGGATTTCAAAGGGATGGATGGATCTAAAGTGGAAACAGACACAGCGGCTCAGTGCCACGGCCTCATCCCGCGGCACGAACAGGCTGGCGGTGCAGGAAGCAGTGCGGTGCGTGGGCCCTGCCCCAGGAGATCCCCCCTGACTTCAAAGCACTCTGTGCCACGTGGGAATTTTGCTTTGAGTTTGGGGTTTACCACAGCCGCCAGCTGTGCTCAGCGCTCAGCATGTGGGGTGGACAGGAAATCTGCAGATGGGGGGGGACCTGCAGACCCTGAAGCTCTCCCTGTCCCGGGAGCCTGATGTTCCCAGCAGCCTGCTCCCAGCTGGTGAGGTGCTGGAGCTTTTCTGGCTCTCAGGGTATACCCAGCAGTGCCTGGAACCCTCCTGGGTAGGACTGGGCTCAAGGAGACCCAAAGACTGAGCATGAGATGGCCACATACCACAGATAGGAAACCCCATGCTCACCTGACGTAGTTGGACAATTCGCTTATTTTGGACGTCCTTGTTTTTACTAACTGCAGAGAGTAAAGAAAAAAGAGTAAAGGGAGGGAACAATCCTGAAGGCACAGCTCCACTGCACCTGGCCACACACCACTGCCATGACCCCAGGGTTACCTAGGGTCAGTGCCACCCTGCAGCCTCGTTCAGCTTGGGCTCTGGGTTGGGGATTGCTGTGCCACAGGGAATTGTCACTTACCAGCAGGATTTCAGTGGATTCTTCCAGTTCCCCTTTCCAGAAATACCTATATTTAAAAAGAAAGAATCATCAGCACATCCAGCTATGGCTACAGCCTCACTGACCTCGCCGGCGCTCGGTGCCCCCACTTGGTGCTCCCTGCATGTGGCTGTTCCTCTATGAAGCGGTGCTGGAGGAGCATCACTGGCCCTAAATGCCCATGACCCAACACTTGGGGCTCTCAGACCGGGGCCACCCTTGCTGTGCCAGGTCTGAGGGAGCTGAGGGCAGCAAGGCAGGGTGAGGTGAGCACTGGGGGTACCATGGGGCTCTGCCCGCTCTGAATGAGGCAGGAAAACAGTTCCTAAAAGGAGCACCGTGCAGTGAGATGCTGAGCACAGCACCACACTTTTTTCACCTCTTTCCCTGCAGGAGAGGAGCTCTACTTCTTGTGAGTCAGATATGACCTTTCAAAGCAGAAACGCTGCCAGAAGGCCACAGTGATTTCATCTGCATGCAGGGTCCCCATGCAAGGAGCCACCTGGAGTCTCACGGTGTCCGCTGTGCCGGGCGGGGAGGAGGAGCAGATGGAGCAGGTGGGCTGTGCAGCTCAGGCCCGGCCCCCTCCTCCTTTGGGGTACAGCAGCCCAACTTACAAGGCCGAGCTCTTGGGCAGGATGTTCACGTAGGCAGCCAGCTTCTTGTCCATGATGCCCCTGGGTGAGAGAGTAGGGGGTCAGTGCTGCTCGGCTCACTGCAGCTCACAGAGACGTCCGTCGTGCTGCCTCGTGCAGCAGATAGGAGACATGGACTGGGGCTAATTATTATCCTGGGGAAGCAAAGTGATCTCCAGCTGGGGCTGCTCTGGCTCAGGTCTTCCTGGCCTGGGGCTGGAACTGTCCCTAAAGCCACCCCAATCCCCAGCAGCAGGGAGCTGTCCCCACGGACAAGTCGGAGGAGCCGTGGCCTGGAGGCCAGCTGTGCTAGGAAGCTGTGCGCCCTGGCCACGTGCAGCTCGAGTCACTTAATGCTTGTAAAACATCTTGAGTTAATTCGCAGCCCAACAAACGGCAGCAGCACGAATGGAGATCTCCCCACTGTGCTCATCGTGTAGGACACATGGCACAAATCACTTTGTTTTCCCATCTGCAACTTCCAAGCCACTTGAGTGCCGGAGCCTTGTCGACACCTTCTAATCGCTTCTGCTTTGCCCCAGCAAACTGTGACCCTGGCCAACATCCTGCACTTTGTTCTGGCAAACTGGGTGGAACCGGGCGGCCACCATAGTAACAGCAATCACTGTGAGATGCTGAACGTGGGCTGCACAGAACATCTGCATAGTAGATGGAATCTTTGGGTTGGGTACTTAATGTGTGTTTCTTTGTCCCTGCCGCCCTAAACAATAGGCTCTGAAGGGAGATGGATGAAATATTAATAAGCAGAAAAGCCAAGGAAATGATGCACACAGGCCCAAGGCAGAAGGAGCTTGTGGGGCTGCCCAGGTGTTGAATGAGTTCTGTGGGATGCAGCCACCCAACAGCAGGAACAGGCAGAGGCCACATCTCTGGGTGGGCCTTGGGTTTCCTCTGAGGGTTTTAAGTTATCTCTTAGAGATGGCGCAAACCTGTTTCCACAAACCCTGATCTCCTTTTCCTCAGAAACAGCAGAACATTTCCCTGCAGCCTGATCCTTTAGACAGCTCCTTTGAGCAACATAAAGGAAGAGCGCACATGACAGCTCCAGGAAGAAGGTGGGTGGGAAAATAAATGCAGGAGCCCTGTGTCATCCTTCACAACCATTGCTCATTCATCCAAATTCCTGGAAAAATTACTCCACCAGTAAAAATGCAACCAAAGTACACAGATCTCAGCAACAGAGAATGATTTACTTCCTCTCCATTCCTTGCAAGATAAGGAACAAAGTGTGGAAAACATTTGCAAAGCTGTTGAGATGAAGTGTTTTCAGGAACAGAGCGATCTTTTCACCAGCCATGTACAGTTGTTCTTTTTTTCAGGAGACATCCAGTGGCACAGATATTATTCTACTTGAATTTCTTCATACAGTTGAAGTATTTAAGGTGACACAAAATCCCTTTCAGTAGCCGGTCAGCTCCTGAATGGCTGCTTGGGAATGCTCTGCTCTTACAGAGGACAGGGAGAGTTTTTGGCAAGCAGGAGCATAGCAGGAAAAACAGCTCAGAGGAGGTGTTGCAGGAAACTTAATGGTCCATCATAAACATTTCCCCAGTCAACAGTTTCTCTGCTTTGAACAAACCACCTATTGAGTCAGAGACTGACGGATATGTGGAAAAAACTGCATGCAAAACATCATGCAATGTATCTCATACATTGAAAGAGAAAAAAAATATCAAGGTAAAGCCCTCCTTCCTCAAAGTTTGCTTGGTGAGCAGGGTGCGGGCTTTGGGTGTACCTCACAAATGCCTGTTCTGTGTTTTCTGTGGACCACTTCATTTGTATTTGTTTTTATGTTAGTGCACTGTGCTGTGTCCCTCCCCATGAACACTTCTCAGGGAATTTGTTACTGTGCTGCTCAGAGAAGGACTATGGCATGTCAGAGGATGTGGGGTTGGGTCTTAATCCAGCTGAGGATGCAGAGATTTAGGGCCATGGCTTTAATGGATCTTAAAAATGAACAGCAGTGGAATAAATTGGGAATTGGCTTGATGTATTACTGTGGCATTGGCTTCAGAGGTAATTGTCAGCTTGCTTTTAGAGAGCACAGCTCTTGGTACGTGGACCTGCCATACAGGGAGAGAATGAGTATGGGAGAACAGGAGCACTTTTGGGCAGAAGTGTCAAAGCGCTGACCCAGCAGAGAAGTGCAGCTCCTCTCCAGGGACAAGGAATGGCTTTATTTTGAGAAAAGCCATTTCCAAAGAATTGAAGGAGACAAGCAGGGGAAGCTTCTCAGTACCTTGCAATATCCTTGGCAGTCTGCTCGTTGAGGCAGTTGATGAAGACGATGGAGTGGGTCCCAGAGACATAGCTGCCAGTGATGGCGGAGTGCAGCTGGAGAGCGAGGCTTCTCAGCAAGGGGTACATCAGCAGAGACAGCATCATCACCTGCAGTGCAACACAGGAGTGCTGGTTGAAGGTAAAATGTTGCATTTTCTAAAAACAAGCATTTATCTTAATCTTATCTCTGGCTCAAAAGAGCTCTCCAGTCTTCTTTCAACATTACAGCAATCCTCGCTGTAATTTAAGTGAAAACATGCGCATGAAGAGATTTATTCCCCCGCAATGGGGCCAACCTAATGCTGTGCCAAGTTGCCTCTGTTCAGCTGTTTCTGTTGCAAACAGGAGCACCCAGGACACATCCTGCAGCCAAGTGGGGATGGAGCCCCTGCCTCCCCAGGGATGTGGCTGGAGGAGAGCGGCATCTCCAGGAGGGGCTCTGGACAACACATTCTGTGCAGGCCCTGCAGAGCTTTAGTCCTTTTCTGCAAGTTCTTTTCTGCATTCTGCTGACAGATGTTTTGCTGTGCACCCAGCCTGTGACAAAGACCTTGCAGAGCAGGCATGGGAGGACAGGATTGAAACACAGTTTTTAAGTTCATTTCATCTTAATTATCTGATAAGAACGGTACAGTCAAAATCTATCTGTTCAGGCACAGAAATCCTAATTGACACAGCCTGAGTCTGTAGGGCTGCAGCACAGTACTGCTCTCTCCATACACTGGCAGCGGAGTGGCAACAAGTTGTTTTGTTGCACATCCCATTCCTGGCAAGCCCCTTAGCTGCTCTTGGTGATCACACGCCATAAACACAGTCACACAGAAATGCAATCCATAAATTATCTCAGCTGGGAATAGCAAGGTTAATTTGGTGTGCTGAGTAATAGCCGAGGGATGGGTGCCTGTGCTGGGGTTGCAGCACTCACTGTCTCTGCACAGCTGCTCTTCTCTTTGTCTCTTGTTTTTTAAGCAAACAGCGTCTGGCCCTTATTCAACGACAGTGACAAAAAGGTTTTTATAAGACTAAGAAGGTACTCCTTTTTTCCTCCTTATTTCCACCCTTCTCTGTCCTCTGAACACCTCCCAGCACATGGCTAACGTCAGATGCGCTCTCTCTTTTTTTATTTTAAAGATTGAATTATAAAAATCTTTTGACACCACAAAGACAGGAACTTTTTTCTGCTGGGGAAATGACTGATGTTCTGTATTAGTTGTCTCCTCTTTTTCAGTCCGTTTGAGGAAATGCTCTGTTATCATGAGGTTTCTCACAATAATTTTTAGAGCTTGTGTTTTTCCCCATGAAGCCATTGAACAAGTGCTGTGCAGCAGATCCCAGAACCTACTCCCACAGCCACAAGCCAGGCTGAGATACGCTGCTGTACCTACTTCTCTGGATTAGAATGTAATCGCGTTCCCTGCTTAGGACAAACTCTGACCTGTTCAGCATGGCAATCATTAATCTCCTTGGAAGATGTATGTGCATGTGACGAGGAAATCCCCGTGAGCACTTGTGGTTAAGTATTAGCATAACAGTGACCACTCCTTTGATTTTTTTGTTGATGTTTTTGTGTTTGTTTGTGTTTGTTTCTGAAAAGAAAGGTGACAGCACAGAAGCGTTGTGTGTGCCAAGGGATGGTACAAAAGAGAAGGGCTGAACCTTCAGGACTCCCACCTGATGAAACAAATAAAGTCATGGCTGCCAAAAAGTTCCACCGAACAAAACTGAACAGCCTGCTGTTCAATTATTTCACTGCAAAGCACTGACTGGCAAAGCGGTAGCTGAGTTTAGAGATGAAGATGTTTGCAAGATTTATTTGTTTTGGCTTTGGCTAGCTATAAACAGCTTTAGGGATTAAAGTCACCTTGTAAGGATTTTTCCTAAACGACTCTGCACGGATGAGGCTCTGTACAAATCAAACAAACACACAACAACCAAACAACAACACAGCTTGTGCCAACCTCCGGGCTTCCTCAGCACAAGTGGAAAAAAAAAAAACCTCTGAATCTTGCTTTGCTCACAGCAGCCCGAGAACACATTTCTCCTGCAGGATCCTTCCCTTCCACATGCTCTGCTGCTCGAGTTGCCCCCAGGAGCCCCTCCGGAGCCATCCCCCCGCTGCCCGCTCCCACTTACCAGCAGCACGGTGCCGCGGCCCGGCCGGGAGCAGCCCTGGGCGGTGGGCAGCGGGCAGCGGGGGCCCAGAGCCTCCATGCCCCGGCTGGGCGAGAGCTGCCTCCCGCTGCCTCCACCTGCTCTGCCTGCGCTGGGCAGGCTGCCCGGGACGGCTGCCCACAGCCAGCCCTGGCTCCTCCTCCTCTGCCCTGCTGCCTGCCCACACAGGGTCGCTGAGGTTGGGAAAGCCCACTGAGACCATCCAGTCCAACCACCCTCCTGCCTGCCCAGCCTTCATCTTCCCACCATTCAGTATTTTTCTCAGACTCTTTGTATGCTTTGGGTGGAAACCACCACAGAGCTGTGAGTGCTGTGATGTGCCGTGGGCCTGAAGCAGTGCTACTCGCTCCACGACTTCAGACACGTGCCAGGTGCCACCCAGCGCGGGCACTGCTCCACTCGGTACCTTCCCTGTCGTCCACAGACTGAAAAAAATGTTTTTGTCTCCATTCTGCACTTCTGACATGTATTTGCTGGGCCGCGGGGTGCTTGGCCCACACAGGCCTGCTCCCCAGAGCGGCACTGCCTGCGAGCACTGCGTGCCCTCGGCAGCATCCATCACCCACCCGAGCTGCTCCACGCGGGGCTGAGCGCGGCAGCCGCCATCACAGACCCCCACCCCGGCCCCGCTAACACACAACCCCGCTCACACCCCCACACCGCCCCTCAGCGGGGGCGGGACAACGCTAGCCCCGCCCCTCGCGCGCTCGCCCAATCGCAGCTCGAGGCGGTAGCGGAGGTCACGAGGGGGCGGGGCGTGGCCGCCATTTTGTTTACGGCGCGGCGGACGCGAAAGGAGCCCTTAGCGACGGGGTGGCGTTGCTAGGGGGCGGCGGCGGCGTTCTCGCGGGGTTTGGCGGCGGCGCCAAGATGGCGGAGGCGGTGGCGGAGCTGCTGGAGCGCGCGGCGCGGCGGGAGGCGCCGCTGGAGGAGCTGCGGGCATTGCGGCTCGCTGTGCAGGCCGTGCCGCCCGCCGCCCTGCGCGCCCGCCTCAGCGACGAGCACCTGGCAGCGCTCTTCACCCTCCTCAGCTCCAGTGAGCGGTGAGCTGCCCGGCCCTGCCACCCCCGCCTCTCGTCGGTGGCTGCGGTGCCGCCTTCTGCTCCCTGCCCCGTCCCCTCCGCGGGGTGCGGGTCTCGCTGAAGGGTTTCTCTCTGTCCGCGCAGGGAGCAGCTGTCCGCCTGCGTTGCCGTCCTGGAGAGGCTTCTGCAGGCCCTGGACCCGCTCTACGTGATCCAGAACCTCCGGGAGGAGCTGCGGAAGGGGCTCTTCCACCCCGACGACTCCGTGAAGATCCTCTCCATATCCCAGGTACGGGCGTGCCGCCGGGACAGTGCTCCGCGTTGGGCTGCGCTCATCCCGCAGGCTCCTGCTCTTACTGCGCAGTACGTCAGTGCATGATGCTTCATGATATCCCTACTAACCGTAATAAACGAAGCTCTCGACGGAGATAACTTGTAACTGAATCTTCTGTTTGTTACGGGCTGTGCTGAGCAGGGCGTTCTAAGCCAGTACTGGCAGCAGGTGCCATAGAACTAAGTGCAGCAACACTGTATTGTTCAGGTCCCTTCCAACATGAGGCATTCTGTGATTCTGTATTTTGGGACGGAGCTCTGGCAGTCTCAGGGCCAGCCTCAGCTATAAGCAGGGCCAGCTTGCTGCAGGCTGCTCAGGGCGTTGGCCTGCTGAGTTCTGAGTGCCTCCCAAAATGGTGATTCACTTTGTGTGGGTGTCTGATCATAGAATCATGGGACTGATCCAGTCCTTATGGGGGGGGAAAAGGTCTGTTTTGGTGTTATTCAGTATCTTTATTTAATTTTACCATTAGGTTGGGAGAATTGTTGAAAATTCAGATGCTGTTAGAGAAATCCTCAACAGTCCTGAACTACTACGGCAGATAATAAGTTGCATTGGTGGAGAGAAAATAGCAGTGGCTAAAGAGGTAAGTGTTGCTTTCTTCTTCCCCCGCAAATGGATGCGGATGCTGCGCAGAATGCTTTTTCTACTGTTATTGAAATGGCAGCCTCTGCTCCTTGTTAATGAAAAAAGAGCTCCTTGTTAATGAAATATTGCCTGGAAGACATTATAATCATGTAAGTGACTTAAGTCCAGAAGTTACTTAGATGTGATTAAAAACATTTCCCCAGAATTGTTTTCTTCCAGTAACTTTTGGTGTTCAAGTGAACTTAGAGGCCCACATTTGATGCCAGAGGCTTGGATCACAGTAACTGTAACTAGCCTTGTCAGCAATACAGTAATTCTCATTGAAAAACGAATGAGAACTACGATTCTTAGACAAGTAGCATGATTTAATGTGTTAGTAAAGAGCACTGAGACTAAATCTGGTCATCCTGGATTTTCTTCCCTTTGTGTTGTTCTTACAGCAAGCAACTGTTGCATTTGTTTTTGTTTACAGGCCATCAAATCTCTCTCAAGAATAGCCCAGACACAAGATGGCTTAGAGGCTTTGTTTGTGAGCAGCTTGTTAAGTGACTTGAAAAATGTCATGGCAACAAATGATGTTGTTCGGTACAGAGTGTATGAGGTAGGAATGGCATCAGTGTTGTCCTTTCAATTATGTGAGTTTTCTTCATGTCTATGTTTTGTCAAGGCAAGAAGGGAGCAGGAGTACAGCACTGCTGTACATAAAGAGCTGTTGAAAACTCAAGTATGGGGAAGAGGCAGTGATGCTGAATAGTGTGTCAGTCTAGATATGCACGGCAAAGGAGGAATAATGCAGTTTAGCCATTTAGAGCTTAATGGGGATGGCAGTTCATTCTTTGAAGAAAAGACAGCATGAAAAGAAACCAGATGTGTGCTGTCAACTTGCAACTCTATATGAGCCTGTTTCAGGCAAGCATTTAGATTAATTATGAGAAGGTTAAACTATATTTAACATATATAGGATTAATCTGTGGGGTTAATCTGCGTTATAAGATGTATTTGGTCGTTACTATGGATTGTTAACATTGCAATGTTGATATAACTTTTTCCTGTGTTTTTATTTAGTTAATTGTTGAGATTTCTTCAGTGTCCGCAGAGTCACTCAATTACTGTGCAAACAGTGGATTAATATCAGACTTAATTGGAGAGTTGACTGGAGATGATGTTCTGGTCAGGTATGTTATAGTGAACTTGAGATTTCCCAGACTGCTAAAATGGTGGTATTTGGTCTTGAAATAACCCTCCTTAAACACACTTGGATTTGTTTCTCATTCAAACCTTTTTACGAAACGCTTTCTTCTTAAACAGCCTTGAATATGAAATTCTGGGTTTGTAACTTTGAGAAACGAGATGAAATTTCCCCAGTATGCTGTGATAGTTGTAATGCTGGGTTGCAGTATAAAAGCACCTCAAATGCTTTCCAGTGACACCTAAAGAAGATAGCTGAGTGAGCTTGAAGCATCAAACAGTTGTGGTTTTGTATGAGTGATTTATTTTTTTTTTGCTGTTGTTGTTTCTTTTTTTTTTAAATATGAGTTTAGAAAAGGTGTATTTTTCTTAATCTCTATATGCTTTAAAGATCAACCGAAGAAAACTAAACAAACTGTTTGTCTGTTACAGAGCTACGTGTATAGAGATGGTGACTTCACTGGCACATACTCCTCATGGACGTCAGTATCTTGCTCAACAAGGAATCATTGATAAAATTTCTAACATCATCATTGGTGCAGAGTCTGATCCTTTCTCAGGCTTCTACTTACCAGGTTACATCATGCATTTCCTATTTCCCATGGTTACCCCTTGCAAGCATTACACGTTAAACTGAGAGGACTGCTAAGCTGTTTCAAAAGCCCTTGAATTTTTTGGATAGTAGAACTCACACTGGATGTGCTCAAAATGCTGAAGAACAGTCTTGATTTATCTCGAGTGGGTAGCAGAGGTGAGATTAGGATGGACTGCAGAGTATGTTTGGAATTTATGCATTACTGCAGGTTTTCTAAGAATTTAAGTGAGAGCAGTTTGATCATGAATCAAGTAGCTGTTAGGAAATGAATACATCACATCGTAGAAAACTTGTTCCCACCAAAATTGTGAAAGAACAGTCCAAGTTGTGGTGCTATTTAGTATATCCTGAAGCTTCCCAAGTACTCGCTTGTTCCTTAGTTCTGTGCTCTTTCTGATGCATTTCACAGTGTTCACATTTAATAACCCCAGTTTGACAGTGAAACAATCTTACTTAATGTGACTTTTGTTCTGACAGAAGCTGTTGTTACTCCCCTCTGAATACTTTTTTCTTGCTGTCTTGTTCTATTAGGATTTATTAAATTTTTTGGAAATCTGGCTGTTGTGGACAGCCCACAGCAGATCTGTGAACGATATCCTGTCTTTCTGGAAAAAGTCTTTGAAATGGCAGAAAGTCATGATCCAACCATGATTGGAGTAGCTGTGGACACGCTGGGAATCCTGGGATCAAGCGTGGAAGGCAAACAGGTTTTACAGAAAGCTAGTTAGTATTATCTTTCTCTTTAATAAAATTTTCCCTGTGTATTATAATATAAAAAAGTGTATTGATAATAGTGTAACAGAGAAGAGTTGAAAAACACATTCAGCAGTCAAGGTTGTCTCTTCAAATAGCTGCAGTGTAGCAGATAAGGTGGTTTTTAATTGCCTTGTCAGGCATGGCAGACTGAAATGTCTAGCAGCTAGAATTCTGGTGTCACAAGTGTTATTGGAGTCACTCTTTTCTAGTGAGCTGCATTATAGAAACCGTCAGTAGGCTTGTAATTTTAGATTCCTTTGTTTCTCCTTATCTCATGGCCTTCTCAGCAGGGTGAGAAAAATGTGAACTATAATGCAATGAGACTTCTTTTTCTCAAAGGCTGCAGTTTTTTTCTTCATATAAAATGGTTCAGATGACTGAAAGTAGGTTCTGTGGTTTTTGGGTTTTTTTTTTTCTTTTGCTGCTAGTCCCGAAGTGAAGAACTTAAGTGAAAAATAAGCATGAGCAGATAGCCATTGTAGAAGGGGATTGGAGATTTCTAATCACAGATGCACTAGGGTCTAAGCTTCTTGAGATGTTTTGGTTATCTGTGACAAATAACTTTGCTTCGGGAAATCTCTGGATAGTCCACAGAATGAACATAAATGCTTTGGGTTCACCCATTGTAGGTCTGTATGAAGCAAAGAGAATCTTACACTGCTTTTGTTACAGTGGATCAAGATATCCTTTCTCAGGCTTTATAGACCGCATCAGCTGGTAGAAGTGTTGTATAATGTAACTAATTAGTAACATTGTACTTTTACTAAGGTCTGCCTGAATTACTCAAGGTACCGTTTTCTTACTTTCAAAGGAAGCAGGTTTCAGAATCTGTTAAACAAAATAGGGCACCAGGCAAAGAATGCGCCCACGGAGCTGCGGCTTCGATGCTTGGATGCTGTTTCATCTCTTCTCTACTTGCCTGTAAGTTTGTGTGCTGGGTTGGTGGGTTTTTGTTTTTTGTGAAGCCCTATTCATAATTCTAACTAAATCTTCTTATCTGTACATTTCTGTGATATGTGCAGCCAGAGCAGCAGACAGAAGACCTTTTAAGAATGACTGAGTCATGGTTCACATCCTTGTCCAGCCAACCACTGGAACTCTTCAGGAGCATCAGTACTCAGCCATTCCCCGATCTCCACTGTGGAGCTTTAAGGGTGTTCACTGTAAGTTTCTTTTATTAAAGATCAGGTTGTGAATTGTATTGCTGTACAGTCTCATGTTTTTCAGTGAAGTCACGAATGGTTGTTGTTGGTTTTCTTTTTTTTTGAAGCCCTGAAGCAGTCAGAAATAATGGCTTTCCCAACGTGTCCCACTTGCATTCACCATTTTAAAAATGTAGCAAATGGGTCATGTCTGCAGTGCTTATTTTATAATTAACTTTAATTCGAAAATATCTTTCTTAAAAAGCCATGCAGTAGGTCACTGCTTTGATAATTCACTTAAAATGGTAGAGAAGCACTGACCTGTACTTGGTTTCCAGTGATAAATACTGTTGTTTGGATGGTAATTGTGTAATTACTGTGTAGAATGAATATCCCATTTAAGTTTTTCCATTCTGTGTTACTGTACAACTGGATTTGGGGTGTTTTTAAAAGTAAGATGACTTTTCCTTCTCTTTTTGTCTTCACGTACAGGCTATTGCAAATCAACCTTGGGCCCAGAAGTTGATGCTCAACAGTCCAGGGTTTGTGGAATACATTGTAGACAGATCTGTGGAACCTGACAAAGCTTCGAAGGATGCCAAGTATGAACTGGTTAAGGCCCTTGTAAACTCTAAAACGATTGTGGAAATCTTTGGAAATCAGTATTACTTGAGGCTTAGGGCTTATTTGCATGAAGGCCCTTATTATGTTAAAGCAGTTTCTACTACAGCTGTGGAAGGAGCAGAATAATGTCACTGATGTTTCAATTCCCCTTCTTACAAACCACGTTACTGAATTAGGTGTTAAGATGTACGATGTAAAAGATTCCCTGCACAGGAGCTGTCTGAGTGTCTCTTTAAAGGAACATGAAGCACTTTGACTCTGTTGGAAATGAGGGTCATGAGAGCAAATCAATACTTAAAGGGCACAATGTAACTTTTCATGGAATCTCATGGCAGAAATTTCCTAAGCACTGTCCTGAGACAAGTAAGTACAGTAAGCATTCTGTTAACTGCTGACTGTGTCTTCTTTTGCTGAAGCTGTCAGTGTTTACTTAAACTGTTGTGAGTTTGGAGTTCTTATCATGTTTTCTTAGTAGATCATAGTACAACTTGGAAAAAAAAAAAAGCCAAAAAAATTGTTGGGGTTTGTAACCTCAGATGCTGCCATAATTTCTCTTTTTTAAAAAAATATTTTTTTTATATCTGCCAAGATTGGCACTTGCATAGAAAATATTCTTTTAGCCAGCCACAGTTCTGTCACAAACTTGGTAAGAATAAACTGGTAACATTCTGTCCACACGAGGGAGTACAAACTGGATTCTCTTCTATGATCAGGTTGCCTGAATTTAAGTCTTGTTTCAATGAGTCCGAAGTGTTGTTTACATTTTATACAGAGGATCACAGAAACAAACACTTAACCCTTAAACAAACAGAAGTAAGCTGATGTATAAAACCAAATTGGAGCTTTGTCTCGTTAGCTGTGGCTTTGGCAGCTTGGTTCCTTTGCTGAAAAGGAGCACCAGCCACAAGTCTGCTTCAGAACCAAATCTTAAACTGTTTACGCTATTTTTATTGAAGATTAATGTTTTAATGTAAGCGTTATTTAAAGAAAAGTACCAATTTTATTTGCCTGAGTTGGAATAAAAGAGGTAAGAACATAAAGTGTTCATGTTTAAGCGCATGAACGGAATTAGAATATAACTGCAGTACTTCATGAGGCTTCATCTTCCTCTGAAGATGATGGATGAGATGAGGTACAGGACAAGCTGGACCACCAGTCCTTCAGTCACCCCTGATGTGTTGGTCCATGAACAAAGATCACAATGTGCTTTATACAGAAGGTTTGCATTAGTTTTGCTGGGGACGTAAATCTGAGTACAAAGTGGAGGGAGCATAATAACATGAAATGATTACTGTGGGGCTTGTTTTCGTGTGTTGTCAGCTGTGCCTCTATGGAAAGTACTTGCCTGGTGTCCTCGCTCTGCCAAGTGAAGTGAGATGATCAATCTAGTCGTGCAGTAACTCTTCTATTGCTTGTTGTACGTTCGGGCTGCAGCAGGGATGATAGCATTGCCTGCCAAAACATTGCTGGCAAGAGAACATTGCTGGCAAGGAACTGAATGGGCTCAGAGAAGCAGGGTAGTTGAGGAAAATCTGTTATGTCTAATAAACTATCTGAATGCAGGTGATCTGCTCTGTTATTTATGATCAAATATGTACAAAAAGTTGTCATCCAACATTATGCTACTTCTCACACCTTCATGCTAGTGTGCATAATAAACATCTGCTGGTGGGAAATGCAGTATGTAATGTCTCCTTTGTGAGCTGAGGGAGCCGCGTGAGCCTCCATGTACAGAAAAACATGAAAGCACTAAAAAGGAAAAGAATGTAGAACTTTGCACTTGTATTGGGGTTGAGCTTGGTTATTCCAGGTGGCTTCTTGTGCTTATGTGAGCTGTATACTAAAATCTCAGTAAAGGAAATCAATATAAACCTTTTCTGCAATTTGTGAGTCACTTCTGTGCACGTCTTCAGCTGTTGCTTACGAAAGCTGCTCTCCGTGTCGAGTCATTAACATCTGTTCTGCATGGTACATGTGCCAAATGTATTAATATACACGGGGGTGCCAAACAAGTATTTGTATGCACGTGCACTTCATTTTGTTGAGCTTGGAGCTCGGATCTTACCCCTTGTTATCCACATCTATTCAGTACACGCCAATGCACTCTTACTGTAGCCAGATGGTTTACATGTTGCTGGTGCTGTATCTTGTGTACAAAGGAAAGCACTCGATGCAGACCATGTTTCTTTGAGCACTCTTTTTTTTATTTGCTTCATACATATGTACAAGGGCACGCAGCTAGAATATATCCAATGCTTTTGCTACTGCAACATGATAACATTAATAATTCATTTGTTGTTGAAGAGAAAAGAGCTAACTTGGAGGGGAAATTACTGAACGTGTGAAGGGTAAGAAAGAAGAAGCGTTGGAAGAAAATACAGGCTTCCTTCACAAAAGTTAAATTTTAATCAGAGAAATGGAAAGCCTCGGTTTTTATTCTATCTAAGTTAAACTGTTTGAACTTATCAATATAGGTCAGAACCCGGCAGGACACCAGGCTGTAGTACGTTTCCAGGAGCGAGCAGTCTTTCCCATCGCTTGTTTCCTTCCAGTCCTTAAATAACTCATCCTCTTTCATGTTGGAAGAGGTAAAAATGAATTTATAGCAGCATCGATTGTAGCTGATGTGCTTCTCTCCGGAAAAGCGAGAGCTGTGAATGGGAGCGATGCCAGCTTTCTTAGCACAGATCCCAACAAAGACATCGGTGGGCACCGAAGTCGGCACCTCCTGGGCAGCCACGTACACCTTGCGCACGACGTCCTGCGCCATGACGAAGGCTCTGCCATCGCAGTAATCCGGGTAAAACTCTTCTGGGTATTGATGGATGGGAACGAAGCCGGGGCTCTGGGGGTCTCTGTCAGGCACCCCTTGATGGATGACCCTCCCGCTGTAGACGTCCTCGAGTTGCGTTAAGCTGAGCAAGTATCCGGCCAGGCTGGGAATGCCGACAAACATTTCCTCGTCTGTCTTAAGAGTAAACCTTGCGTGAGGACAGAATGTCACCACCCACTCCACAATCATCATCATCTTCTGCGTCTGCGCCGCAGGAGAATCGATGAAGCTGCCCTCGATTATATCCCTGTGCTTTTGAGACTCTTCATCAATCTCCAGCTGGGCTTCTGCCGAAGCCGGCTTTCCTAAAGCAAACAAGGTGAGGACAGCGTAACCCCCGGTGTCCGTCACGTTGCCCCACGTCTGCCTGATGGCGTTGCGCCTTGTCCTGTTTCCTGGGCTGCTGCAGACGAGAACAAGCAGAAATATCTCCTGATCGGAGCACGTTGCTGCGCTGCTGACAGCGTAAGACCCGGAGAGGTTGGCCTTCAGCGGGGCCATGTCCAGCTTCCTGGCCCGCTCCCTGATTTCCAGGGTCTTTGCGTCGCTGTAAGAGAGAGGTAATGAGCGCAGGAAGTATTCCTCCAGCAGGTCTGCCCCGAAAAGCAGCATGTGGAACAGCAGGACGTTGAACAGAACGAAGCACCACTGGTGGGTCCGGAGTCTGCACAGCTGGGGAAGAAACACACCTGGGTGCTGAGGATCTTGTGTCGTAGCGCGTCCATAGTACGTTTTATGATGCATTCGGGGAAAATGGAACTGTGCCTTGTAGATCTGTATGTCTATTATAAAGTCTACAGCTTTTTACCTCCTACAAACCTTGTGGTACGCAGGGAGCTCAAGCTGAGGTGGACATTAATGGGCTGAAGGTTAGAGGTCTCATCTCTGTGCATCCACCTGTGGAAATGCTGAGGAATAACTGAATATTTGAACGCTTTCTGCCTGTTTTAGCTTGTTACTGAAGGCATGAGATATTAATGAAGGACCTGTAAGGTCGGTTTGCCTCTTTGGAGAGAGCCTTGTTACTTGATCTGACAGAACCATGGGAGATGGGGTAAGAGGGGAAAGGGGAACTGTTACCCCATAGAACTGGGCTGTATCACTCAGGACCAAGCCCCATCTCTTCCCAGGGTCACTCCTCAGCCCTCCTGCTCCCCATGGTGCTGCTGGCCCAGCTGCTCCCCACCCAGTGCCGGCCCTGAGTTGGCAGGGGACACCTCGCAGCCTCGTGCTGCACCCACACCCCACACCTGGGCACCCACCTGCATGGCCGTGGGCAGCAGCTCCCGGAGCAGCGTCCCCTCGGGCGGCAGCGCCTATCTGGGGCTGCAGGGTTGGGTTACCGCCCCGTACCCGTGCACAGCTTCACCTCTCCTGCTGCTGGGAGGAAAGATGATCCCGAGGCCGATTGTGTTGCAGCTGCACCAAACACAAAGCCAAGTTCTAGCCTTTCCCTCTGTTCTTTGTTGACACTCAGAAGGGGTTTGTGTGATGTCTGCGGGATCTCGGGGCAATGGCAGAGTGCAGCCGCTCTGGGGGCACAGTGGTGCAGCATGGCTGCGTTGTGGAGCTGTGCTATCTCTGCCCACCCCGTGTCACCCACAGTTCTAAAGGACAGCACGTGTTGGTGCTTTGGTGGCACCTGGGGGTCATCCCCGCAACGCCCCAAAACGTGGTGTAGAGCCACAGGCAAAACATGATCTGTTGATTATTATTTAGAATATTTCCTTTGTGGGCAAAGAGAGTCCCACCTTCTCCTGGGGCAGCTGATGCAATTGTGGTAGGAAAAGTGCCCCACCGTGAGCTTCAGGATCGCCCAGACCTTTCCTGGCTGCCCGCTGGGCTCTGGCTTTGACTGGAGTAGACTTGAGTCCCCTTGGTCCTCGCAGAGCTGTGCTTTGAAGCTTGGCAAGCTGTCTGCATGGGAAGTGTCACTTAAATGCGTTCTCCGGAATAAAAAGCTGATGAGGAAATATTTGTCGTGTATAATAATACAGCACTCCAGCCCCAGATACCCGTTCTGAGGAAAAAAAAAATTCCTCCTTTGAAGATGCTCAGTCTCCAGCTAAACTATTTAATAAGCAAATAAACACTGGTATTCGAAACCGCTTCCACTACAAATATTGGCTTTCCCAATTGCGCGTTTTTAAAACAATAATAAGCCCCACATGTGCCTCAGCCCGCTGCAATTACGCGCAGCGTGGTGCCCGCAGTGCTGGAGGCCTTTTGCTCGGCGTGGCGGTGGCAGGGCTAGTTGTGAGCAGCCACGTGTACATCCAAAATACATACAGATTGCTGTTTTCCAACCCGAGCTGCTCCTTATGGCTCGACTGATGAGCTTTATCTGTGTTGAGGGGAAACCCTGCTCCTCATGAGGTTCAAGAGCCTCCAGAAGAGGGAACTCCAGGTCCTCGAGGGGCCGAGCTCAGGTCTGGGCACCTCCCTGTGTGCGGAGAGCACAAGGGACTGCACAGGGGCTCCTCTGGGTCTTAATAACAGCATCAGTTGTGATAAATAGGGGAAGACGGTAGTTTTGGTCTTAGTCACCTAATAGCACTGTTTTTGCTGACAGACATGATTCAGCTCCTGCAAGCAGTTCTTCACCCTGAGTTCTCCACGAAGCTGGGGAGGTGATGGAGGAGATGGTTTTATAGAGCTTAACAGCACTTCTTTCATTTGGGTTTTGATATTTGATGTTCCTCGGGCTGTTAAATGAAGGCAGAAAACTTACAAACAAGCCAACAAACCGGAGTGCTGACAAATAGCTCAGCCTCTCCGTGCCCTGATAAGGGCATCGTTTTCCTATTTCATGGCTCACTTGACTCAGTTGACTACATTGAAAATATGTTTTGTAGCCAAGCTCCCGGCATTCATTCTTTCTTTGCATACGTCAGTCTTGGAATTACAGAGCTCTATCTTTCTCTATGTGTATGTTTGATTATTGCTTCTTGAGTTCAATGACAGCTTTGACAACCATCTCCCGCTGTGTTTCTCGATACAGACAGCTCAAAGCCTCTGTGTGTTCTCTAAGTGCTGCGTTCAGCATCAGAAACACAGAACTAAATATCAGCTGAATGGAGAGAGCATTAACTGATGCACGAAGCTGAGTTATGGGAGAGCTGAGGCACAGCCACAATCCTTGCTTGGCTCCGGAGCACCGAGGTGTGCTGGACTTGGCTCCTTTGTTCCTCACCAGATGACTTTCTCTCCCTGCCTCTGACTCATCCCCGCCATCTCCTCCCACAGATGTATTTATTGCTCCTCCAGGCACAAAGATCCAGAGCTGTCCCCCAGCCCGGGCTGTGCCCCCTGTGCTCCCGCAGTGAGACTCCACGCAGGGCTGAGCGCTGTGGCCCCACGATGACTCGAGGTTACATTAAACTGCAACTGCTGGGAAGATGTATGGGGCAGTGCTGGCTGGAGCCGGAATGGCTTTCCAAAGAGAAGTAAATATTTCTATTAATGTTAGCAAAGCGCTGGAGGAGGGGAGGAGCAGCATCTCCGGGCAGTGCCAGTGCTGGGAGAGAGGGCACTCAGCTCTCACGGAGAGAAAATGCAGGATGGAAGCACTGCTGAGGGCTGGGAAGGGGCAGGGAGCGCGGATGGGAGCAGCCGGCACCGTTTAGGCACAGACACTGCGTGGGACGTCGTGCCAGCTGTCACTGAGACGTCCACACGGTGTGGGGCAACCTTCAGCCCGGAGGCAGTGAGCGCCCACGCGGTCCCGTTGGCTCTCTGGCTCCCTTGGCTCTATTTGACCCCCTCCACGCGGTGCAGCTGCGCGCTCCCGGCTCAGGTCCCTGCGCGTGGGGATGCTTTCCCCTTCTGGTTCTTTCTCTTTCATTCTTCATTTCTTTTTTCCTTCCCATCCCCACCGTAATTTTAAGTAATTCCTCCCCCAGCCTGCGCTCACCGCGTGTCACTGCTGCGCCGCCGCCCCCTCTCCTCGCCGCGCTGCGCATTAACATTTTGCACCCGCTAATGGGAGGCAATTAGTGAATGAAGAATAACTTCTCCTTCTTAAAAGCACGTTGGGTCAGGAAGCGTCACATGGACGGATGGCACAGGCGGCACGGATTGCTTTTCTCTCAAATGACTGCGAGTGTAGGAGAGCCCATATGGAGAGGGAGGAGGAGGGAGGGATGCTGCGAGAGAAATACAAAGTCTGCTCATGGGAAGAAGCTTAAACCCGGAGAGCGTTTGGGGAAGGAGCGGGGCTGCGGCACAGCGGTGACACCGCGCAGGGCATCGCGCTCCGGGCCCGCTCCGTTACCCCTTTCCCGGGGGCAGCGATCGCTCCCAGCCCGGGCGGGGCCGTGTTACGGCAGCGGGGCCCCCCCGGGAGATCAGTGCCGGCCGCGCAGCACGGCCCGGGCCCGGCGCCCGGCACAAATATTGACGCGGCCCTAACCAAAATAAAACAATCAGAAACCCACCCCTCTCCCCGGGGGGAGGCGGCGGGGCGGCCGGCAGGTGGCAGCGCGGTGCGAACCGTGCCGTGCCGGGACCGCTGCGGGCACCGGCAGAGGGAGCAGCGCCGTGCCTGCCCCCGCCCCACACCGAGCAGTGCCACAGCCTCCCCCAGCGTGCGGCACGGCGGGAGGGGAGCTGAGCCCAGCCGAGCCGAGCCGAGCCGAGCCGAGCCGTGTCGGTGTGCGTTAAGGGCACACCACTCCCGCCCCCGTTCCGCCTCCCAACTTCCCGGCACCTGTTGCTGCCGCCGCCCCTCCCGGCATGCGGAGCTCCCGGCCGGCCCGCGGGCTGCTGCGGGGCGCGCCGTGATGGGCGGCCGCCACCGGGAGCGGCACCGGCACCGGGAGCGCGCCGCCGCCCGTGCCCGCGTCCGTCGGGGGCAGCGCCCGTCCGGAGGCTCCGGCAGCGCGGGGCGCCGATGCTCTGCTCCGCTTCGCCCCTCCGGGCGCCCGCGCCGCTGCGCTGATGCCGTTCTCGGGCGAGGAACGGAGCCTGCAGGGGATCTACAAACCCGCGGCGCCGGCGGAGGGCAGGGCGGGCGGCGGGGCCGCCGTCTGCGCCGAGTGCTACACCAACCGCACCTTCGTCTACGACGATGGCAGCGCGCACAGGTACGGCTATGGGGCCGGGGGGGGGCAACGGGCACCGCCGGAGGGGAAGGGAAAGAAAGGGTAAGGGAAGAACGAGGACGGCCGCGTCGGGACCCTCGGTGCACGGAAAGACCTCGTTCCTTCCCGCGGCTCAAAGTTTGTGCGGTGATTTCGGCCCCTGGGCACGCAGGCGGGTGGCGGAGCGCTGCGTGGCCGAGCCCCGAAGCCCGAGGAGCGCGCAGTGCACACGCGGGAGAAGCTCGCACACTGCCGCGCGTGGCACGTCCCGGTCCGGGCTCCGCCGTTGGGTGGATTCTGTGCCGAAGTTACGATGGTTGGGGCAAGGGAGGGGCTGCGGGCAGAGCTGCTCCACGCGGTCACAGCAGACGATGCCATTTTTGCGTGCCCAGCAGCAGCAGGCGCCCATCGAGCAGGGGAAGCGTTGCTGCCGCAGAACCCCGGCTTTTCCTGGCAGCTCTGTGATGTGATCTCCTGTCCGATTGCATTTATCCACACGGCAGTTCTGGCTGTCACGCTCATCAGATGTTAACACAGCAGATGAAGCGAGTGCATCAGTTCTCTGTTGGCAGATAAGGACTCGGGTTCGTGGGTTGGCGCCCGGAGTTGGACAGCTGTGGTGGTTTTTTTTTTTGCTGTTGACATCTCGCTGTGATTTAGGGACACTGCCTTTTATTCCTAAGAGACTAGATAGGAAAAATGGAACAGTGTAGCCAGTAAACTCTCTCACTTTCAGAGCATTGCTGCTGGCAGGGTAACGCGCAGTTGCTGAACATTGGTTCCTGCAGTTGGAACCCCATCACCACCCCCTGCTGTCCTCTGCCAGAGGCACAATGCCCCACGCAAACAGGGGAGTGCAGTGCCCCCAGAGGGACTGGGTCAGGGCCACCCACATGTGCAAATGCCATCCGTCTGTCTCCCTGTATGTCTGTCTGTCCCCCTGTCTAGGGGTCTCAAGCGTTCCGGTGTGGCAGTGGAGCTGTAGTGCACCCCCTGGAACCACTTTGCTCGTGGTGCACCTGTGCGTGGTGTGTTTCAGAAGCCACATCCTTGATGAGGTTATGGAGCACAGCTGTGGGTGAGCAGGTTTGGGCTGGGGGTGCAGCTGGTGGAGGACTGGGGCTGTAAGAACGCAGGAAAACAAGCTCAGACAGCAGCAATTGCTCCTTTTTATTTATTCTACAGTACTGCTCGGTGTAATTTATCCTCATCTAACATACAACACTTGTCCAAAGGTATTCTCCGCTGTCTTTCCGAAGAGCCTGGGTTTTAACTATGATTACACAGCTCAATGTGTCTGTAACCCCCCTGGCTCTGTGGAGGCTGCAATGCTGTCACATTCCAGCTCTGTGTGCCCACCCTGCACGCTGCCCATGGGGCTGCCCTGGCCCCCGACCCTGGCCTGGTGCAGCTGCAGCTCTGCTGTGTGCAGAACGCCCTGTGCCTTCTGCTGAAGTTTCACGTTCAGGGGACTTGGTCAGTGCTGGCCCCTCTGAGATCAGCTGCTGTTTCTGTTTCCCCCTCACTCTGCAGATCGAGGGATGGTTTAAAATGGGTGGAGAGAAATTCCATCTTCTCGGCCACCCCAGGTGTGTGTGTGTGGATGTCTTTGCACTTTCCCCCTCATCCTTTATAAGTGGGTGAGCGTCCCCAAAGCCCCTCGCAGTCAGGAAGAAAGGAGTTAACTGCGAAAGCCCTGAAAGGAATGTTTGGAGAGCAAATACGCATTTGCTCAGAGGGTACGAAGAACCTAAATTTTGCTTCCCTACCTCGTGGGAAATCTGGGTAAATGTTTACACAGGGAGCTGTCATTTAGGGGAATAGAGGATTTCCTTTGGGCCGGAGCTGCTCTCCCCCTGCCTTGCCCATGTAAGGGCACGGGTGCAGAGCAGTGATGGATGGGGGCCATGTGGAAGGGCTCACGCGAACGTACCCTGCGCAAGGCGGGGGCCTGCGGGAGAGGAGCGGCGTGCAGGGATGCGGCTGCTCCTCCCAGGGATTATTTGAGAAGAAGGAGGCGAAGGGGGATGATGTGCGCCATGACACCTGGAGAAGGCGTTTAGGAACTCTGCGTCTTTGCCTTCGACGTATGTGGCTTTTCTCTGGCTGGTTTTTAGTGCCTCTTCCAGGGATGGCAGTGTCTGTCTGCCCCAGCGCTGAGCTGGGAGCGGCAGGGTAGGCGTGGGGGG